>NW_009259798.1:2703249-2723723 GCF_000687185.1 Egretta garzetta
TTGCTCGCCCCGTTCCTCCCTGTCTGGCCGGCGGGGTGCAGCCGGCGAGGGGAGCTCCCTCAAGCGCTGCAGCCGGCTCAAGTGGGTTAAACCGAGGAAGTTCTCACCGCTTCGGTGACTGCAAGGAGGGAGGTTTTTCCTTCCCTCGGTGTGCGGGATGAGCGAAGAGATGAGCAAAAAATGCCCAAGCACCATCGTGTGAGAATTCACACCGTAGGTGTGAGAATAATTAGCCTTCTTGCCAAGTAATCCGCTTCTGTCATGACTTGCTGGTATGAGGAGGCCACAGCTGCGTACGTCACTCACCGGGGAGACCAGCATCCCTTCCCGTGGTGAGAGTAAGCTCCTTGCAAGAGGTTTGTGGGTGCAGGGCTAGCAGTGTTCCTCGAGGGCCAGAAAGGAGCCAACAAAGGTGGCTTGTCTGAACCCAGCCCGTCCATTTACCCCCCAGGAAGAGGTCACAGATCCTTTCCCAAATGTGAACTCCATTCCTCCTGCTCTTTCTTCCACGCTTCTGATAACTTTTTGCAAGCACTGACTGTTGCCTTGCTCATTTGTCAGCATCAGCAATAACCTCAAAATTTCCAATTTAGTAGGTAACTTCTGTTTGTCAGGCAACAACATTTCTTTAAAACACAACTCCTGTTAGCCAGTCTGTTGATTGATTGCTCTTTATGGCAGTTACCTGTCCTCTACCATATTGCACAGCAGATAAGTCTGTCATGGAGTTCTGCTTAAAGAATTCGTGAACTATTTTGCTTCTCCCACCTACACCTTAGGTGAAATTTCCAGTCGCCTCCCTTCCCCACCCTCAGGTCAGGTGCTCTGGAGAAATGTGAATTTGACAATGTGTAAAACTGCCGGTCTGGTATGAGGAACTCAAAGCCATGAAGAATTTCATTCATCTTCTAATATGCCAGACTGGACAAGTCAAATAACTCTCTATTACCTTGAAAAAATACTGAATTAATTTTAATTTACTAGCTGTTTCATATCCCCTCAGGTTAGACATTCCTTTGGAGTAGATTATGTTACCACTGATACATCAGATGCCTTGGTAGAGGATGGAGTTTTTTTCACAGTAACCAAATTTCAATGAATTACTTGCATGGTAGCAATTGTCCTTGTAGAGGTGTGTAGAACTAAGATGGATTGTTTTCATGCTCTGATCAATTTATAAGAAAAAAAGGGGGAAAAATATGTTACAGCTCCTCAAAAGCATGGTCTGTGTTTCAGATGACATGAAGCCTCAAGGTGTGCAGTTAAAGATGTGCAAGTGTTGCATGTCAGTATTCTAAGGAGAGCTTAGACCGCTGCAGATGCAAAAGGTCTTCCTGTCAAGCAACACATCACTGAAATGTAAAAACGCTCCTTTTTGTATGGGCAACATGGTCCTTGCTAAAATGTAGTCCCATAAGGAATTAATATTTCTCCCCCTTTGTTACACTCTTAACTGGAAGTCGTATTTTACCATTGTAATCACAGATGGTATAAACCCACCATGATAAAGCAGGTTTTTTCCAGCTGGAGCAGCAAAATAGTTTGGAATACATCTCTTGGGCCGCTTTAGTTTGCAGTGATGTAAGGAATGTGTCATGCAGTATAAAAATCATTGAATAGGATTTTGGTGATTGTTGGGTAGTCAGCTATTAGGAGGGTGGCTAATGACTCATAATTTGAGGATCAGGATACATGAATTTCTGTATTAACCCATGTGGAAGACATTGCATCAACATTTAACTATGCTGTTGTTCTAGCCAGGCATAAGAGCAAATTCTGTTGTTCCTGTGTTTCTCTGTCCTTTGCTGCTGATGTATCTAACTGAGCAATGAAAAGCTCCACATGGATTCAGACTCAGAAAGGTTTTTCTGTATTTATATGAAAATTATAAAGCCCGATTCTTTTTTTAAAATGAAAATTAGGTTTTGAAGTAACAGACTGGACTATCATGAGTTTTGGCTGTGGCATTCTGTTGAACAAAGAGTTTAATTCTAGTGTGTTATTGTTTACATGTTCTAAAGCTGATAATTTAATTTCTCCCCAATTCTTTTTTGCTTTTGTAGATGAAAATGGCTATGCATTCTTTTTAGTATCTCCAGACATTATTTGTACAAGACATGATTCTTAAAATGAAAGATTTGCTTATTTATCTGAAATAGTTTTATTCGATTGCATTGATTCTTAATCTGCCACCAGGGGGCAATAATTCCGTTTCCTAAATCGGATCTTTTACCATGAATACATACTAGAACAGTGGTTTCATTAAAATTTTTGAGGGACTATATGTGAAAGTCAAAACATAGTTTTCTTAGAAACGCTTCATTTAATGCCAATTACACTGATATTTTTTTACTCTGCACTACTTAGGCATGTAGGTTTTACTTTTATTCTGAGCAGCTGAAATTAGACTAGAAGTTTTCACTAGTGAACGTCATGCAGGACTATAACGGTGCAAGGTTTGGATTTCATGCAAAGTAGGATTTTTTGTGTTTTTCATATTGCCTTTGTAATATTTTTAAATTTGTTTTGAATGCCATTACTTTTTTATTCTTCTTTTATTTTTTGGTTGTGCTGATGTCCTATTGATATTTACTAGCCTATAAATGTAATCCTGAATTTGGGAATTATATCACCTGACAGGGACCTTTATATCCTTATATGATATGTATTTATTTTATTTATGTGCATAATAGTTCCAAAATACTGCAGTTAAAGCCAAGGCCACCTTCTGTAAAGATCTGTACAATTCTGTATCAAATGCAATCTTCCCTTTAATGATAATAATCTTTTAACTGGATCTTCCATTGGGTGCATATGTGTTGTGGCAAAGATGAGCCAGAGGAAGTATCTTCCTGCAAAGGTGCAAAGGTCCAAAATCACGACAGACAGAAATAGCTGTAAGTATCTGTTTAAACTACACAGAATCATAGATTCATCCATATTTTTGTATATAAATATGTCTGTCTGTATAAACTTCCTAGTTTTTGTATTATTTAAAATTTATATTATTATTTAATTTTATTTCATAATATGAAAAAGTGTTCTATAGCACCTACTTGAAATTAGAGTAACTTTCTCTTATGTGTGCACTGAGTCTTTTATGATCTGCACATTCATTGATGCAGGGTTGTCTGTAGGTGCATAAAAGTAATTCTAGCCTAACAGGGAAGCGTTTGGGTTGGCCACTGCCATCCTTTCTTCCAGTTTCCCACTCTGCCTTATAGCAGTGAGAACATGAAATGGCTGAGAAATGTTGGGGCACCTGTTCTACGCTGAGGGAAGGGTAGAGGAGAAAGAGATTCTGGGAAGGTAGATTACCTGCCACTGGGAGGCATACTGTAGGAGCATGCTGGAAAAGCAGCAAACGCTGGGAAAACTCAGGTAGCCAATTCCATTTTGGAGGCATCTGCGCTCCAACCATCCATGCTGTTCTTGTCCAGCCCCAGTGCTTCCGTGTTTCACCATGAGGGAGCAACACCCCTCATGAACAGGCCCCAGCCCTCCAGCAAGTTTAGATCACCTCCATCCCCAGAGCGTTAAAGCTAAGCAGGCTTTTCAACCCCTCTTCTTATCCTTCCCTTCCTCTCGCTTTGCCACCTCAAGTAAAATAGAAAGTAGCTATTACCACTGATAGAACAAAATAATTGCTGGCCATGGAATGGCAAAATGGATCACTGTAGATTGTGTATTGTGTACCTGGGATTCATATGATTAAACGGAGTGGTTTTGAAAAGACAAGAATTTCATGCAACATCTAGACATAAAACCTGGACAGGACAGGATTTCTTTCCTCTGATAATGACTAGAATGTTTTAAATGGCTGCAAAGTGTCATGCGTGGTTTCTGTAAGGGTGTCAAAGATGTCTTAGTTCCTAGCATTTCAGCATCAACTGAGTTTTTTTGTAATTAGGAAAGTGGTGATTAAGTGGTAACTTCATTGGTTACTAAGAATCTGATGCTTAGTGACATTTATAGTTTGCGAATATGTCTAGTGCTAACTTCAGAATATACAATGCGAATTTTTCCAGTTGCAATAGATATTTAAATTATGTGTGATTTGATTATTTCCTCATTCTTGTAGCTACCTAAATATCTCACTGTTCACAGAAGTCCATACCCAAGATACCCTTTCTTCATCTGTCAAGGATATACTGGATATTTAGTATTTTTCTTTTTAAACGTTATTGCTTATAGAATTTATATTACCTCAGGTAATGTTTGTAACATGAGTGACGGAGAATTTTCTTGCTTGTTTATTAAAAGGCTTACAAAACTGGAGGCTGAGATACAAATTAAAAAATAAGCGATAGGGACCTAAAATAATTCTTATGATCAATAATGCAAAATGAATATTGACTCCTATCAGAAAGTGAATTCTTGAAGACAGAGGTTCCTTTTGTTTGAGTGTCTGTACACTTTTAGAAAAAACTTCTGTGTATTTTGCATAAAACAGGAGAATGCTGTGGCTTAGTGATTATTGCTGGATCGAAATCTTGTGCTAAAATCGATGCCTGAGTTGGAATGACCCAGCTTGTGGTTGGTGTTAGATGTGTAAAGCGGGCACTTGCTCTGTTCATACAGAGAATGAGTCTTCTGGACTACTTCAGAACTTCATAGCTGCCATGACAACCCTTGGGCTGTTCCACAGATCAGTAGACTCTGCTCAGAAACCTGGGCCTCTGCCAAAAGTCCAATTCTGATGTTTAAATTGGACAGGCAATGTCCAGTTTTGCTTCTGGAGTTCATAGCGTAGTGGTTCTAATGAAGCCAAGAACCTGCTTTGTTGGTCTATCATTGGAAGTTGAGAGGAACAGTCAGATTGAGGGAAAATACCATTTATTTATTGATTTAACTCCACTGAGAACTTGGATACTTTTGATCTAGCACCACACCAATGCCATTTATTACATCTTTGTGGTGGTATATGATTTACAAATGGCCTGTGGAGAAGCAGTGGAGATGGTTAGAAGTGTCTGTGGTAGAAGACTTGTGCTAAACATGGCTGATGAAAATGCACAGACATTTTAAGACTTTATGTTGTGGCTACATCAAGGTATAATAAACAAAAATTCACTACATGATTGTATCTTTAAATATTATGTGATGTATTGTTTTAAAACATTTAGCATCTTTATGAAACTTGTTTGCCTCTACTGAATTATAGCATTGATGTTTTATGTATGTGAAGATTTTTCATCTCACTTTACTAAGAAAATTGCTAGAAATGTGTTTTATTAAAAGGACACAGGAGAGTACACAGAAAACTTTGCTTGCTAAGAATATGTGGTACCAAAGTATGTTGTTTACATCCTGTCCATGACAATGGACAGTAGGGACATCCAGTTTCAGGAAGAGTTTAAGAAACAGAAATGTAAAGTAGTGCCTTCTCTGGACTATCCATTTGTAATGAACAGTTTGGAGAATTCCTGTCCTGCAGATGTCCTGCATCTGAACTGCTCACTGATGGACCAAACTCCATGTTTTCACTGAATTAATTTTTGAACGCTTTGATAGTTTTGGCGGCTGTTCTGTTCTGCAGCAATGAATTCTACAATTTAATTATAAGTTGTTTTAAAAAAAATTAATTTTGTTTCAAATATGTTCCCTGATCATGTCATTGGGAGCTCTGTAATTCTTGTGTCATGAGGAATTGGAAGAACTTCTTTTCAGTTCACTTTTTCATATTATTCTCAACTTCATAGATCTTTGTCAGCTCAGTTACCTATTCTCCAATTTGAAGACTCCTAGCCTATGTAATCTGTTTTCCGTAGAAGTTATTTCAAATCTGTAGTCACTCTTCCATGTTGCTTTTCTGTTCTGCTGTAGCCTGAAGAAAACTGTAATTTCAAAGGAAAAAAAAAAAGGAAAGGGAAAAAAGGAATTTTTTTTCCCCCAACATGAGGACAGTAAAGCAGTGGAATAGGCTGCCCAGAGAGGTTGTGTAGTTTCTATCCCTGGAGGTTTCCAAGACACATCTGGATAAAGCCCTGAGGAACTTGGCCTCAGCTCATAGCTGACCCTTCTTTGACTGGGAGGTTGGGCCAGACGCCTCCTGTGGTCCCTTCAGACCTGAATTATCCTATGATCCCATGACCAGATATGCTGGCAGTATGCAAGAACTCTACTTGTGTAGACTTAATACAATGTCAAGCTGGTATTTTCTTATTTATTCCCTATTCTTTTCCTAACACTGCATGCGACTTTTTGACAACTAGTGAGCATTGAGCTGATGTTTTCAGAAAACTGTGTACAGTGCTCAAAGACGTCTTTACTAAGTGGGTCAGAGTCCATCATTATGCATATATAGTAAGCAGCTGCAGCAGAAGCAGAGAAGAAAGAGCATCAAATGGTGGTTTTGTGAAGCGTGGCTTTGGAAGCAACATCCTTCCATTCTCTCTGTCCTGAGTTACTTCCCTGAATTTGGACAAAAGTAGGTAGCAAGGAGGAAGTATCTTTGGGATTGCCTGGTTCTGTGGCTGCTGTTGTTGGCTGAAGCACTGGCAAAAACATTGGTTGAAAGAATTGTATGCTGTGAGGGCAAAGGACTGCGCTTTGTGCCACTAGCATGTCCATTGCCCCTGCTATGTTCCTGCACTGGAGCGACTGAGCAGAGCTGGACCCAGCTTTAGTTCCCTGACTGGTGCTGGTGGCTGCCTGAGCAGCCTCATACCATTCTTTCTTCGCCTGCTCTCTGGATAGGTAACTCTTCTGGCCAGCTGCTTTTGCCCTTCCACTGATCTCCAAATCTCTACAGAGTATCTGTACTGCCACATTTTGCCTCTGGCTTCTTGGCTGAGTTAGTTGCGAAGCCATTCTCCATGATATTTGAAAAGTCATGGCAGTTAGGTGAAGTCCCTGGTGACTGGAAAAAGGGAAACATTGCACCCGTTTTTAAGAAGGGTCAAAAAGAGGGCACTGGGAACTACCAACCTGTCAGCCTCACCTCTGTGCCTGGCAAGATCATGGAACAGATCCTCCTAGAAGCTATGCTAAGGCACATGGAGGCCAGGGAGGTGATTTGAGACAGCCAGCATGGCTTCGCCAAGGGCAAGTCCTGCCTGACCAACCTAGTGGCCTTCTGTGATGCAGTGACTATGTCAGTGGACAAGGGAAGTGCCACGGATGTTGTATACCTGGACTTTGTAAGGCCTTTGACAAGGCCCCCACAACAAACTTCTCTCTAAATTGGAGAGGTATGGATTTGATGGGTGGACTGTTTGGTGGATGAGGAATTGGTTGGCTGGTCACATCCAGAGGGTAGTGGTCGACGGCTCAATGTCCAAATGGCGATCAGTGACAAGTGGTGTCCCTCAGGGGTCTTTACTGGGACCAGTGCTGTTTAATATCTTCATCAATGATATAGACAATAGGATTGAGTGCACCCACAGTGAGTTTGCAGACAACACCAAGCTGAGTGGTGTAGTTGAGATGCCTGAGGGATGGGATGCCACCCAGAGGGACCTAGACAAGCTAAAGAATTGGGCCCGTGTGAACCTCATGAGGTTCAACAAGGCCAAGTGCAAGGTCCTGGGTCAGGGCAATCCTCAGTATCAATACAGGTTGGGGGATGAAGGCATTGAGAGCAGCCCTGTGGAGAAAGACTTGGGGCTACTGGTAGATGAAAAGCTGGACATGAGCCGATGGAAGTGTTGGAGCGGGTCCAGAGGAGGGCCACAAAAATGATCCAAGGGCTGGAGCACCTCTCCTATGAGGACAGGCTGAGAGAGTTGGGGTTGTTCAGCCTGAAGAAAAGAAGGCTGCGGGGAGATCTTCTTGTGGCCTTTCAGTACTTAAAGGGGGCTTACAGGAAAGATGAGGACAGACTTTTTAGCAGGGCCTGTTGCGATAGAACAAGAGGTAATGGTTTTAAACTAAAAGAGGGTGGACACAGACTAGATATGAGGAAAAAATGTTTTACAATGAGGGTGTTGAAACATTGGACCAGGTTGCCCAGAGAGGTGGTAGATGCCCCATCCCTGGAAACATTCATGGTCAGGTTGGACAGGACTCTGAGCAACCTGATCCAGTTGAAAATATTCTTGCTTTTTGCAGGGGGGGGGTGTTGCACTAGATGATCCTTAAAGGTCCCTTCCAACCCAAACTATTCTGTGATTCTTCCTGCCCTGAGTGCCACTGTGGGACCTTGCTAAGAGCTACAAGGCAGGTCTTTTATTTCACATCCATTGTTTTTAATTTATTAGCACTTAATTTAACCTGCTTTTTCAGTCATCCACTGCTATGAGATTTGCTTGCAACATTTCACAGTCTGTATTTGGGTATTCTGAATAATTTTCTGTCATTTTGCTGTTCTGCCCTGTACAATATATCAAGCTTTGTCACGGCAGTGTTCACCTCCTTCTACAGATGTTTGGAGAATATGCTGAGAGACACCATCCCTCAGTCAGCCTTTGGCATCCTGCTCATAGATACCACTCTTCCAGTAATAAAGTTGGTTTAAGCTATAGGTTACTTGCCTTACCCTGTAGCTAGTTGTTCAGTTTCTATTTGAGTAAAAAAACTCTGGTCCTGGCTATATTTGACTTTCAAATGGCTTGTCCATTCTAAAGCTTTCTTTCCTAACCATCAGGAAGGAGTTCTGACCTTCAGAAGTTGTGCTGACATGTGATATCTCTGGAGTATTCTAGAAAAAGCATCTAGCTGATTATAGAGATCTTTTAGCACCAAAATAGGTGAGACATCTGATCCTCTCGCTTTTCTTTTTTTTACCTTTTTTGTTTTTGAAGTTTACCTGTTGTTAACATAAAGACTCATCCAAATTACAAGCTCTGACCTAGTTCTCTTATCAGCTGCAACAGCATCAATTTGAGATTATTACTCATAGTTATCCAGAGATTGTTGCTGTAGTGATTGTAAGGATTGTTTCTGGTCTGAAAACTTTGTTGCACACACAAAGTTCTGAGTGACTTTCTGCTACAATTTAGGAGGGCTACTCTTGTACTTTTGGAGCTGTAAAGGCTATTGGAAAGTAGTGTGTATCGTAAAGGTTGGTAGGAAATATTTCTGTGCATAGTGCAAGAAAAGTATATTGCAGCCCACAACTCAGGAAGGAAGCTCTTGATGCTGGCAGTCTGGCTAATTGTCAAAAGTTATCCAGATGATCAGGTCTTTATTTTGCCTTTATTTTTGAAAAGGCTCTGCACTGGTTTTGAGATGTGAGATTAATTTGATACTTAAATTAGGTGAGATGCACTGAGGTGCAGGTCTCTTGAGCATGAAAATAGGCAGCACACCCTTTTGCTGCAGCACAATGCTGTAGCTCATTTCTCAGTATCGAATGCAAGTATCAGATGCATTTGGTTAAGCTTAAACAATTTGCCAAGAGCTGCATTTGCTGTGCCTTCAAGAGGGAGAAGGGATATAACACTCTGCTGTGACATAGGTCTGCTGCAGAGGAGAAGGTGGAAGAAGCTGCTCGACTGAATCACAGGCTGAGCGTATGACATTTGTCAAGTCTGGATTGTAATTTTTTCTTCAGTCTTCATTTCTGGGCAAAATGATGGGGATTATTATGACAGAGTAAATAGGCTAGTTCCTTAATTTCATTTTGGTCATTTACATTGTTATCATTCTCAAGCTGGATCAAATCTGTATTGTTTGCACCAGTTACTGAGCTTGTCCTAGCACTGACTGAAGATAAAGACTATGTTCTGAATCTTTTCAAATTGATCAAGACTTTTACGAAGATTGATCAATAGATTGTTTTGATATGGTGGATATTGCTGTTGTGCTCCAAGAGCCTCCTTAGCAAGTATCTTTCTTTTATTCATGAGATGATTTGGGGGACGTGAGCAGCTGTGTCTCTGCCCTGTGGACCACTTTCTGCTGACCTTATTAGATGTGTCGTGCCTCCTAGTTGCCATATGAGGCCGCCAACAATGAAGAAACATTGGCTAGGTTATCTAAAGTTTTAAAATAACTTGTAATTACTACATCTTCATTGTGTCTGGTCTCAGCCGTGCAGTAGCTAACTTGCTGCCTAATTTTAGGCAGTCAATAAAACGTGAAGTAAGTGCCTAATACATCTTCATACATCACCAGAGAGAGTCAGGTGCCTCTCAAAGCCTCCAGAGGGAGATCCTGTCCACTTAACTAAAGTGTTTAGCCTTGAGCAGACAAGATCTTTTAGAAGTCTTCAAGCATCACCTACCTCTCTCCGTAGTCTCTGTAACAAACATAAACACTTTAGAAGGACTAGTTTATTGCATGTCTAAAATTAGGTCCTTAAGAAGAACGTGTTGGCTAGCTGTAATTATTTGCCATTTTTGGAAGCCACGTACTGGTCACCTGAGGGTGCTTCTAGTGATCATAGCTGCTGAAAGGGAAGAAAGACCACTTGAACACATTTATCATTCAAGCTGAAAAGTCAGAGGACTTGTGCCATTATCTTAAAGGTGATTATTTCATAGCTCATAATCTTAAAAAATACCATTGCTTACTTTTTCACTTTCCTTCACTGTTGCATCGTCAGATTATACTGGTATTTAAGTCTGGCTTTGCAGGGGAAAAGTTTGGAAGCTTCTTAAAAAAAAGAGCTATTTAGAATAAGGATTGAGAAACAAAGAGCATAAACAATAGGTAAGCTGGATTTGGGAGATAACTAGCTATCCAGGGCACTTTTCTTTAATCTGTATAGATCTTTTAAACTAATCTCCAACTGGCAGGCTTTGGCTACTGTGACTGGATTTCTTTCACACGCAGATAAACCCCCAAAGTTTCCAGTTTCTCCAGAAGATTTCCACTTACCCTTCACGTCCCACAGGTCTTCCCTGTGCATCTTCTGTTTTACAACTCTCTTTCTGCTAGGGCTGCTGAAACTGTCTGCGCTTTAGACCCTGGTGGAGCCAAATACGGCATGTCTAGTTGGGAAGATACCATATTCGGTGGGAAGCAGGGGTGGGGATGCATGAGACTGGAGAGGAAAAGGCCGGGGGGAAGGGTGAGGGGGTCGTATTCTTGACCTTAGGTAGCTGGTGCTGAGAGGTAGCGTATTGTGTGGAAGCGCAGACAGAACTGCAGTTCGTGGATGGGAAGGAGGGAGCGAGGAGGAGGGAGGAGGAAGCTGGGACAGCGAGGGGGGAGGAGGAGAGAGCAGCATCTCTATCTTTCTTTGCAGACCACGCTGCTAAACAGCGAGGGGAGGCTCATGCTTCCCTAATATCCATCACTCCCTGCTTCCAACGTGGTCACAGACAGAGCAACAAAGAGGGTCTCAGAGGTAAGATCCTTGCAGCGCTGTAGCATCTGCCAAAATAAGGAGAAGCAGCAGCAACAATGCAGAGTAAAGACTACCAGTACCTGGGAATGCTCAGAGACGCCAGGGGGGTAACTGGGAGCCCAGGTCCCCTGAAGGCTGAGGAAGTGTTCGCAGCAGCAGCAAGCAGCAAGAAAGGAGTAAGAGGGGAGCAGATCAGGTCTGAGGGGGTCAGGATACCAGCTAGCAATATTCAGCAGTGGGCAGTTTGTGTCCCAGCTGCCTGTGTAGAAAGAGGAGAGAATAGGGTAGAACTATGAAAGCAAATGCTCTGATACCTGAAATACATGGCTAAATAAGGCTTAACAAAGTATATGAATGGTTTATTTACCCAAACTGTAGCTCTGGAGTGAACAAAACAATTAATTAATTTGTGCATGTCAGAAGAAAAAAATATAAATGAAAAGTAAATCTAAAGTCTGCATATTGTTTTGACTTTTTTACATGAAAGTGATTTTTCATTTTAGGACAATAGTTCAGAAACGCATTTAATATCAAGAAGGAGGGGGAAAAAAGCAAAATACCCAAATGAATTTTTTTTTTTAGCAAAGAAAACGGGCTGTTTGACAATTGTTTTTAGAAAATGTTTGTGATACCAAAACAAAGTATGCTGCTTGACCTGAGAAATACTGTTTAATTTCATTAGGAAAAAACAACATAATTTTGTACTGGCCTGAAATGAAATTTATAGTTATGTTTGATTCATCCACTCAGCCTAAAAAAATCAGCAGTTTGGTTAGGTGTGTTGTTTACTTTTAGTTTCAGATACTGGAAGCTTAGATGAAGGGAACAGAAAGTATAGCATCTATACATTGGAGAAATTGACGCTTGCTTTTTCCATGTGCTTTGTCTCATTTACTTTACTTTTTGAGGTATGAGGTACCTTGGTTTTGATCTAACACCTCACAGATCTGTCTGAAAATTGTTAACTAATAATGGCAGTAATGCCAGTGTTTGCTGTTAAACGTGTTGAACCAACTACAAAGAAAATTAACAGTGGCTTGTATGTCTTATGAATAAGATTTTTTAGGATTTAATGTCTTCTTTTCACTATGAAACATAGAATCAGTCTCCAAAGGTGGACATTCTGGAACATTTGTGCTTAATTGGAAGTTTCTGTGTTTTCATGTCCACACTAGGTAACTAAAATAGCTGTAGTGAGTTGATTTGGTGTGTGAGTGAGGGAGTTAGAACCACCATTCTCTGCTGCATTGAGGAACCTGGAGGTGGTGGACCTGATTTTGATTTGCTTTTTCATCAATGTAAATTTACTGGTACACATGTGCATAGGATCAGCATCAGGTTCTGTACTGGTCATTGCCCCATCTTTCTTATGAAAGAGAGAAGAGCCACATCACATCACAGCGATGGGCTTTTCTTTCACCAGTTTTTACAACGATGTTAGTTGCTATTTCAGGGCTGACAGTTCTGCTATTATTTTAATATATATTATTACACAATTATTTTCTATTTTTTTATAACAATAAATAACAGTCTGACTTTGGTCACCTCATCTGGTGTGGTAGTTGTCATCTCTAGCTTTGAAATTGACTTCAATCGATAGAGAATCAGGGGTTTTATTAAAAAACCCCAACAAAATAACTTTTTTTCCTGTCAGCCTACCCCCTTGCTTAAACAACTTGTTTCATTTTTTTTTTAATCTGCCTTGTCTTGTCCTTAATGTACAGCTGTTTAAGAAAACCTCAAATTAATTGGGGCCTTAAAAGTGATCTTTTGTTTCTTTAGAAAAACTAAACATACTACACACAAAATTGCTTAATTTTTTTTTTTTTTTGTATTTGACTACAATATTGATTTTCTGTGGCTTCTCCTAAGAAAAATGGAATGTTCTCACTTTGCAAAGGTTTAACTGTGTAATGTGCATAAAAAACCAATAACAAAACAAACCTAACACAAATCAAGCAGTGCAGGTAGGTTTCATTTCATTTGATGCTAACATTCTTTTCTGCTTAGACAATAGTTAGCTATTGTTCTCTTAAAACAACCTTCTATGAACTGTATTGTTCTGGAAGTTTATATGGGCTGGATGCAAAGCTCCCTGAAGTCAGGAAGAGACATTCCATTGACTTCAAATGGCTTTGGATCAGGCCTGTCACGTGAGATTAGCTCCTGACAGAAGATCTTACGAGCACAGGCGCAGAACAAAATGATTTAGGGATGGAATTTCACTTATGCCATGATTGCGTTTGCTTTGTGAATATCTGTTAGGCACAATGTTTTTGAAGCAAGGCTTCATTTATTTTGTGTTGAAAATGTCTGTATTCCTTGGTATTGTGAAATTTTCTTCTAACTTAAGTCTCAGATCTATTGTCTATTTGTGTCTGTATTTACAGACTTTGTTAAGGGAGTCTGTCTTTAGATACAACAGTTCAGAACCTCTTAGATGAGATTTTACCACCTCAATAATACTACACATAGTACACGCAAAGTTAAGGCAAGAATTTTCTAATGTGAAATAGCAGTTAAAAACAGTGATTTGAATTCTATTTTTCTTGTTAAACTAAAAGAACATATTCTATATAAGAAACTAGTGGCTTCCATAGTTTTTCATTAAAAAAACAACAACCTGCCCCCCAAAACCAGAAGAGATTGCTCTATGAGTTGTGAAAAGTGACAGTCAGTTTGACATTTGCAGTTTTTCTGCATTTGAAATTCATGCAACTTACAATGTAAAAGTAACCATGGGAAAAACAGTACAGTTTTATAACAAGTATGGTTTTTTTATAACAAAATAAACCAGGTGCATTTCATAGCACTCGTTACGGTAAGGCCAAATTTGGATTAGGAACTTGTAAACTTTCAAAGGTGATTCTTATTAATAAAAGAAAGCCCGTCAGACTCCTAAACACTCTAGTGATGCTGGGCATAATTATCTTTAGGGAAAAATTGCCTTTGGTTCTTATTGATTGTGGCTCTTCTAATGAATACACAGTCTGCACAGTGAATGATAAGTGATCTGTAGCTCCTTTCTTCACCCTCATACAAAATAAAGCATTTACTTACTCTCAGCTGAGATCAGGCACAAACATGGGTTTATTTCATATGAATAAAAGCTATATGGAGGGGCATAAAAGTGTAACTAGCAACAACCAAAATCTACATACAAAACATCCCTACTTAGACAAAAACATGACTGCATTCGTGTATTACGCACATGTACACGGAAAGCATTGCCTCTTTAACTACAGCTGAAAATTCTTTGCTTTTTTCCACTTAAACTGTGGTTAATCATTCAGTCAGTCTGCAAATCTGACTAACTCTTAAAAACTTCTGTTACACAGACTGTGGCAGGAGACACTGTTATTTACTTAGGAAATTTAAATGTGTCACTTTTATGCTCATTTTGTAGACATTTGTAGCTGCTCTTTTATAATTACACGTAAGGATTCCAAAGAACATTGGCTTGATTTTCAGTTTGCCTTCATTTGCCATTATCTATGTGTTGCCTTTCATGCTTGAATGTTTATGTGAGGAGTAAAGGAAGTCCAAGAAGTAACATAGCTGGTGGTGTACTTCTGAAGAAACAGTAAAATAAAATTGCCATTTAAACATTGTATATCTTAGAAAAAATTGCTGTAAAATATGAATACTGATTGTTATATGAAGAAAATATCCCATTTTCTAGTTGAAATGTCCTTTTTTCTAGCAGATTTTATGTACTGAAGGCAGTCTATAATGATGTTGGAGGCATATTTTATGTAATTATGCAGTAGGTAGAAATGAAAAATTGTTTGTAGAAAGTATATTAACATCACAGTCATAAAGATAGGCAGTACTGACAAAGAACTGCCATCAAAGATGTATTTATATGTATGAGAATTCATCCTGGTACTTGGCTTATTGACTCTTTTAACATTTTTCGTGTTGTTTTAAATGGTTGTCTGCAAAGTATATCCTTGTTTTTGACCTAGCTGTCTTGGTTTTTAGAGGTTCTTAGTAGGAAAGTGTGGGGATAGGTCTTCTGATTTTATGAGAAAGCAAAAATATGTAGTTTTCATCTTTCGGGGATGGGAAATCTTTATTTCCACAACATTTCTTATCCTTTTCCCAAGGATAAACATTTATTTAAAATAAAAGTAATGGTCTGATCCTCTACTGTGAAGTTCTAGTGTCATTATGCAGTGCTTTGAAACGATAAGCTAATGATTATGACTGCCCTTCTATTATGATTTCATCATACAGGTCCTCATCTACAGAGTATATGTATCAACTGTAAGAGGACTTGAATATAGACAGGTTTAAAAGCATCCCATTTGCTTCTATCAACTAGAAGTTTAGTGCATTAAAAAAGGAATATATGATCTTTTCTGATTTGGAACCACATTTTCACATGTCTTCAAAATCTCTGTACTCTCCCAGTTTCTGTAGGAACTAGAGACTAAAGTAGCAAAGTAATGCCCCATAGGCAAAGTGGTCAAACTATACGCATAGAATGGTGCATAAAACCATAGATATCACTGGTGTAATAATTCAGGACGTTACTTTGTAACAACAGTAGTGAAAATATTTTGAATGCAAGAAAGATTTAGAAGTTGCTGAAAAGTTGTAAATATTGTTTCATCCTAATCGACAGCTGTTTTCACTATTTTCACCCCAGAGATAATGAAGTGATTGATTTATTATGTAAATGCATTTGTTTTTAAAGAAAACATTTGTGACTTACTTGACTGCAGTGGAAAGGATGCTCTAGTTAAGTGAGGGATCCAGATCTCAGTGGCATTTTTGTGTAGATGGAACTTTAGATGGTTTAGGCCCTAACTTCAAAACCCATGCATGAATATGCTGTGGAGAGACGTGTAGACGTATAGATGTAAATTGGGCTCAGTCGTTCCTGCCATCCATGAAAAAGTCACTTGTCACTCCTATTTGAGGAGGAAACGTCTCTAGATGCCAGCCAGTTCAGACTTGCTAGAATATATGTGACTTTGAGTAGTTTTCAGTTTTATCATTTTGTTCAATTAAAAATCTTCTGTCAACAAATACATATGTTGCTATATACTTCGTTGTTTTCCTCCTTGTTCTGCTACATTCCCACTTTTTTTGTCATTTGTTATCTTTTCTATAGAGATCATACTGTTCACAGTGGTAATTGTCTCTGCTGCTCAGAAGGGCCTTGAAGCAAGAGAGCCTTAAAAGAAAGCAGATAAGCTAAGTCTTGTCTTCGCAGCATGAGACAAACATTTGACCCAATATCCAGTCCGCCAGCTATGATACAAGCATCTTACACACCTACTCTATAGTGTATCTCCTGCTTTGAAGTTCACGTGATGCTGGAAAAGCAGGAGAGGAATCTCAGTGGTATAGTCTGCCTCACAGTGGGGTCCCTATTTGAAAGACCATTTAGAAGAAGTATTTCCTAGGCAAACGGCATCACTCCAATCCCATGTGTGTGATACAGTATGGTGGGCGCAATGAGATATCAACCAGGCCTATGCATGTGAGAGGGTGGCTGAGCAAAAAGCAATGTACAGTGCACATTCTGTATTTAGAAGAGCTTACAAAGACCTGGAAAAGTCCCCATAAATTCTGTGGAGCAAATCTGGGTGCAGAATCAGAGGGATGGTGTTTGGAAAACTCTGGTCTTCCACTGATACTGCAATCCATTCTCTAGGGGCAAGTAGGCTTCCACAATGTGAAACAAAGGTGCAGCTCCACAAGGAGAACTTGCTATGCTTTTAGTATTGTTGATGGATTCTTGTGGAATTTACTGCCTCTTATATAATCTGAGTGTATTGGAATGTGTTCCCTCTTGCCATTTAAAGGATTGTTTAGGAAGTTAGTTTTATCGATTAGTTGAAAATTTCTTTTTGTCTAGTGATGCTTGTCTAGGTCTTGCTCAGGTTGAAAAAACAAGTTGTAAGTATCCAGCTTTCAGGGTAGTAAGGTCAATCTCCTTATGTCGTAGGCATGAGTCATAAAATCACCGAGGAAGATTATATTGTGGCGTTTGATATTGGTAAATCTTGTTTTAATTCTTACCGCTGAGGAGGATGCTGTGTGCTGTTGCTCTAGGTCAGAGAGCACGGCAATGCACGGTTACCGAGAGCTTTGAACAGCTGAGTTCTGAACCACTGCTTAGATCCTCCTGACTGTTACTGAGTTTTGGAACCAGGCCTCAGAATTCATCGATAAATATTGAGTGTTGCTCTGCAGCCATATGTGGCAGGTTCAGATTACTGTGGTAGATTCTCAGACATTTATCTGTGATGTCAGGAGAGATTGATACCAGACTCTTTGAAAGCCCATTCCTTTTCATGTAATACTTGTGGGAGAGCCATCATACCATCCAGTTTCTTGCTTATGGAGCTCTTTAGAGGAAACCTGGACACAGGAAAGAAGCTATATAGTAAAGCATCTCATCTTGTCATCTTTTGAGAAGTTTATCCTCAAAATGACAGTGTGATTTTTTTTTTTCTATATGAATTTGAAGTTGTCCTAGAATGTTACTGTATCTTGACCACCTTTGAACAGTCAGCTGTAAATTTCATAATACTGTAACTTAGAAAAAGCAACCAGCCTTTTTTCTCCATGCCTAAAACAGCAATAAAATTAACAAAAACGTGAAATGAGTGATATTATAACGACTTCCATTTTTTAGAGTATCTTACATTTGCCTATGCTAGCCCACTGATGAACATTAGTACCAACATTGCCGCTAAAGTTCATGTGGCCCCAACTTGAACCACAGACGATTTCTTTTACAAACTGTACATGCATAAACAAGAGTTTACAGCCTAAACAGACAACATATGTTATGGATATATGTGTAAATTACCATGGCTTAGCTGCATACTTGATCAGTTGCTCTGTCATAGTCACCCATGACTAAAAGCTTCTGTCTGTGAGACTTTAATAAAGAAATAAGAGACCTTAGGTTACTTTGCACCAGGACTTCACCACAGTCTCTATCTTACAAATGGTGTTTCCAACTTTGTGCTCTGCATTTGTGTGATTCTTCTGCCATTTCCTTCCACTTCTATCAAACCTAACCATAATACATAATATCTTTTTTTTTTTTTTTTTTAAAAAGCTCCATATACTATAATGTATAAGTATGTTTTGGTACAATTCTTGGTGCAATTCTTGGTGGGTTGGTAGTGTGAAAGTGGGGATTTTTGAAGGGCAAGCTATTAATTTCATGTACTTGTCTACAAGCAATTTTTATGCTGACAATCCCATATCTTCCAATTTAAGGGTCACATACAGAAGTTTAATACAAAAAGAAAAAGGCCTCCTGTTCAGAAAAATAAGAGGAACAACTAGGAAAATGGGCAGTGTTGCTGTTTTCTGGGATGATGTACTTAGCACTGGCGGCAAAATAGAAGGGAAGTACAGTCAGCTCTCTTCTCCTTGGGATTATTAAACAGGCAGTGGGTTTGCTGACAGAAAAACTGGTCTTATTCGTACCAGTTCAGATAGCTATGTTAATAGACCTGCTAGTCATTAATGGACCTATCTTTGGCTCCACCACTGATCATTCTTTTTCCTGTTATGCTCCTGCCACATATTTTTATAGCTTAATTCATGTATGTTTTGTATGATCTAGAATATGGCTTCATCTGATTAATTTTGTGCTCCCATCCATCTGAGTAATCGAGCCATAACATCACTATCCATATGGATGCTTTTTGTATGGATTCCATATCTATCTAATGGGCGGCCTTCCCGTGTGGGGAAGGCAATGATTCCATCTACTGTGTATGTTGAACTAGATACATGTTTTTATCTACACTTTGGCTGATTAAAGTGCATAGAAAATTATAGTATTCTCCAGCTATAATGAAAGTCTTCTACTAAATTTAAAATGACAACATTTTGTAAAAGAAGGTGAGCTTATTAAAAAGCTAGATAATGACTTTATAATGCCTGAAATGCAAATTCTTCGTTTTACCTATGCATTTTTAGCATTTCCTTATTACGGTGCCTTAAAGGATCCCTACAATCTCAAGAGCTCAGTTTACCTTTTTCAATTTCACATGAATTAAAGTATTAACATCTGTAAAATCTCAGGCAATGACTGTATGTAGTCTTCTAAAGATGTTAGTATGTGTCTTTTTGTGTGTGTGTCTTGCTTTGTTTTATGGAGTGAAGTTTTCCCACACATTCTGATGTTTATTTTAGTTTTTCTCTTTCTGTTATGCAGCCAGCATTTTATATGCACAAGGGGAACCCAAAGGCAGCTGAGGGATGCAACTGGGAGTATCAGTTGGTATGAAAAAGAGTGCAGCGCGTGGGGCAGGTGACTTCGCTTCTCAGTTTATTCCCAAGTTCCAGCCCACTGGTGATGGTTACTGTGTGGTGTTCTCCCTTGAGTTCTCTTTTCCGGTAATTCAGTGATTTCCCTCCAAGGCAAAACTTCAATATGTCTCTGGAGTTAATTTACTCCTGAGACTGCTCACTAGGCGATATGGATGACACAATTACTTCCAACTTTCTTAATCCCACACAATTTTCTAATACTATTTAAGTAAGTCTTGTACCCTGTGTATAATGTGATGCAACATCCTGGTTCGTGTATCACATGCTTTTAGTTCCATGCCAGAAAATGTCCCTCTGATAAAAGCTGCACTACAGCTTGCATAATAATAGAATTAAACTGACTGGGGGAAAGAGCACACGCAAATAGTTATGTCAGGGCCACAGAGGCCCAGAGACTCTTTGGCCAAGCAATCAGATGATATGAACGTGATCCTGCAGTGTACTGGGTCAAGCTGCATAGTGCTGTGCTTCCTATTGGTATGTAGAAAGGTGCCGATACCACACCAGTGTTCTGGCTACTGCTGAGCAGTGCTCACACAGCATCAAGGCTGAGTCTCCAACATTTCCCCCACCACCGCCAGTGGGCTGGGAGGGGACATAGCCAAGACACCAGACCCAAATCGTCCAAAGGGATATTCCATACCATATGACGTCAGCTCAGATATAGAAACTAAGGGAAAAGGAAGAGGAGGGGGGGCATTCATCTTTTATGACGTTTTGTCTTCCGGAGCAACAGCTATGCATACTGAAGCCCTACTTCCTGGGAAGTGGCTGGACATCGCCTGCTAATGGGAAGTAGAGAATAAAATCTTGTTTTCCTTTTGCTATCATGTGCGACCTTTGCTTTTGCTTTTTTTATTAAACTGCTTTTATCTTGACCCACGAGTTTTCTTTTCCATCTCATTCTCGCCCAGCCTCTCCT
>NW_009259798.1:2723763-2766886 GCF_000687185.1 Egretta garzetta
GCATCCAACCAAGGTCAACCCATCACATGCAGTGTGAACACAAGTGATTCTCCATCCCTTGATGTAGGGATCAGGCCAGGCATCTTTTCCTGGGCCAGGTGCTTTTAGCAGTAGAGGTGTAAGGTCATATTGGCAGGGCAGCCTGGACGTGAAGTCATGTTGCGTATGATGGCAGCAAGAAAGCAAAACTTTATGGTTGGCGCTATCCCCAGTTCAAATTAGCTATACTGCTTCACAATCTTTTCACTGCTAGGTGGCATTGCTTTTGCATGTAATTTGGTTTCTTTGGCACTGTGTTTGCTTTCTAAAGAAAAAAAGGCTATCTTGAATTCAAGCTAAATCTTATTAAGTGTTGGAGTGATCCCCTTAAACTTTGTTAATGAGGTCTTAATCTACAGGGAAAGCTTCCCTGAGGTTTGTTTTTTTCACCGTGTGCCTTTATGAATTCAGGATGAAATATTCCTTTTTAAGGTGCATCTTTTGAAATATCCAATTAGAAATTGCTTGCACAATTATGTTTGTTAGGTTATGTGATTAAAGTCTGGGGCAACTCCTAATGCAGTTGACACAATGGAGAAAGAATAGTCTGACAAACAGTGGGACTGCACGGAATCATCTATTGAATCTTACATCTTCTACCTACATCAGAATTGAATGTAACTGCAGCCAGAGAATTTGCCTACACTCAGGGCCATGTATAAAAGCATGCACATGAAAATCTGGTGTGTTTTGTTAAGGCTTTATTCAGACATCCTCTGCCGACTGCAATGGTGCTGGCTTAGAAGGTTACTGCCCCAGTACGTCCTCACTGCGCTTCTGCCAGAGGTCATCACAGGTGACTCTGCCAGCTGAGCTGCTTCCGTACATGGTTCCTAATCTGTTTTGCTTGAAATGAATGGGGCTGAAGAAGATCTATTATTTTAACCGTTTTAACTTTTTTTTTTTACTGAAGAGATTCAGGGATTGCTTACAGTAGCAACAATGTGGGTAAAACTGCCAGGGTGATAATTTCCAGCATCGGAGCAGTAATGAGCCTCTATAAAAGTGATTGTAATCTGTTCAGTAGACACTGCCAGAACTGGAAGATTTGTTGTTGGCCTTATGTGCGTTGAATTTACGCCACTGATTTTTTTAGTCTTTTCATGTTGATATATAGATACAACCTTAGGTCCTATATATGTTGCCTGTTTGCGTGTAGTTTATGTTATCCATGATCAGGATTCAGTTAAATGAAAATATTTACAGACTTGTGGTTAAGTAGAGCTTTTTTTACCCTGGTTTAACTTTATCTGTTTTATGTTCATGCTGGAGCTGCTCTGAGGTCTCTGTACTGATTCAGAGTTGAGTCACCCGTTCTACCTCAGGGTCTGGTTTAGTTCAAAACCCACTGAAACCAATAGGATCAATTCTAACAGCCCTTGTATGGCTACCATTAGCATTTTGACTGAGAACTTTTTGAATCCTAAAACTTCAACCCCCCCCTCTTTTTAACTTCTTTTCTACTATTTGCTGGTATATGTCATATTTTTTATGGTAGTAAATTAATGTAGAGGAGAAGAGAGTTTCTAAAGATGGCAAGATTCTTGGTCATTCTAATCACAATCCATTCCTTTTGTGAATTCAATTTCACTCTTTTCTGATAGACATCTACATTAACATAAATAATCATTGGCTGAGCTGAGTAGATAATAGGTGATTTAGAATTGGGTTTAAAATAAGTGCTATAAACCCCAATGTTTGCATTATAAATTATGAATAGTTTTATTTTTAAAATGTTGGCATGTATGCTTTCTTTATCTGTTGCTTTATCACCGATATGTCATTGACTTATAAATTAGGAGGAATATTATCAATATAGAAAAAAATTGTATCAATGCCAGTTTGAAAAAAAAAAAATTTGGTGCAAAACAGTTTACCACTTGGGCATAGATTTTTAAATTGAAGTTAGTTTAGAAGAGTGTATACTGTGAAATCCATCAAATTTTGGACCAGTCTTTGTCCTCATTCCCGGCAACAGAACTTCATGGCAGGATGATATTTTAGTGGTGTGTTACAAAAGTGGTTGTCCAAAGCACAAGAGGCTGAATATAGACACTACTTTGGACTCCAACTTTGTACATACTTATTGATCATCAGTAAGTTTGTCTTCTAAGAGTTATTATTTACATATGTGATTTCATTTACGTCTCTAGAGTGGGTTTTCATCAGGACTTCCCATAATAAAGAAGGGGAGTAATGGTGTTTCTCTAGGTGTTTTCCCAGATGAGCTTGTTCAGAAAATGTTTAAATCCTGCAGGGAATGTATTATATTAGGGGACTCCCATTGTCTTGGCTAGATGTGTATTATTTCTATTTGACCATTTTGTTCAATTTTAATTCCTCAGAAAAGGGGAAAATGAAACTGCTTGATTAAAAGTACCCATGGTCATCTCTGATAGTTTCATGGAAAATTTAAATATTCTGAAAGGCAACGTGGAAAGCACACAATTATCAATCATACCATGTGTAGGGAGGAAAAGATTTTGAAAACTGTTAAAATTACATTTCTTTTTAAAACATGAACAAATATATAGAAATTTATATCAGTCCTTAAACAACAGCATACACACCATTTAAAATGTGTACCTTTATTAAATGAAATTACATTAGCAAGCTCATACATCTGCACATTAAAACTGGAATTCTGTATGACACTGACTAGGTAGAAATACTGTCGGTACGTGTGCGCAATGCAGTGTCATCAAGAAACTTTGGACAGAGTAGTTTGTGAAAGAAAGTAGATGGTTGAGAATGGTTTCAAGACCAGAAAATTGAAAGTTTTTTCTCATTTGACACTTTTCCTTCTGCTCTTTTTGTAAAATCTTCTTAGTGTTCCCACTGGTACATTAGGATACAAAGCAATTATGAAAAGCAAAAGAAACCTTTAGTTTATTGGTTAAAATTGGAAGGAATTTTTGACATGGCTGACCATCCTTCAAATAAGATCTTTGTGTCAGAGTGCAGAGGTCAGGGTATAGAAGCCTTGGGATATCAAAAGGTGGTGAGAAGAATGGCTGGGATTTCCAGCAGCCTAAGAGTGCTCTTTTGTCTGTAGTGGTCAGTTGTCGAGGATGATGCCTGTGGACATCAAAGAAATGTCTAAACAGTGTTATCTAGGCCTGTCCTTTGCCCCCTGCCATGTAATGGGCCTCTTTTCAGGAAAACATTGGGAAAGCTGAGAAAGCGACTTGTCCTATGCTAGTGCTATTAATTCAGCAAGAACGCAGATCAATAACATTTGCACTAACCAGGAAAACAATCTGTTAAGTTTCTAAAAATGCAGGTTAGTCAAGCCTGTAAATTATACATGGCACATTCAAGAATCAATTTTAATGCTTTTTCATAATGTAGATGTTATGAGACCTCAATTTCTAAAAAAATTCCCTTTCTGCCTGCTTTGACAGGTTATGGAGAACTGTTCTGAGAAAACAAAACAAAACCCCCACCTTTCTTTAACACTTGCAAAGAAGTTTGGGTTATTTTATTCATAGGTTGTATGTACTGAGATACTTTTAAAGTAAAGAAAAAAGCTGATATTTGATGCGATTCATGCTTAAAACATTGATGTCTGGAAGAGTTATGCCATCATTTTCAAGATGGATTGCCTTCCTCATCAACAAATGAAAGTTACAGTATCAAAACAGAGCCTGTACGTAATACATTTCAGCTCCTGTGTTGCCTATTCACCCTGTTTGTACACTGGTGAAGGAATAACCATTGCTAGCCATTTCTTTGTGCTAAATGCAATAAAAAATCTATTCTGAAAATGTTATGAGAAGTCTATTATGAGTATTTTCTGTCGTTGTCGGTGTGCAAAAGCAAAACATATTAGTTGCTCCTTGTAATTTTGGATTTCTTTTTAGAGATCAGAGTTCTTTAAATCCTCACTTTTGCAAAGAGGTATTGCAAGTTTTAGTGGTGAACAAGCAGGATAATAGTCTGGGGCCCCAGCCATGTGAGAGCTCATTAAGATTAAGATAGGTAGCAACAGAGAGGAAGTCAGACTAGAAATGGGCCTTTGCTTGTGATTCCCGTGAATCTTAATTCTGGGGTTTTTTTTGTTGATTCAGAACCAATGATAGTGCCTATGTCATTATGCAATACCGCTGTTGTTCTTGATCTGCATAGACACAATGCAAAAAATGTTCTTTGCAGGATTGAGGGCTAAGTAGAATTTCTGGCTATGGATCAGTCCCTAGGAATACTTAATAAAACCAGCTTTTAGGATTCATTGCTGCACATATTTTGCTAAGAGTATATTATTAATTAGAACATATTTGAAATCTTTGCTAATAAATTAGGCCACATCAATATACATAATTGCATTATTGTCATAAGAAAATTATATGAATTCAATATCAGATACTTAAGCTGAATGGTAATGTAAGTATTAAAAATAAAACAAACCTGTGGTTGAATCAATGACACTTTCTTAAAAAGAGGAACTTGGAGCTGGGATTTGTCAGTACATAGTTATGTGACATCTTTAAATATAGCAAAAAATGTAAGTGCAATGTGTTTCCAAAAGTCTGTAATTAAACTGTTTAAGGAGAACATGTTTCTCTACAATTTCATTTTATTGTAGTTTAGGACTGAAGAGAAAACTTTGGTATAAACCTATGAGTTAACTTTCACTAGAAGAACACATACAATACTATCATTGTTGCCACACTAGACTTAATGACAAGTAACATGTGCTGGGATAATTATTATTTATTTGGACAGATATTGCACTTGAAAACTGATATGTTGGGCTGCTAGATGACTCATCATTACTTACCTTCCTGTATCCTCATCTAGTAAAGAAGATGAAGAGCTACAGATTTGCTAGCATGCCTGATTGACCCCAGATGATTGTAGATGATTGTATTTGTTTTCATTGCTACACTGAGAGTCCAAAGTAAATGCTTCTCACTTTCAGAATATGGCTAGTGAACATTGATGCTGCAGCTTGTGTATTCTGTAGTTAATATATTTTGTAATATATAATATTGTACCACTTTTAGAAAAAACATGGAGAGTAAAGTATTGTACCTCCTGTAATATTTTACCCTTTTTCTTACTACCCTTGCATTGTATTTCTCATCGTAGTTGAATCCTGATTTTGCAGATGTCTCTGTCCCTAGCTTTACACAAGAGAACAGTTCCAATAAGTGAAGAAGGACAAACTCCACACAAAAGGGGAGTGTTTACAGAGTGACATCCTGATCCTGTAGTTAAATTCTGTTCCTGTAGCTAAGTAGATTAATTTAAATTTTTATCAGAAGTGATACATATCTACAAGTATCATATTTCAGCAGTGGCTTAGATAATAGACTTAGCTAATGAATAGGTTACTGCTGTTTGCCACAGAAGGCATATTCTGTTATGTCACAAATGTATAATTTATAAATAAGGATTAGAAGACAGAAGTCAAGGAAACAAGAGAAAAATGTAATTTTTCTTATAAAGATTTCTAGACCATCTTTGAGGTTTATAGAATTGACTCTTTATTTATCTCTACTGGACACTCATGCAGAACTTTCTGCTATATGAACTTATGAGCAGTCTTTCTTTCCTCACCACCATTAAAAATGTATTTTAAAAAATAGATTTGCTGTATAATACTCCTGATGACTATGGCCATCATCACTTAGGCTGCTGCTAGGCTCTTATTCCCACAACAGTTGCATGGCTGCATAGGTGGCATATGCATTCTTGTGGCTATATGGTGAAATAGTTTAAGGGACTGATGTGGCTGAAAATCAGTTTAGAAAAAGAAGCAATGGATAATTTCTTCAGCTAGGTCGTGTTCTAATCCTGCTTACCATGTCCATGTATGAATACCTGTGTCCAAGTAAAATAAGAGGCATGAATGTGTAGTTTGGGTCACTCCAGAAAGGAGAGGTACTCACTACACAAACTGGAAAAACTACTGAAAAAATTATTCAGAACCTGTGCTAGGGGAGAATGGATTCCCTCTTCTGACACCTACTTGTACGCATTTGCAGATGTTCACATCTGAAGGAAGAAGTATGAATTTGACATTCTTAGAAGCACAGAAATTGCTTTTTCCAAATTCAAATGAGCTGGTCTGTCTCTCTGATATTTTTATGTACCTGCTGTAGATCACTTGTCTGTCAAAATGATTTTTAAAAAATCTATTTTTAAGTACTGTTCTTCATTCTATATCATCCAGTCTAGAGAAGCCTAATTAGAATTATAAGAGCTGCTGCAAAAGTCATTATAACTTTTCTAAAGGGAAGCCAGATATTGTAGTTTTCCACCCCTAATTGTAGGGTAGATCGTGACCTAGTAATTAGATGATAGTGTCTAGTGTTATAAAAAAATGAAAATAATATACATGGCAACTAAATATCCTTGCATAGTGATCCATGATGTGATCTGAATTAACTGTTCTCCCTCAAGAGACAGATTTTGAAGTTGTTAGGTCAAAAGTCAGTGGCAGTTAGGCAAGTGAAAATTAATAATTATTAAGAGGACAATAAAGAGGAAAAAAAAAGGAAAACAGTATTTTGCCACTGTATTAATCTGCTGTCTACCCATACCTTGAATAATGTGTGCCGTTCTGGTCTTAGAGTAGAGCCAGAGGAGTCCCAGAATGGAGATAAGGAAGACTGGAGGTATGGAGGAGTTTCCATAGGAAAAATTGCATGGGCAAGAGTTCTTCAGCTTTGGGAGCACAGGAAGAGGCGGTAGAAGTTCTAGGAAGTTAGAAGGTAATGAGAGATAAGAAAATGTACTGTTCATACTTATTCACTATTTTTCCTAGTAAAAGAATTAGAGAAGCCACTGGGATTATTGTGCAACAAATCTCAAATGAAGAAACGGGTTGCTTTTATTATTTCTTCTCTTCTGTTTTTTTTTGTGTTTGACTTTCCATGCTTCTCCATACCACTTTTTCTAATGCATATGCTAATTTTCATCATGAGAGAATGGTTTAAATCTCACTTTGAACTATGTCACGTATAAAAAGTGGGTGCAATTAGATGAAATAGTTAAGTTTGAAGTTTACAACAATTTCTGAAAAAGCG
Source organism: Egretta garzetta (assembly GCF_000687185.1). Taxonomy (NCBI): domain Eukaryota; kingdom Metazoa; phylum Chordata; class Aves; order Pelecaniformes; family Ardeidae; genus Egretta; species Egretta garzetta. The sequence continues at coordinate 2,730,837 of NW_009259798.1, forward strand.
GACTCCTATGGTGTTCAGCAAGTTTTTGATCTATTAGAAATGGCTTCAGAAACGAGTTTTGATTGTGGGTAAGTAAAGATGTATTAGTATGTATTAGAGATATCTTAAATTCTCTCCCAAATTTATCAGAAAGAATGAGATGGGAAACCTGTTACCATACTGTGGAGAGTGCACAGGAATTTGAGTAATCTGAAAAGAATTGAAAAGGAAATGCTGCTGGGTAGGACAGGTTTCATGCTCAGACAAGTTGCAGCCTAAGTCCAGATGAAATTTTGTAGCAAACTGTATCGGCTCCCCTGCAAAAAAGAGGTTCTTACCTTTGTCTGCTATATTTTTAAATGAGCCTGGTTAGATGATTGAAATAATTTTAAGTTAAAATGAAATTAAAATAACTCTTATTATACCAGAAAAAAATAAAAACAGCCTTAATGTATTTTAGTGAGAGAAACTTCTCAGGCCATTTTCTCATCATACGGCTTTTTACTCTTTTTAACGTATGCTGAATCTCCCGTCAAGTCTGACTTACCTGAAAAAATGAAGAGCTAGCATTGTACAGTCAATTCTCATTGATATTGAATAATGATGGGACAGAGTAACAGAGATTAAGTAAAAGCAGGTTAAAATATGCAAACTAATAAGAAAACACATGAAGAATGTGAAGCTGTTTGTGAGGAGACTGGGAATAGTCTAAAGAAATTTGCTGCTGCGTGGTCTGAGCAGCGTGTCGCCCTCCATGGTGTTGTGCGTAACCAAAGTCCTGGAGAGAAGACAAGACTTAAATCACAGTTTGCACAATCCATCCACAGAAGATCAGGAGTTGATATAGAAGCTTACTAATATAAAGAAGGCAGATACTCAACTTGCTCATGTATTTGCTTAGTCTTTGTAGTTTAAAGGTAAAGAACATGATGTCCCTTCTCATGGTTGCGTGGGTATATGTGCAGCTGGAATACAACCAGTATAGTGTCTCTGCATCTGCAACATGGTCTCAAAATGCAACTTTCTTAATCTTTCATAACAAGGATGATTATAAAGCCTAATGGTGTATAAGTGTCAGATGTTTCATTGCTGAATATTTCAGTTCTTGGAAAGGAGAAGTAGGTGGAAGTGGAACGTATATATCACTTTTGGGAAAGGCATTTAGAGAGAATAGTTTTTAAAAGACAGTGAATAGGAAAGAAATCAGAGAAAGGAGGATGAAGAAGGGAGAATTGTGACCAGGATGCACATGGACTTGAAGGCAGAGTCTTCAGTGCTAAATAAAATGGCTTGTGGTGAGCCTGAGCACCGGAACTTCTGATTAGAGTGGTTCCTGCTTCAGTTTTGGCCTGTGGCAGTATTCCAGACAGTGCCTGGGCTGGGAATAGCATGCACTGGAGGCTGTTCCCAACATGCGTGGATCTCACGTACTGTCCCAGGAGGCTTTTTCCCACTAAAACATTTCTGCAGCTCTTCAGTTTCATTTTGTGAAAGCATCACTATGATGACTTGCAACACAGCACTAGCATTGATTAAAATTCTGTCTCAAACCTAACATAATGGTTATGTCCATAATGCCATAGGGCACTACACATATCCAAGAAAGGTAGCATGGGCATGCCACAGAATGGCTGGTGGCCTGGTTTTATTTAGCATTATACACATAGCAAAGGAACGACGTTCCCTGTTTGGATGTAGCTGATGATAAATGGATGGGGTTGCTATGAAACTGCATCCTCACATGCAGGGCAGTGCTTGCCTTATTGAGTAGCACTAATGACAGTGGCTTCATCTGTATGGGTCTTCCAATAAACTCATTTCTATGGAGTCTACCGCTAAGGACTGTTGAACGTGACATATAGAGAAAAAGTGACTAATAGGAATAACTAAAAGTGATATTACTGCATAAAGGGCATATTTTGTCTTTGCCTTTTGTGCAAAATTCATGTGAGGTCATGAAAGCAGAGCAATGAGTGTCAATTGATGAAGGACACTACTGCATAAACAAGTGTCATGTTATGCATTGATAACCAAGCCTCAGCCTCAGGACACGTAAGACTGTGTGTATATGTTGATATGTGTGTATGTACACGTCGTACCTGCCCGCCTGATTTATTTATATCCATCACTGGGATATAGCTATTGCTTAGAAGGAGCTTCTTAATTGCATGCTAGGACACTGATGTTTGAAAAAATTAAGGTGATAAGCAAAATTTATTCAAAGGAAGCAAAGCTTCAAAATTGCTTATAAATAAAAAGCTACTCAACAGGAAAAGTTTTATAAAGCTCTAGTTTTGTGAAGAATAATCACCTTAATGGGAAGATGCTGTTCATATAATATACAGACTATTAATTGAATGCAGAAGATGATGAACAAAAGATAATAAAGTATACCATTTCGAAGTCCATAATGTCAAGCACTGAAAGAAGTTACCAGTCAGTGTGTTAAAAGAAAAGGAAGGACTTTGATAACAGAATTCTAGTAGAGGTAGGGCAATTCTGTCAACCAGTTATTCCTCCCTTTTCTTCGTCACAGCTTTTGGCACAGGAGACAATGAAAAAAAGTAATATTTCTAGCTGAAAGTGACCTGGGCCCCTTGTGGACTTGACTCAGTCTTCTTTAGCCAGAGATCATGTTCCTGAGTCTTAGACAGCTTGTAGACAAGCAACAGTTATAATGATGATTCCTCATTACTTATGGACATGTTTTCCTACGTAGGATAAATTCTTTGGAATTCTTCATGTATGGTTCATCCCATATTCTGTCACAGAGCTACTGTTTGGGTACCTTTAATCTAACGTTTTTCTTTACTCTTCAGAAGCTAAGTTCTAATGCAGTGCTGTTTGCTGAAAGTCATGCAATAGTGCTTACAAAATAGGCAGTACTTTGGGATCCAAGACATTTTCAAGAAACTACATTTTCAATAAGTAGAATTATCGGTATTTTTCAGTGAGAAACTATATGCAGGTTTAGAAAACAAAAGCTGAGATCATAACATTAATGTATTAGGATGTGTTATAACAAATTAGGATGATCTTAAGTCTCCCAAAATCAGAGATATGGGACCACGTAGTGGGACCAAGGTGCCCTGTGGTGGGCAAGTGAAGTGACCTGGCCAGAATCAAAGAAAATTGCCATTTTCAAAGTTTGAATTAGAAGTCTAAACTTGTTGCCTGCTGATCCTGTGCTAACATTTCTGAACACATCTTTCTCATGCTTTCAAATTATACCATAAAGCTAAGATACATTTTTCTGAAAGATCAATTATCAATTATCAAATGCCTAGGAAAAAAACTGTCCTTTATAAGAAATGTTTACTGCTATTGAACGAGTGATATGTGTGTGTAAAATATACTGGAAGCATAATTACAGGGAAAATGGATGCTGGCAGATGTGAGAGAGCCATCCCTTTAAGCAAGAATTTTGATCTTATACAAATTACAGGATAAATGGATGCTGGCAGACATGGAAAAGTCAGCCCTTTAAGGCAGGAATTTTGCTGTGGCATAAAAGCTTGTTCCTAACATGTCAATTGGTACAGAAGTCCAGTTGTTGTGTTTCAGACATACCATTTTGTACCGTTCATGCTGTCTGTATAGAGTGCTATTCCATTCTTTCATCTAGTTACATGAATTTTGTTCTTTTAAATCTTTCTTGATCATGAGAGACTGTTCTCTGCTGCAGGGACAATGTACAATGGGTAATACTCAAATGTAAGAGCAATGCCCAGCTCTTCTGAAAAATATGAGGCACTATCAACCAACTGAAATAATGGCATTAAGAATAATATAAATGAGAGAGTGATCTAATTTTTATGCTTGAAGATGCAGTGAAATATGTGTCCTTATGCTCCTTTGATGTGCTGGTCATGATTTTGTAGACTTCTAGCATATGCCTCTAGCTCACCTCTTTCCTGTTCTGAAGAATCCCAGCCAACTAGATAGTCCTGAAGCTCGTTGATCCTTCCAGTCTTCCATCTTGTCTTTCTTTGAACTTTTTCGAGTTCTATGTCCTTCTTGACACAGTGGACCCAAAGTGCACACAGTGCACTCCAGTGTAAGCAGATTATGGATTTATCCAGTGGCATAATCATGGTTTGTGTTTTGCTCTTGGCTCCTTTCTGCTTAATTCTTAAAATCTGATTTGCTTTGTCGCTTGCTGTTGAAAACAAAAAAATTCAAATGTTAGAAGTTACTAAGAAAGTAGTTTAATATACTGCTGAGGTTGCTTTTCTCAAACAAGACACTGATGTTCTAGGTCATTTTTTACTATAGGAGCATAAAATAATTTCAAGTATAAAGAAATAATTCTTAATAGCCATTTTCTTTGATCACGATAATTACAAATATAAACACCATAATTGTTAGGATTATACAACACATTTGTACGACAGAGAGAGAGAGAGAATGTGATTATCATTATGTAGTGTATAATTACCATTGTGCTGTCGTAAGGTTTTCATGGTAAAAAAAAATCACTACTTGTAATTTGTATTTCTTTTTGTATAGATCTGTTGCTCTGGATTGCCTCTCCTACTAATACTTTTTGTCTATGTGTCGTATAACATGCAATAATGATTTCAAACCAGAGCAAGACAAAATGTCAAACAGGGCAAAAATGTCGTAATGACAGTGTTCTTTCCCTTGAGCTTCTTTTCTGTAGTATGAGGTGTTGAAAAATGGTAAAGATTGTAACATTGCTCTCAGCACAATGTCAGAAATCACACATCTGTCAAATTAACTTCTAATTTTGTTGAAGAATTTATTATTTTCCTGGCAGACTCAAGTCCAGAATTGCTTTTTGATAAATTCTGAGGATAAAAGACCAAACATTATACATAATCATGTCTTTCTATAATAAATTCTTGCTCTTTTAAATTTTTACTCTTTTTTTCCAAAAGCCTCATATATAGTTGCTATGTTATTTCAGCACCAAATTTTGGATGTGCAGAATGTTAAGCTAAAATAGATTTTGTAGGACCTTTGCCTTTGCAGTCTGATACTCAGTTTTCTTTTAAAAGCTAAGTTTTGAGGCCTTGGAAACTTCACTAAAATTTATTTGGTGACAACATAATGAAGTATTTTCTCATTGTTCATACTGTGTTCAGAGCCGATAATTTTTGTGTACTTGGTTGAAAAGCACAATGATGTTAATATGTGAGAACACGATGCCAAAATCATTCCTTTATTTTTTGCTTGGGGTCAGTTGATAGACTAAACTTGTTTAAATGGCTCTGCTGTTTTGAATTATTAATAAAACTTACAGTAATTATTAATTGATTCTCAAGAACAGAATGTGAGCGAAAGGATCCAAAGTTTGCAAAACAGTGTCCATAGCTCCTCCAAATAACTGCCTCTCATTTTTATATAATAACAGACAGAGGCAGCTGGATTCCTAGTCTGCTAATACTATTTTATGCTATTTGCAAGTACTGGACTTGTTTTGACTTTTTTTTTTTTTTTTAAATATTAGAAAAATCCATATGTACAAGCAACTGCACTGTCACCTACAGAACTTTCCTAGGAAATGAGGTAGGTACCATAAAACTGTTTCAAGCAATGTGAAATTTAAAATAAATATGGAATCCTTTATACTTGTGTTCTGGTTCTTCCATTTTTAGCAAACATTTATGTAAAATTGATTGTATCTGTGTCACCTCCTCTCTTGTCATATCTCTAGGGAAAGGGAAGAAGGTATTTCAGCAGGGCTGGAGGAGGCATGCTGAGCTGAGTTCTGCTTAACCTTCATTTTTACTATTATTAGCACGAACAGCTGGGTCTCCACCTGCTAGAATTTACTCTGCGAAAGAGTTTTGAGTAAGCCATTTTCGCAGCCTTTCTGAACTCACATATAAAGATACTTGCTTTTGGGCTTGGTTCTGGCAGGTGCTATTCTGCTGGGCATTTATAGGCCTTACCAAAAAGCAGCTAGTGTGAGAATTGTTCACAAGCGGGCCTGCAGATCATGAATGCATTTGTATTGTCCAATTTATATCCTGTTTCTTATGTTGGAACTTGTTCCGTAGCCTTCCAGATGCAAAAGAAAACAAATTTATGTGCTTACCCACCTTTCCTTGGATAATAACAAAGATTTGTTTTGTAGTTGACCTTTTTAAGAGAGTCTTCGAGTAATTTTCAAAGGATCAGTATTCAAAGCACTCTGTTGTTATCTTGCCTGTCTACTGGGGTACCTAAAACCTACTGTGAGCTCATGACTATAGCATTTCAGCACCTTTGGATTATTTTCCTATGCATTTTTATTCCCCAGGTAACTCCTCATTATACAAGGTAAAGATACCTGGGTGATGAGAAATTACTATGACTGCCATGCTCGCTAACACCATGTATTATGAACTAGAATAGTATCATCAGATCCTATCTTTACAACCCATAGTAGAGGAATAGACCTGGAAGACTATACTATAGCTGTGGTTACATGGCCTATACTTAACCTTGTAGATCGTATGAGATCTAAGTTGGATTGGCTTGGAGTCAGACTGTGGCATAGCTAACACCCAAAGCAGGTGACACCTGCATGGATATTTGAAAGTTGCTAATCTTTTGACATTGTGTTTTGTATTGTTTCAGCATTACATTGTTCCGGTAAGGTTAACATTTGTAGATGTGAGTAATTTCCAGCGTAAAAGTTTGCAGAATCTGTTCTGTTTTCTCATGGAGCCATGTGACTGCCATGAGAGCTTGGCAAACCAGAGGGTTAAGATGTTTGCTGTCTAACTAAATGCATTGTAGAGGAGAACCTTTTCTTAAATTTCTGTGACACTTACAGAAAGTTTGCTATGATGCTGAATTTTCATGGGAACATACAATATTTTAATCAATGAAAATCACCAGCAATTCTGGTTAACATCTGTGATCATTCATAAAACAGTTGAAAAGAATGTCAGGTTTGACCCAGAGCCTGTTGATCTTACTGGGTTTTGACCTCTACTATTATTGCAGATCAGTAAAGAAACTGTAGAGAAAGACGACAGGAGACAGGAAAGCTGTATACCTTATTTTTCCTCATCTATAGATTACAATAATTTAGAAGTTACAAGGAATTTCTAGCACCATTTACCTAAATAAGAAAAAATCTGCTTTTCATTGGAAAACTTAATTGTCCTTTCTACATGTCTGTATTGTTAGGCTTTCCAAGTAGAATCACAGAAATTGAAAGATTAGCTCCTCCACACCCTCCAAACTCCACACATCTATCAGCATCTAAACTAAATAGGTAAATATTTAATAAGGTGCTAGAACAGATGATGATCCAGTACAGAGAGGTATCCCAGGAGACCTGCATTCAGATCTGAGCTTTTCACAGTTCCTTTATGAATTTGGTTGAAATATTTGAACTTAGACTCTTAAAAGTATTTAGATAACATTACCTGCCATGGATTTCGGTTGTAATTTGGGATTCAGATGCTCATGGGAGCTATGCTTATATCACTTCAGACTGTAATTTCCTATCAGTAAAACAGAGGAAGAACATATTCTGACTTCCCTGTGGTTCTCTGAGGGTGATATTGTTAACCACTGAAGTGTTCAGGAATTATGATACATATTCCATGATCTGAAAAAGAGCAATTGGAGATTCTGCTGCTTTTCAAAACTAAGAGGGCATAGTTCTTATATAAGTGAAATTGAAAACTCTGCTGTTGTGAGCATTCTCAATTAATGCATCCAATATGCAGCACTAAGCTCTTCAGTATCAATCAAGCTGACCAGATGATAGAATTCTTAAGAAAAATGTGACTAAACCCAAGGTAAACTAAAGAGATTAAAACTCCAATGATACCTGATAATTAAAGTAAGAGGGTCTGACAGAAAGTTGTGCTGTAGTACAACAGTTGTGTGTGTAGTCGTGCTGTGGTATATTTGTTTTGCTTACAAGCAGAGATATGTATTCCTCTCTGATTCCTTGAGTATGAAAAAAAAGGCATACATTGGTACACATGGAGATAGAATCATTTAGGTTGGAAAAGAACTTTAAGGTCATCAAGTCCAACTGTTAACCTAACACTGCCATCCCACCACTAAACCATGATCCTAAGCACCTCGTCTATCCGTCTTTTAAATACCTCCAGGGATGGGGACTCAACCACTTCCCTGGGCAGGTGTTCCAATGCTTGACAACCCTTTTGGTGAAGAATTTTTTCCTAATGTCCAACCTAAACCTGCCCTGGTGCAACTTGAGGCCATTTCCCCTCATCCTATCATCTGTTACCTGGGAGGAGACTGACGTCCACCTCACTACAACCTCCTTTCACGCAGAAGATTCTTTAAGGAGATGTTTCCTTCCCAAGTGTATATGGGGGTTGGGAACATATATAAATAGCAGATTGGGAAATAGGTACAAACCATGGCAATGACAGTGGAAATTGTATAAGTATGTTCAATAGTTTGCAGTGGAATAGCACTATCACTGCCTCTGAAGATGGAAAAGGTAGTGGGATAACACCAGTGTATCAAATCGCACGCACTGAGCACAAGATTTGTTCCATTAGTTTCAGTTCACATTCGCAACAGAATGTGATGTGCCTGTTCCCCAGGTATAAGATGGTGCCACATCTTGCCTCCTGACCCAATGTACTGTACAGTGTCTTGCATCACATGGCTTGGCACATGAGATCTTTCACAATGAGAGTGAAGAAAGTTGAGAGTTCTTAAGAGATGGTTTTCTAAGCACTCAGATGGATGTTACTCAGCCTGGAGGTTTGGAGGTTTTTTGCCAGTGTGACAATTACTGGAGATGAAGTAACACTCTTAACGAAGTGTTTTGAACAGTTGGAGCTGTTAATAGCTACAGAAGTATCAGGCTGTAGCTTTTAAGTTTTTAAAAAATGGTCTTTGAACATTCATTTAAGATTTTTACACAGGTACAGCATGACTGAACAAGTGGATGCTTTTCTGTGGTGCATGAATAAAAATGAAATGAAATGTGGGTGAGAGATGAAAGCAGCAACAGTTTTGCTTACCATTAAGAGCAATGAAGAAACAGTTGTGACACTCTGAAATGTTCCTGTTTTGCACTGAGAAAATGAAGACTTTCTGGCATAGGTTGTACCAGTTGTAAAACAATGTGTCTGATTAATAATGCATTCTATTGAAAAGGCACGGGAGGTTTGTTTAGGTATGATTCATCGTTGTCTGTTGCAGTAATTAAGCCTGTTGCTTGCCTTGAGGTCAGCATGACCCTGTTTATTTTAATTTTTCAGTCTTGAAGGTCTGTGCAGTTGGTGTTTAAGGAGGAATTAGCAAGAGAGCAATTTATTGGTTTCTCTAGTTTTTGGCAAGTGTGTATTTCTCTTCATTATTTTCTTTTTTTTTTCTTCTCATTCATTATTGAAGCACTCAGTCATTAAAAAACTTAATTGACCTTTTATTTTACTCTTTAGAAACCTTTTTTTTCTCAGAGATTTTAAAAACATATACTATCATGGTTAAGATCCATGTCAATTCAGTGATATGAAGAACAAAATTACTTGTATGATTTCAAATACAAAGTAGTATTTAAAGAGGTTCTTATGTGCCTTTAATACACTTTCATATGAAAGACAATCCTATTCCAGCTATCCTGTTACTTTATAAATAGAAGTTCGCTATACTCGCTTCCTCGGTTTCCTTCACATTTGTTAGTCTTTCACAGTAGATGTCTGCACGTTATTTTGCAATTCTCCTCAATGTCTTTTTTAAAACTTCTGTTTCTTTAATACCTACAAAAACTGAAGAGTACTCTCCTGACATGTTTTTTTTTTTCTGGCAGCATGATTGGAAGAGCTCGCAATCTTCAGTATAACTGTTCTCTGCACCTCAGAGAAGTGATATTATCCCCAATTTACAGTCAAACAGTGGAAGGACATTGAGGTTACAGGAAAAAAAAAACACAAAAGAAAAAGAAAAAATGCAGGCAAAGGACTTAGAAGAATTTACACAGAACATCCCAAACTGAGATCCTGAGAATCCTGATCAGCTATTGCTACCCAGGAACAACCCAGCTCCAGTTCTTTGGAACAGCTGTCCAGGGAGATGTGGCCCAAGGGCCACGCTGTGCTGTGCCTCTTACCCACACTGCTCAGGGTAGCATTCTTCAGAATGGATGGGCTGTGTCTGCAGTGCTCTTCCCATGACTTTTGTGCCTCTAAGGCACAGGTTTTGTGCATGTATGTTCAGATGACCAAAATACTGTGAAGTACGTTTCACAGCTAGCTAGAATGGACTGTTCATAGTTTCATGGTGTGGCATGTACTGCATGTCTGGGAGCATGGGGTGAGAATAGGTGGGTGAGGGCACCAGGCCTTTTGGAAAAACTGTTGGAGAACTGTGTAGGGTGATGGGAGCAGACCTGACACTATCTTGTCCATGCTGCTGTGAGAAAGGAGTGCCTTATTTAACTACTAACAGAACTAAAGCTGAGTGCAGAATGCCTGCATGTAAACTAATGTGTATGCACCGTAGACAAGTGGGAGCTAGAAGCAAACTGGAAGCCAAGTCATTTGACAATGTAGATGTATCTGTAGACATGCCAATTTTTTACTTTGAGAGTGGGATTTAGTTTGAGATTAAGGATTTGATTCAGTTTCTTGTTTACATGTTTCTTTTAACATTTGAGATGTCCTCGGGTATTCTGCCTGGCTTGTTCACCTGCAGGTCTTACATTGTGTTTGTGGGACCTATGCAGCTGTCTCAAATACCCTGGAGCATATCAAAGACCACTAAATGTTGATATGTAAGGAACTATATTCAGCCCCAAGACTCCTAAATATAGAGGTCTTCATGTAGACGTCTACAGCTGCAGCTCCTGAAGATATAGCCAATGCGGTCAATGGAGCCAGGTGAGTGATTCCGCTCATGCTGAAGTAAGTAAACACCAGCAGCTGGTCAGCTGAATCACTCTCTCAGCTCCATTTATTTTATTGATTACAATGGAAATGTCTGCCAAGTGAACCAGTAGATACCTGCAGTCTGATTTAGTTGCCTAAATATAGGTACCTTGTTTAATTTGAAGTTTGTTGGTTTACCTGAGTTGTCCATAAAGGACTTGCAGATATGACACAAAACCTCTGTTCAAGCTCAGACCTCTGCTTCATTGGAGCAGCAGCTAGAATCCAGACAGGGTATCCCAGGACATCTCAAAGTTAGAAGCTGCCTGTGGTTAGGCATTAAACTTAACAATCATCTCTTAATTTTCCTTTCTCATTGCACAGTAGACCAACTCTTCCCTTGTTCTTCCTTATAAATGACTGTCCTGGTAATATATTTTCATGATGCTGTTCATGACTTTTGTCCTTGTATCTTGGTCCGTGCTTTGAACTTCTGAAAATCTTGTTACCCTGAGGTTATAACCTCAGGTTATATCCCTTGTTTCACTAACTATTCCAGTGTTCTCAAACTTTGGAAAACATGCCCTGTAGATTCCTGTAAAAAAGAAGATTCTTTTCTGTGTGTCTAGGATGCAAGGTATATATTTTACATACCTTTTTGGGGGATAATTACATGGTCAGCTTTCCCCTAACAACTGTTCTGTCAATCCATCACTTATATTACTGACTCATTTCACAGAGATTCAGCAACTCATTTCAGCAGGCAGAACTGCTCTTTTCTGATGTATGTTGCATCAGCAGCCACATTCTCACCAGCTCCCACTGGTTCTGTATACAAGATCTCTTATACATAACCTCCCCACTCCTGCTCTGGGTACTAATCAAACACAATAGGCCCCTCTGTGCTTGCTTGCCCTTTCTCCTTCTCTGGTACTTCTGTGCCCAAAGCAGGCAGGCCCCTTTTACTTTCTGCATTCCATTACTGAATATCAGGTTAACATCTTCTTTAACACCTACTCCTATACTAATATTCTTTAAGAGTGATGTGTTTCCAACCCCAGAACTAAGTCAGAGATAGGCACTGCAGCATCTAGGCTTCATTCTAGGCAGACTCTATGCAGCATCCTAGAGAAATTCTGTTCGTGAATGCACTACAGTTATGGGGCAAATATGTTTGGCTGGCATCAATCAAGGAATACCTCTTTAAAATGTGAATTTTCTGACTTGTGTTAGTGTTGACTCGGTAAATTAGTAAACGTGACTCTTCCAAAAATCATGCGCTTTCACACATGTGCATACATATTTCTTTCAGTGTTTGTTTTCCTAAAGTTTAGCTATCAATACAGTCTTTTCAGTGTCATCTTGTCAGGTTAATATGTTTAAGGTACACAGTTTTACAGTGCCAGTAGTAAACCAGACAGTGATTTCGTGTTCCTTAGCTGAATGATTTTGTACCCTACTTGAAAATGACATGACTGAGGTCTCCCATATTTGGTGTTAAGTATAGAACATCGATAAAACTTCTAGTTCACTTCCATAGTAACAGAAGAACATACCAGTCATTCTTCTAGAGTGATTACTTACTTACTACTTTCTGTACAGTTCTTTTTCACATTCTTTCATACAGTGCTTGCATCTAAAATTTAAGCATAGAATAGAATGGACTAGACTATTTCGGTTGGAAGGGACCTACAGTGATCATCTAGTCTAACTGCCTGATGACTTCAGGGCTGACCAAAAGTTTAAGCATGTTGTTAAGGGCATTGTCCAAATGCCTCTTAAATACTGAGTATGTATAGAGTATACATTTTTAAAAATTACCAAATAAACAATGAAAGCTTTCCATTAATATGAAAATTGTTTTGAGTGAAAACACTAGCTCCCCTAAGTCTCCAAGGGATTCCTCAGCAGGGTTTAAAATTCAGTTTTTCCCCTTTGTGTTACAGAATAAGAATCAGAAGGTGTAGTATTAAGATATAAAAATGTTATTTAAAGCATTTTCATAGCCTGGAGAAGAAGATCCTGCTCTCACTACCATCCTTAGCAATGTGTTTCTGGTCCTATTCTTTTTCTTATATTAATGGCCGTATACTTTATGCATGGACAGATGAGGGTTCTGATCTAGCTAAACATAACCCTACAAAATATCAGCTCAGATGCATGCCACTGAACAACAGCAGGGGAATATATGGTCAAGAGTGAGAGACATTCCTTTTCAGCTGCAACTTGAGTTTAGAACAGCTTGAGCCACTCATGAAACCATACCCTGAGAGTGAAGGGTGAAAATGAAGTTTCACAAGCTGTACTGAAAAATAATAGAATCATAGAATAGAATCACAGAATGGTTTGGGTTGGAAGTGACCTTTAAAGACCATCTAGTCCAACTCCCCTGCAAAAAGCAAGAATATTTTCAACTGGATCAGGTTGCTCAGAGCCCTGTCCAACCTAACCTTGAACTTTTCCAGGGATGGGGCATCTACACCTCTCTGGGCAACCTGGTCCATTGCTTCGCCACTCTCATTGTAAAACATTTCTTCCTTATATCTAGTCTGCGTCCACCGTCTTTTAGTTTAAAACCATTACTTCTTGTTCTGTTGCAGCAGGCCCTGCTAAAAAATCTGTCCCCATCTTTCCTGTAAGCCCCCTTTAAGTACTGAAAGGCCACAATAAAGTGTCCCCACAGCCTTCTCTTCTCCAGGCTGAACAACCCCAACTCTCTCAGCCTGTCCTCGTAGGAGAGGTGCCCCAGCCCTCAGATCATTTTTGTGGCCCTCCTCTGGCCCCGCTCCAACAGGTCCATCTGTCAAATATTGTTTTGATTTCCTCTCCTTTTATTGAGAAGATACAGGCATAGTACCAACACAAAGATAATATGGTTGCATATTTAATTTCTGATTTCCTGTTAATCTTTTCTTCTGTTAGCAAAATGAAGTATGCACAATATAAACTTTATGCTTTCTTTAGTGATTTTGCTTTCTATATAATGCAAAAGCACACCCCCATTTCTTTAAAAAACCCCCACCTTCAGTCCTTCCAAAAACCTGCAACAAAACTGTTGACGTTAATAATGCTTCAGACTGATAGATTGATATGTGCCTGGCCAGGAGCACCATGACCCAGCACAGCACTGGGTGTATTAATAAGACATAAAGTCAGGCCATTTATCATTTAGTATAGCCAGCACACAAATTAGAGAACAGCTTGCCAGGGTATATTGTGGTTTCATTACTTTGTTTTTACCATAGTTGCAGAATAGATAGCTTTGAAACCTTCCTGTGCTCTACTGTGACAGAAAAATGTTCATGTCATGGCGACCCGACTGAGTTGTTCAGCTGCGTACAGTGCTGACTCAGGAGCCTTAAGTGTCCTAACCAATTTGCCAAGCAGCAGACTCTTCTAAATCAAAAGAAGGAAAACTCCATAAAGATATAATCGCTGGCAGTTACCACAGGTGTAAGATGTTCAGCAGTGCAATCAGAATATGAAATTTTGGGAGTAATTTACTGGATGTCACTGAGGAGTACATGCTTCCATTACGGTACAGTATATTTTTTATTACATAGCTAGTATTTCCATGCTGAAAAATACTGTTGCTGTTTAATGAAAACATTAGCATATCATAAGATAACATGCTCACACTGCCTTATGTTGGTTACTGTTCAAATACTGTACTTGAGAGACATTTTACAGCTAATACTCACATTTTAAGTATATGCATTGGTCTGCATTTTGTGTACCTCCTGCTTTGTCAGTCATTCACTGTCTTTGGGGTGAGTGATTTCCTCTCAGGAAAGCTTTGAACTACAAAGAAAAAAATGCAGACAACTTGAATTTTTAACCCTCTAAACCAGACAGCTCAGATCTCAAACTGCTGAGTTCAGTTTCTTAAATTGATAAAATCTGACCTTTCTAGTGGTCCTTTAACTAAAGATGGTTGTTTAATGCTTTTGGATTGCATATTTATGTTTGTGAATGTTTCTTATTTAATGTATTTTCAACATATAATACATGTGCAACTGGTCTCCTGATTGAGTATACCTTGATGTTCAGTTTTATTTTGCAGTGTAATGCATTCAGAGATGTATTTGCTACCCACAGGTGGTGAAGCATATTTTAGACTGCTCCCATTGTATTTCTGTCCACTCTTTGTGGAAAATATAGATGGAAAATATGATCCAGATATAGCATAGGGTGCTCTGTCAGAAGAAATCAGTGAAGATCTCTTTCAAGCAGTGAGGCACTTTGTGAATGAGGTAAAGCCTCTAAACCTGCACAGTCTGTGTATGTCCCTGGAGAACCACCACAGGGACAGTCTGGCTCTGCCTCTGCTGCTCTGAAAGAGATGTCTCTGAAGTGTCTTTAAGCTATACGTGCCGGTCTCCATGTGTGCATGTGGCTGCCCCACAAACCGCTGCTGCACTGCTTCCAGGAATGAGCCTAGAGGGGTAGGCTTGGGGTAAGGAAAAACAAAAGTCTGGACCTGTACAATCAGTGTAGGATTACTCTTTGTATATTCATTTTGGATTCTGAAAAGTTTCTCAGAAACAGTCTCTAGCATTAGTAACTGGAAGAGTAATATAACCCATGGGCTGATTTCTTAGAATTTTCTTTGGAAAACATGCATTTCAAAATAATCTCTCTCCTTCTGGCTTGCCAGCCTGCTTCCTACTGCTTTTACTCTAAGATCTCAAGTGCTGCTGTACTCAGTGATGACCTAGACCTGTACAACTTACAGATCATTTTTTACTAATTTTCCACTCGCCACTTTGATCATTGCTTCCTAGCGTTGATTTGTGGCACCTCCTTCCCTCCCTTTCTCCTCCCTCTACTTGGCTTCTTCCTGCTGCTTAACAAGCTCAATTGGGTTTATGTATGTAATTCTTTTTTTAAGAGAGTTTGAAGGTGGTCTCTAAAAGAATTGCTTTCATCCAAAGCCAGGAGCTGATCAAAGCAACACACAAAAGCCGAATGGGAGCCAAGGCAGAGCTGCCTGACCAGCCATAGGGTCAGGGTTCTGTGCTGGAGAAATAGTAAAGCATATCAGCTGAACTATGCTGGAAGCTGCTGATAAGGGATTTTCTCTCCAGTAACACCTGCAAAGTTTATGAGATCCTGCAGGAAAATCAAAGAAATCTGCATCAGAATACGTTGTTTCCTGCAGAGAGGAATGTGAAAGCATTTACAGGATGAAGTACCCTTGCCTAAATGTATTTATTGCCATATCATATATTAGGCTCAGTCTGCACTATTATTACAACACTGGGCTATCACCCAGCTCTACATTTACTTTTATGAAGTGGCTACTTAGACAGTTGTCAGGATATTAAGGAATGACATGTATGATTGCCTGTGAAAAGAAGGTTCACACTAAATCAAAAAAGCAAGTAAATGAAAATCAGTGTTATCATTATGTATGTCTGAAAATAGATTTCCAGTGAAAATTTGAATTGAGAAATGAGTTAATAATAGATATTTAGTCATCTGTAAAGAGTCTAATTAAGATTTCTTCCAAATTCTTTTTGCAGATACAGATTTGTATTGGGCATTGGTCCCAATAGTGATTATGATTATAACTTTTTAAAAATTTGAGTAGTAATCCAATGTATGACTTTTCACAAAGGACTTCCTACTATGACCAATTTGAACTTTGGCATTTTTTCTTCTATATTGAGATGAGCTAAAATAGAGCGCCATTTTTAAACAAATCATTACTTTAAATGTCTCAGAAAAATTCAGCTCTGGTTTGAGAGTAGGCATAAAGCTTTCTAGGGTGAAGGAAGTTTAAGTTTTCTGCAGTCGTAAAGGAAGACTAAACTATGTCTTAAAACCAAAACAGCCTTTCATCCTTAAATAATTAAAGGAATCTGGTTGTAATTGGAGTTTTCTGTTTCCCCAGAAAACTACAATGTAGGCTGTCACAGCTTAGATTCCTTGTCACTAAATTGCCAACATGCCTTAGTCCGGATCTCCAAGCATAGCTGTATATTTTAATGGGTTTATGACAAGTTAGACTGCTTTGTATTTGGTCAAGCTTTATTTTTTTGGTTCAAAGTAAAGTTGAATTTGTAGGAGAAGTTTAAAAATATGATTTTTTTGGTGGACATATCCAGAAATTCTTTTTTCCTTTTTCTGTAGACAATATTCATTTGCTATTTTTGGTACTCTACCCTGCATGAATTGTAGCATTTTCATTGAAAAATGAACACACCGTCCTCAAAAGTAATGCTTGTTGGTTTGCAGTTGAAAACCATTATCAAAAATAAGAAAATACTTGGGTTTAGCTGAAGTTCTTTTTCCAGTGGCCAAAATGGATGTGAAATAATTTCTTATTAAGAATGATCCATCAAATAGTTTATTATCTGCCTGCAGGAAAAAAGAAAGCAATGGCTTTTTAATAGTGGTTTTATTGAGGTTGCTTAACATTGATTTGTCCAAGTCTGTTTTCATCCCTTTTGAAATGGATCTATGTGATTTTTTGCAAGGGCACAGAGGGCAGTTAACAAATGGGCTTGATTTTCCAGTAGGTGGGGAAAATTGCATATATTTGATTTCATTGCAAAGATGTCCATATTACTCTCTGCAGCAATCTCCTGAGAATGAAGATATCTCACTATTACTTACTTCCGAAGTGAGTGAGAGAACTGATTTCAGTGATTAACAGAGGCAATTTGCCTTGGGCTCTAAAGTTGCCAAAAAGCTTGGTGATGTCTTCCCACTTCCCACTCTTCCCAGTGCACTTGAAAGCTTGGCACCTTTCGATCTGCGCTCTCGTTCCAACGTCCTGTTGCTTGGAAACATGAGTCAGCGGAGGAAATCATCTCACTGTTAATGCGGGAGAAATCCCATGGCTGTAGTCAGCTTGATTTTCGAAATTGAAAGAAGATACCAGATGAAAATTAAAAGCAAACGCAAAAGAAAAAGAAGTGGTAGGGAGATCTGAGTAGTCTTCTTCCCATATATTCTCTTTATGGAAGCAGTAGCAGAATTGTTCTTGGCTGTATAAAGATGGTAGGATTGCGTTCTGTGACCTGTCATCAACCTTAATCAGAGCCTCTGTGTTTAATCATGAACTACTTTCCAACGTGGCATTATTAGGAAGCCCTTCAGTTTAATCTGGTCTGGTCTGAAGATAACATTTATATATATAACTCCACTCCAATTCCTACGAGTTCTAAGATCTTGTAACAGAAAAGGAGATGGAATTTCTGGCAAAGGTAACTGTGGTTTAAGTTAAAGCTTTTATGTTGCCTTTAAAATGTAATGGCCAAATGAGGTCTACTGAGTTGCCATAACTTTATTCATATATGAAACACAGCATGACTAGAGACTTCTAAATGACCTGACAGTTTTATTGCTGGGGAATAAATTACTTCACTGAAGAAGTGGATTTCAATCAGCACATCCATAAGTGACTACTGCTTTTAATCTTATTAGTACTATAGACTTGAGCTCAACAGAGGATCATAATTTAATTTCTCAGCAACTTTTGAAGCTTCAAAATTTCTTCTTCTGGGTAAGACTAACAGGAGAAAATTGAACCTATTTTGAAGATTTTGATGAAAATCATAGGAGTAGTAAAACACTGGTCTGGAAGTGATCTCAAATAAGGAAATGTATTTAAGTGTTTCCCGCACTCCAGTATTATATCATAACCATCAGTCTTCTGAGCCCTTTTTTCCTCTCTCTTACTGCCAAGTCATTCTGGCAGAATATTATGAGGAAACAGATTTGACTTACAGAAACTAATATTTTTTGCAGAAATTGGCAATAGTCCACCTATTTACTATGCCTGGAGGCGGCTTTGTACCAACAAATAAAAAACTTGGTAAATTACTTCTACAAGTGATAGTGGTACATGAACAACCAGATTGCTTTCTGAAAGAGTAAGTTTTTCTTTGTCTTTGCCCATATGAGCTACGGCTTTATTAGAAAATTAAACAGTTGCAGGAAAAATTCCTGTGTGCCAGAAATCAATTTTCTGTTTTAACGTCTTGGCATGGCTCTGGCACTAGCATTCACTCTGTGCAGCAATTCTCAGGCACGCTTCAGAAGTCATGATGGGCCAGTGACCATTCCCAAAAGGCATTTTGGATGGAGGAACCTTGTTCTGAGGCTGGTAGTAAAGACATAAGCTATAATACTCTGCTGAGTCTGGTGGGGGGTGAATATCAGTAAGAGCCTCTTTTAGGTTTCCCAAATCAAGAATTTTATATAATCTGTGGGAATAGATTTACCACACAGTATCACTTTTACACAAGACAAATGTTAATACAGAAGATTAAAAATCATGTATTCTTCCAAATCCAAAACTAAAGAAAGCACTGCCTATAATTACAGATAGCTTCATGGAAATAAAAGAGTAAAACATGATTACATAGTCTTGTGGCTGAACTGAATCCATGAGGAAGGTCTTACAGTACGTATCACCACCACCACTGAAGAGAATCAGTTTTGTGCTGTCTCCAAATTTACTTTTCTTCTTTTAGTTACATTTACACACAAGTCCCTGATGTAGAATTTCTTTCTTCTTAATCAGATTGTTGTTTTTAATACAGGCTTTCAAGAATTATTAGAGACTTTACCAAACTTTAGAAATACTGATGGATTTTGGATGTTACTAGATGGATCTAACTCATGTTCAAAGAGCAAAACACGAACAACTTTTCTGGTACTGATGTCTGAACAAGTTGTTAACCTGCAGTAAAGAATGCTTTCTCCTCCCAGACAAGTTTTAATAGATAGCCTTTTGGATACCAAAATCCATACCTCATCCAAACAAAACCCTTCATCTTATGCAAGTGATTAACTGCTTCTTGCCACAGTGATTATTTATGAATAACAGTGAGCTTGGAAACATCTTACCATTCTCCTCTTAGAAATGATACAATAAAAATTACTCTTTTAAAAGTATGAAAGCTGGCTGCTTAAATTGGGAAAATGTATTCATTGCTCTACTGTTTTGCTGGAAGGATTAATATATAAAAGCAGTAATGTCAATTATATTTTAGAAGGCCAAAACCTTGCAACTTAATACGAAACTTTTCCTCCTGTAATAATTTGTAAGCTGTATCTAAGATTGAATTTGTTCATAATTAACTGTGTCTTCCTCATTTCCCCCTTAGATCCCTTGACTGTTTTTTCAAGCCTTCTTAACACAGCCCACATATATTCTTTGCTCAGTTTCTGCTGAAGGCAGTCTTTCTTTATCAGTCTACTTCAATGGGAGTTGCCAAAAGCCCTGGATTAATTTCCATGCTCTAAAGTCCATAGCTATCCTTAGGATACCCAGTTTGTCCTAGGTATAGGTAAATTTTGTCCAGAATTGCTGTGCTAGATCTTCAGTCTTCACAAAATCTTAATACTTCTCGCTGATCTCTATCAGCGACAACTGCAACTAAACAGTCACTGGTGTGTTACCGTCTGTTCCATTGTGCAAAAGATCTCCTGCTAAGATTTAGGTGATGGGACTGCATGTCCTCCTGCTGCTGGCAAGCGCTCATGTGTTGCCATCACCAGCCCCTGTCGTGGCTCTCGTGGTGTGTACTGCCCTTGTGGCCGAGAGGGAAGTCCTTTTCTGCACCACAGCAGCTGGAGTACAGGGTCATAGCTGAGTAGTGCAGGTTTTCCTCCAAAACTGACTAGGTCAACTGCAGTTGAACTTGAAGTTGACTCTATATGTGACAGGCATTAACCCTTAAGATCCCTGGTTTTCCTAGTCATGTAATCCCTGTCTACTACAGGAATCCTGACAGTTCCTTGTCTGGAATTTGAGGGCTGTTCTCTTTAGTGACTAACACATTTCTACTCCTATTTTCAGATGCCTGGACTTGGCATTTCTCTTTGGCAGCGTTATCCCTGGGTTTCTAAGACATTGGCTTGACCTGCTTAATTTGTACCTGCAATTGTTTCTTAGGCTTCCAAGTTCCTCAGAGTGGTTTTCCTCTTTTTATCATGGTTTTAAGCAGCTCTTCCAAGTCCAGGTCTTTCTCTTTTTTCTTCCCTTTGTATTGGCAAGTATTTTTCACTCCATGCTCTCCATGGAAACTGACAGTGTGCTAGGGAGGTGCCCTTTGATTTATCAGTAGTTGGGGTCGAGGGCTATCCTTCTGTGTCAGTGTGGGTTGGTTTTTTTTTTTTAATAGATCTGGTCACTGTCTATGTTCATGGCTTGGAAATCACAAGCATTTGAAAGTTTAGCCTGTGCCACCCACTTGTATCCAAGAGAGACATAAATCTGGGCTGGGAACGCTGAGTTCATTGAGGCAGGAAAATAGGACACAAAGCCTTTGCTTCCTGCTGCCACAGAGTCAGCAATCTGCAATTCAGGTACCACAGTCTGAGCAGCTTTAAAGAAAAGAGAGGATGACAACCATCGTAGAGTTAGCAAGAAACAGCTTCTCCCTTGTTTGCTTCATAGAAGTAATTTCTCCTGCAACTGAGAGACTCACTGGGACTCTGAATGACAAAGGCTGATGCTTGCAAAAGAGCTCTGCAATGCCCATTTTCTCATTCCAGTGGTGTGTGTTTGATGATGAAAATGGCTATAAAATACTTATCACATCTTCCAAAGTATGTTCCTGGATTAACGATTGTGTTTGGCACTGTGATTGTAAGATCCCACAGATAACACAAGAGCTTACCAGGCGTACAAATCCAGAAAGCGTATTTTTGTTTCATTTTACAAACCCATTTACATAATTAAATTAGCACCCCAATGGCTAAACAAACATGCTTATGTTGTAAAGGATTCCAGGGCCTGCCCTTGTACAAATAACTTAATCTTAATGGATACTTTATCTGTAACATCGCATCGATAAGATGCTGGTTTCTCCCATCCTCACCATTAAATATAGGGTTTCTGTTTTGTCCACTAGTGGGCTCTAAAAATCCTGAGCAAGTATGTTAAATACCTCTAAATGGTGTATCTCTTTCTGTTCCAAATAAACTGTGCAGAATAATAGCTGACTGTGTCTATGGAATAGAGTTTGTGAACAGAAATATCACAGTGTTTTCTCATTCATCACAATTAGGTCCCGATGGTGATCAGTAGAGCAAGTCAGCCGTCACTGCATAAAGTAGTCTGCCTGCCTATTTCTCTGATAATGCTTTTGAGTTGTCTCGGAGTGTTTTGTCTCATTCTGGGTGAATTAAAAAACTTCCTATTTTTCATTTGCTTTAATGAAGCTTTTCAAGAAGTAAATAAATTTGAAAATCAGGTAGACCAGTCTGCTTTGCATGGTCATGTTGAGAACAGGGAGATTCCAGCCCGTTGTAAGACAAGCCTCTGCCAGTGCAGTCAAACTTTTGGATATTGTCTTTGTGCTGTATCAGTGATTTTAAGTGCAAAAAGTATTTTGGATGTTATATGAATTTTTCATGTTTTGGATCTGTATTTAAATAAGTAGTCTATGTAAGAAAGTATGTGGAATGGGTGACAGATGAATGCTCTTTCCTTTCCTGAAGGTGTAACTTTGAATGTTAACATGTTGAGAGCATCTTCAAGCATTTTTATTTCTCTTTAGTCCGGACTTTCGAGACTGTGATGAACAGTCATGTAACCGTCTTGTACCTGCCCCTGAAAATATAGAGATGGGTCCCTGAGCCTGCAGATGCCTCCAGACTAACAAAAGAAAATGCAAGTTCATAATCTGGGAAGGAATTTAGAAGAACAAAGAATTAAATATGTACCTGTCAGGTAGCTTGGTAATTATTTGTCCTCGTTACATTAAACATAAAACATCAATGTAACAAAGAAAAATAATTATCGAGCTACCTGACAGGCATATAATGGTTGAAAGATGGATTAGAATTAGAACTAAACATCTTCTAGTGTTTTTGTGTAGTAACAACATTTAGTATAATTCATTTCAGAGTTTAACCTTGGGTTTCCTGCATACACGTCTGATAAAGCTTTTTAAGGCCCTCAATGATGTCAGGCTTTCCTCCTTGTCTTCAGCTGTGTTTGGTGTAGTTGAATCAATGCAGGAAGGGAGCTGTAATCTGCTTTTTGTGTTGGAAGAGAAGATGCATCCTCGTGTCCATATTAGCGCTGAACATCACCAACAGGCTTTGCAGCTTCCCTTTTACCCTTCGCCAAATGGACACATCAGCACTACTCACTGCAATTTTTCTGGTTTTGTGTGTATACAGGAATATTTTGTCAGTAGTGCCTGCTTCTAAGCTAGATCATGTTCTTAAACACTGCCTGCATTGTTTTATAATTCTTATTGCTCTGCTATTAATACTATATATAATATTGATATGCTATATTATATAGTATTAACTATACTATATATATAGTATTAGCATGATACAAACAAGTATACAAAAATATGGTTATATATGTACAACATGCTTTCCAAAGTCAAAGTCGTCAGCTTTGAATGTTGTTCCTTCCAACCCCCTTTTTCCATCAAGAGCAGTGCGTGGTTTCACAGTCATTTTTCTTTTGCCTGACTGATTCCTACAGGATGCTTCCCGACAGACTCACTTCCCAGGCAGCACCCGGTTCTGAGGAGGGGCTGTTCAGGGTTTAGGAATTACTGCCACAAACAGGAAGCGTTTCATGCTTTCCATTCACAGTTACTTGAGGAGGGAAAGGACATGGGGCCCAGGGCAAGAGCTACTTTGTAATAGGAAAAGAAAGCTGACATGGCTTTTGGTTATACCAGTTCATTGTATTCGCTGGGGAAACCAGGCGGCCGTTAAGTACGTGGGATATTCAGCTGGAATAGACTGACTCCTCAATCACAGAAAGAGTAAATTATGTGGTTTCACTAACAGTAAAGTCCTAATAATTAAATGCAAAATCATATAGCTAATTGGTAATGCCTCATTCTAAAAAAAAAAGAAATAAAATGCATGTTTATGGGGAAAAATACTGCTTAAGGTGAGAAGGAAAAGCCATTATATTTCACAATATCTCAAGTTACAGCAATGCTACATTATTTATGAGACAGCACCTCTAAAAGATATGTTGAGCTGCTTTAGCCATGAGTTTTCAGCCATGATGGGCCATGCAAAGATAAGTACACAAAACTGTGCTATTCCCTGGATACTTTAACATTTATCCTGTTCAAATCATGTAAAGCAGAAAGGCTGTTTAACGGATGAGATTGCCAACTATTGAAAATGCATCACCTCAATTGCTATATAAACTGAGGAATTACTCGAATCAGACTTCTAGCCACATCTTCAAGAAGGTGTCAAAGCTTGCTGCCTTTCTGCTGAATTACAGAAAGCTGTTACTTTTAGATAACTTCCTGTAATTTACCAGCAGGATCTGCTCAGCGACTGCTGCAGTCAATGTTCTTTTCCTTTGCCTTTCTTTGTGGACAATGAAGCTTCTCTCTTTCATGAGAAATGTTGTAGTCTGACATCAACGTGCGGTGATCGAGTTCTGAGTGCTAAAATTGAAATATCTTTTTTTTTTTTCCTTCTTATCTCTTTTTTTTGTTTTGTTTTGTTTGAGAAGATGGGAAATTCTTACGCTGGTCAGCTCAAGACAACACGCTTTGAAGAAGTGTTGCATAATTCTATTGAGGCCTCTCTCCGCTCAAACAACTTAGTTCCCAGACCAATCTTTTCTCAGTTGTATTTGGAAGCTGAACAGCAACTGTCATCACTGGAAGGTAGGAAAAAGTGGAATTTATATTTCTTCTCAAAGACAGTTCTGCTGTTTGTTCTCCCAATGCTTATCACACACACATTTCACATCAGAATACAGAAAACCAAAAGTATTTAAAGTTTTTCTCTGGATTTTTTTGTGATCCACAAATATATATATATGTGTATTAGATTTGGATTAAAAATACAAACTGCATTGTCTTTTATTTTGACAAAATTAGGCCACTTGCTTGCTCAGATTTATCAATGTACATAAATTGAAGTACTAGGAATTGTTCTATTAAATGTGTGCAGGAATTTCTGAAGATTTGGAACATAAGTTATCCTATAATGTATCATGCACTGCTGAAAGTTATATAGTGAATGATGGTAAACACACAATAGATTTATAAAAGATATATGCTAAGACTGATTTTCATTGTGAATAAATGCAGCAGAAATATTTTTAGCTTTCAAGAAAGTTTATAATTACTTTGGGCATAATATTTTTAGTTATGCTGTGGTTGCAAAGGTAAAAATGTAGGATGTGTTCTCTGCACAAGTTGGTACGAAATACATGGGATTTCTCACTGAATTTTTGTGTGTGTTTAGAGAAGCCTACCTTCTGAGTTTCATTTGCTCAGTCTTTTTCCTTTGAAATAGTATAGTTTAAATGTATAGATCTGGTAAGCAAACTCATGATACAATTTGGTGTTTCCATGTGCTGTTATGTGTGGTAGTCTTGTGGTTTTCAGTGAGTTTACTGGTGTGGGCAGAACACCAGCATGTTGGTGCAAGGTTATGTTTAGTAATTTTATTACTTAGCCATTTCTGTCACCAGGGTGGTGTTTCACTTCTTTTGACCAGGTCTACTGCCCCTGTCATACCGTGCTATAGATGGCTTAGATATATATCTAATGAAAAATGCATAATGGTTAACAATACACAGTAACAGAAAAAAAAAATCAGCCTAAGAAGTAGTAGTAGATAAAAGTATTTTGCACAGATTAATTTTACTATTACCTCATGGTAACAGCTGAGAAAACATTTCTTGAAAACGTAAATCTGCTCACAGCTTACTCATCAGTAGTAATTTCTTCTTTTTTTTTTTTTTATGACATAGGACATAATAATGAATATACATTTGTTGTTTAAATATTTTCCATGGCAACCAACCATGATGTCACGAAATGGATCATGACATCAGTTGGGAAAGATGCTACAGGAGCAGACGCATTGTTTGGGAACAAAAGTGCGATTTCACACTTCTGTAACTTCTTTCTTTCAAGGCTTTCAAAGAACTTTACAAACCTTGAGGGGCTGATTCTGTTTTCTTTGCAGTTAATGGAAACAGAATTAACTGTAATTAATTAAAAGTCTCACAACAGCCTGGCAGAGAACATTCCTTTCATGAAAGTTTCAGACAAGAGGAACTCTGAAGGGACCTGTAATAGAGTTTTTCCTAGGTTGTTCCTCAGTTGGGAGAGATCTGCAAGCTGGCGTCATGTACTCCAGTCTCATCATAAATTGAAATTTCCCCTTCTAGCTACGTGAATCCCTGTGCTCTGAGGCCCAGGAGGCATCTGAAGCAGAGCGCCATCTGCAGGGTCTTGTATAAGCCCCTGTTCTTCCCTCTCATTGTTGTTTTTCCTTGGCCCTGGCATTCTGACACAGCGATATACTCGGACTGTCCTTGGTCATAGCTGCCTGTTGGTCCTCAGTACAGCAAGGATGGTGAAGCAGACATGATGTAAATAATTTAGACAAGGCAGTGCAGTGGATCAGTGCC
Source organism: Egretta garzetta (assembly GCF_000687185.1). Classification (NCBI taxonomy): domain Eukaryota; kingdom Metazoa; phylum Chordata; class Aves; order Pelecaniformes; family Ardeidae; genus Egretta; species Egretta garzetta. Next base: position 2,757,033 of record NW_009259798.1, read on the forward strand.
ACCCAAGTGTTTTGGCTTTCCATTTTGTTCAAAGTAGCATTTGGCAACAAAACCAGCCACTGGTAAATAAGGCTGATATTATGGATTTTTGTCTCCAATGATATTACAGTATCAAAATTGCTAGAGCCCGATAACTGAGTATATAGTCAGTTTTTCAAAAAAAGCAGTCAGAAATGTTTTTCTTTAAGCTTTATCAATCACCTGTTGTAACTTGTCATTATTTTAGGTTTATATTTTTTTGTTTAAAAAACATTTTTCTGTCTCGTCTCCTTTTGATACATAAATGACCATCTAAACCAGAAAAAAGTACCTAGCCACTGAGACTAGCCTAGTATCATTACATATCTATCATGGTAATTTTTGCCTAAAAATAATTTATTTGGGCAAAAGAGACTGTAGTGTGCTTGGATACAAGTTAAATGAACATGTTGGTCCCTTCTGGCCTAGATGTTACTGTTTTTGCAATGAACTTGCAAGCTCATATTTTCCAGTGAGTATGGTTTTCCAGTCTACACATTCTAGATGTGAAACAAAGACACATATTATAAATGTATGCCTTTATAGTAATTTATACAATTACATTCGCCTATAAAATTACTTGTAGCTATGTAAATTAAAAGTATCACATTCACTGAAGTTGGTTTAGACATAATGTGAGATCTCCTTAGATCCAATAGCAGTATGTTTTTTCATTCTGTTTTTTTTCCCTGCCTTTTTATTATTGATGTGTTTCCTCTCTTCTCCAGACCTGACAAATTCATGTAGTGCTTAAAATAGTCCAAAACCATTATCATTATTTAAACATTTAAATATTTTTCATTTTATCAAAAAGCCTGCAGTTTGCTGTGGTCACACTGGTTGTTCATTTCTAATGTGGGGCTTCTAAAGTCTTCTTAATTTTCTTAGCCTTTGCAATTGCAGAACGTATCTGCAAGTGCCAATAAATGGTTTGGATATTCAGGAACTTTCTAGGAATGTGCATTAAAAACTCTTTACAATAGAAGGCAAGGTTATTTGGCTCTAACAGGTTTAGATTTCTTGAATATCTCTGTTTGCCTAGTTATTCTCATATAAACTACAAATTAAGCCTGTGGACTGGATTACCAGTTATTAGAAGTCAGTTTGTGCAAATCAGTGAGACTCTTAAATCTAATTCTTCACTTCTGAAATCAAAATCCCATTTGAATCACAATCACATTCACAATTTCAATTCTCTAATCACATCTTATTTCTCAAATGCAAAACATATTTCTTCTGTTTTTCTCCCGCGCTCTTAGATGCATTTGGGTGCCATCTCTTAGGCCTCTGTATTATGTTTGTGCCAAAGAGGTGTGAAGCTGATTTCACAAGTAATGATGAGCATTATTTTTCCATTAGCATCCAAGTCCTATACCACGGTTATCACTGGGACTTCAGTGGGAAAAGGATGGGAAGCAGCATGGCAAAGCAATGCAGAGCAGCAGTGCGGCAGCTGGTGGTGTACTCAGCTCTGATAGCAGCACCACGTTCCGATGTGAACTTTTTTAGCAAACTTGTGTCTGTGGTTAACAGGTTTCTTCCTTCCTCTGCCTTTAAGGGAGGCTGTCTGTTCATGTCAGCCCCATTTTGCGGCTGTTGATTTAAGCCCTGGCACTGCAATCAGTTTGCAGATAATATCAGCCCTATGAGTAGTCCCACTGAGAAAAAAATATATGTATACTCAAATATTTGCAAAACTTAACTTATACTTAAATTATACCTTAAGGAGAGAAGAATTTTCCATGTGAAATGTCTAATCACAACTGTCTAAGCATAAAGGTCTAATAAATCCTTTGTGGGAACTGAAAAGAGTTCCTTAAAGCAAACAATGTTTTTTTAAATACATTTTAATTCAATAAAATATGGACAAAATCTTCACAGTATGTCTGTTGGTCTAATGGTGCTCCATCAAGTTACGTCAGCTGACTGCCTAGTTCTGTAACATACAACAGAAGAATTGTGGTTGTCCACTTTTGCCATCATCTTGTCTCTGGTTTTGAGTGTTTGATTGTGTGTTCTTTTGGGATTAGGAATAGAAGATGCGGAACACATGCAAACATAGAGTCCTTTGAAGGGGCCCTGCTTTAAAAGTAAAATGGAAGAAGAAACTGTAGATCTTTTTAAAAACAAGCAGCAGAAACCCTAATGATGCCCTTTTACAGGTGACAGCAGCTTATTCTTGTGTATTATAGGTACCTGTTTGCTCTTGTACTCTTCTCATTTTTGACCTGGAAGTGCTGTAGCTCTCCTATTTCTTAGTCTCCACTTCCATTTCTTGTTTCTTTTTTCTTTTTTGTGTGAAAATACCTGTTATGGCTGAGTTTACCACTGCCCGAAGGGGAAAATCCTTCTCCCTCTGCTCTCTTCCTAGCAATATGTTCCCATTTTCCCCCTTTTCATCAATTTTGGCATTTTTTGGATCTTCCAGTGACCTAATTTAGTACATAAACCCAGTAAAAAAACCTGGTCATTTGTTTGCCTAGTTAGTTTTCTGCTAGGTTAGCAAGCTGGGATGGCTCAACACAGGCTCCAGTAGGTGCCAGAGCTGGCACAAAGAGGAAGGAAGGAACTTCCATGGCTGGGAGCATGGGGAAAGAGAAGAAAGCCAGACTCACCCCTTTTGCAGGGCATTTTGTTGTTAGTCAGAGTTAAGTCACAACACTTAACTCACCCTGACTTCAATGGCAAAGACGAAGAATTTCACTTTTCCCTTTGTTCACTTTCAGCATTTGTGTCTTTAGACTACGCCCTAAAACCAGTCATGTTTAACATTCTGTCCTTATCTGTGTGCACCAGGAGTGAAGTTTGATGTTTAGATGCTTAGCAGGAAACATACCCTTCAAATCCTCTTCTAGATTGGGGTGTTAAGTCTTAATAACCTGTAGAGACAAATCTTCAAACTCCAGATTTACTTTCTTCAGCTTCCCTCCGAATTCTCATTTATCCTGTAGTATTTGTTTAGCTGATTCTACAATAATTTGTCAATAAAATAAAAACATATTCTGAGGAGGGTCATAGGAAAAAAAAAATCCCTGATGAATATCCTATGGGATTCTGAGTGCCTGATCCAAAGTCAGTTGAAGCAGTGTCCAGTTGTCACTGAGCTTTGGAGGGTGACTACAGTGTGCTTCATTGGTTTTCTGTTTCAAGACTAAAAGCTGCATCAACAGAATAATGTAGGAGCCTAACTGCTATTTTACTTGCCCAAGTCCAAACAGCTATTTGTCTTCTTGCTGATCCTCAAGTACCTGCAGCCCTTCACCACCCAATTTTGCTAGTGAAAATTCTTTGTGTTTGCTGCCAGCATGTCCCTACAGAAGCCAAGAAGCTAGAAGCCTAAGGCATAAGCCCCACTGGGTTCACTTAGTACCCGTGTCCTATCTCTCTGGTATGTAAGGCTGGATCTGGTCTGAAATTTTCATCAGTCCTGTCTGTAGGAGTGTTCTCCCCATTTACTATTTAGCTGCACTCCTTTGCTTGCCAGCTTTGTTCCATTTGCCCTGAGTGTGTCTGAGCCATAAGAGGGAATGGAGTCGTTCCTCATTATGTTTTGCTGGAGCTGTTGCATTATTGCATGAAAAAAAGTGTTGTCTTAGAAGTAGTCTCTAGTTGAAAGGCTGAAACATACACCAATAACATGCAGGTGAATTCCGTTAACAAGCAAGCTGTCAGGTAAAAATGCTGATTTAGATAGACAGTGCACCAGAAAAGTGGTTTACAGCAGAGACTCTGAAGAAGAAACACCTAAAGCCCTCTAAAAATGAAGCCTACATCATGTATTCTCTCCGGCATTCAGTATTGCCTGCTAAACAAGCAGAGTCCACGTGTAGGCTGCTGTGAAGTGTCTTCCTATACACCTGCCTTTCCTTGACATTGTACAGGGAGCGCAGTGCTTTACTCAGAGCTCTGGATTCTGGTAGGAGACAGACGGGCTGAGAATTAGGTGTTCTTATTGTGGCATCATCTGTGGTGAGCCTAGTTTCAAGCAGGAACCGTTTCTTCAGTTTCCTGTACAACATCAAGGACATGGTCAATACCTAATTAATAAAATCTGTGCTTGGACTGTAGCCAGGACATTCTAAAGTGCTAAGAAGTAATGGCTTCAGGTTTATATTGGCTGTTAATATTATAAACAAAGGATACAGTTGCAGTGTTGTGATCAGCAAGAGTTCAAACACCAGGAGTGAGGCCTCTAAAAATTGTGAGGTTAGCTTAAAAATAACGAGATTTAAAAAAATAATAAATTGAGACTTCATTTTATTTGTCCTTTAGGTTTTTTTTTACTTTCTCAGGTACACTTGGGTCATGCTTTTGAATGTTTTTTTTTGCACAGGAGCTAAAAGCTTTATTTTTTTAATGAAAGACATTCTGTTGTAGGCATGAGTGGAAGTTGGAGCTTTAAGGAAACAGCAAATATCTTAAGAGTTGGCAACAGTGAAGTCATTGTCAAGAGGAGAGAATCCAGTTTGCTGTAATACTTTCTGTAACTGGGTCACCCTGTTCGTTCATTGGTTTGCTGCCAGCGTTTTCTGTTGTCTAAATCATTTATGCTATGATAATTTGTAGCAGGCAGCAGAGCAGATAATGAAGAAGAAGAAGAAGAGGAAGAGGAAGAAGGCTCAGAATCAAGTAGTCCTCCTGTTTCTTACCAGATGAAGCCTCCCCCAGAAGGATGTTGCACTACTGATGGTAAGAAATGCACTAAACATGCTGTCAGAAAGCATTTGCCCTACTTAAAAGGGTAGGATTGGGGCCATTTCCCCTATAATTCATCAGAATGTGATAATCTATATGATATAGAAATCCTAAAAATGTCAGTGTTCATTACCTGCCAGAAAAAGCTGGATTGCTCTTGGTTGCTCTTAATATTTGACAGTGTCTCTGCCCAGTGCGTCAGATAAGCATTTGTGTTGGAACACCTGGCATGAGGACAGAACTTCTGTTCTCTTAGGCAATGCGACCTTTAAAAGGTTGAGTTTGCAGGCATGGCATTTGCTAAAATGAATGTCGTAATTCTTATGGCTTTATCGTCGCTCTTTCCTGTTTAAAGCGTAACTCGTTCAATGTTCCTGCAAAAAATATTCAAAAACACAGGAAAAGCCAGTGAAATTCACCAGATGTTGAGAAATATTATCTCAGTTTTTGAATGTCTGACCTAAGTTATGACAATGTTAGTAAACAGTCCCATAAATATGTAGGCTGCAAAACATCACTAAGAGAAACTTCACTGTCCATTTTCAAGTTTTTTATTGTTTATTGTACTGGTAGCATCTGTTTATGGCTGACCAAAAGGCAGGGAAGAAAATTATCTCTTAGTTTGCCCTTGACCTTAAAGGATACAAGTTTGTTTTTCATTAAAAATGTAGGAAGTCCTTTAATGAAGACAATTGTGAGTATTAAACAAAAAAACCCTGTCAACTTAAAATATGTTGAATTGATTTTTTCCAGGTTTCTGCCAGGCTGGTAAAGATTTGAGACTGGTTTCCATTTCCAATGAACATATTGAGGTCCCATCAGGGTTTTTACTTGTTGGTGCAAAGTCACCAAATTTACCTGATCACCTTTTAGTGTGTGCTGTGGATAAAAGGTTCCTGCCAGATGACAATGGGCGCAATGCCCTGTTGGGTAAGTGTCTGTGATTGCAGTAAGTAGATTCTTCTGTGGGCTACAATTAATAGCTAATCTTTTTTTGCAGAGTGAGTTCAGCAGACCTTATTTCCGTTCCATGTCTACGGTAATGCTCACTGGTGATGCACAAGATAACGACTCAGAGCTGGCTATGTTTGCTTTGGAAAGATACAGAGTGAGCCAGTTCATTAGAAATGCTTCGTCACCTTCTATCTGTTAGTCCAAGGCTAAAGTCATTGTCCAATCAGTTTATGTCCTAGTTGCTGGAACGGCACATCTGGTAACTGGACTAGTTTAACTACTGCCTGTCCCTATTTTAGCTTTCCAAATAGCAACACGGACAGACTGTAGGTCTGTCAAGTGGAACTTTCAGGCTACCATACACATGTAAACAGTTTGATGATAGTTTGGACTACAAAAACTTATGGCCTTTTTGATTCATCTCTTTGAGATAGGGGTAATGTTCTCCACTGTGTTTGAACAATAGCATGGGTTCTGGATCCTAACCTATGACTTTTTGCTGTTATCACAATATAAATAGATATGAATGATTATAAGTTGAAATTTTTCCTATATGTGCGAACAGGTAATGCTGTGTGTTTGAATAATTCTGTTTGTAGGATACTTCAATTTCTTGCTTTTCATCTGTTTAGAAGTCTAACTATGTCTCCTTCAATTTATTTTTATTAAAGCCTTTCTGATGGCCGTTAGCCTCATCCAAATCAACCCAAATAGGGATGAACTGCAATCATGTGAATCTATTAACTGAATATTATTATTAAAATGGCATAGTTTTTATATTTGGACAGGTGGTATATAATCAGAGGGATAACTGCTTTTTCAATCAGGCACTCTCAGGTTCTTATATATTACTTTCTTAGTTAGTTAACCAAAAAATGCTGCATCATATATCTGTGTACTAGTCCGAGCTTTAAATAGCAGAAAGGAAACATTTGTCATGTCTTTTAACTGTTTTCTTTCACAAACACTGAGGGATATGACATGAACTCAGTCTGAACAACTCTTCAGGGCATTTGGGATAACAGAGTAGTGTGAAGGTGCGTAATGTAATTCTATGTACAGTAATTTCTTTCCTCATGTGATCTTGCAGAGTTGGATTGGCCACAGTACGTTTTACCAGTGATTGTAAAAGAATTAAGAGGGCTGTAAATCACCCACGTGTTGTCATTTTAAAGATAAAGACAGGAATGTTGTACCACTCAAGTCATTCAGTGCTAGCACTATTAACAGCTTAAGCTCCTTAGGCTGTTAGCAGAGAGGAAGTAGTGTATTTGTTAATTGCATGCTAAACAAGAACAGAAAAAGGCAACAGGAACATAATGGAGAGGTTTTTATGCTACTTGCATCCTCAGCTTGCTTATTTAATACATTTTAGTTTCCTGAAACCACTTAAATTTTTTTTTTTTGGCTGATGTTATACACTTAAACACCAGTGAATCACATTCTTTTGCAAAGAATTTTAGTAATTCTGTAGGATGACTTTTATGTGTTGTATAACAAGCTTAAATGTGAAAGACCTTACATACTTTAAAATCCAAAGTCTTCATCTGGAAACTGGAAATGAAATAACATTCCCAGTCCCTAATCTAATGAAAAACCACAATGTATCTTATTGACATGAGGGTATCATACTAATCATACCATAGATCATACTGTAGATAAAAATGATTATTTGATTCTGGTTTTCATACACTGATGCAAGTCAAATCAGGGTAAATAAAATTAGAAGTAGACATGAATAGTCTCACAGTTTCAGACACATAGTGAGATAAAAGACAAAACCATTCTTGCTTTAAATTCTCTATTAGTATAACACGGTGACCTCTGTCTTGTGAGAGATTTAAGTTGAAATCATTTCATATGAGGAAGGGAAGTTCTTTTTATTGTCATATTTTTAAAGACAGTATAGAAGGCTTATTTTTGGTGGTTTGAATTTAGGCTGTTCTCCTTCAAACATGTTGGCCTTTTGAAACAACATGGAAAGTGGTCCTTCCGAGCCTTTCTAAGTTTAGAGGGAAATTGAATTGGATTCATTTTTAATTGAAATGAGCTGTCATCATGAGTCACAGTCTATCCCATATTTTTGGTAAGGCTTATTGGTGATACAGGCACATCACTTCTAACCTTTCAAGCCCATTATTTTTTAATTTCATGCTTTTTCTCTGAATACACTGCGTTTTTGTAAGGCAGCTGTTCCTCAGTACTGTAGATTTTTTTTTCCAAATTAATTTATTTGAAGGGAAAAGACACTGATGGTCTACCCAGTAGTTTCCTGATTTCTCATGGTCTGCCTGCATATGTTTGTGAAGGTGCCTGTGGAGCGAGTGTACAAAAATTCCAGAAGAAAACAGGAAATGTCGTGGTATTTTCCAGGCCAGCTTTTGACTTATGGTCTTGTTCCCATTAGGGGCTGTTTATATGCCCCTGGGGCATGTGCTAATTTATTGATTATGCTAATAAGTTGTCAAGGCATATGTGCTTGTAATTTGAAAGTAATTTCTGTTGGAGGTTCTTATGTTTATTTTTACAATTGATGTATTATTTCATAGAAAAACATCCTATTTCCTGGAAAAGACTGTATTTTTGACAAGCAGAAAGTTCTCCGTGTCTGAGCATGTACCTCATATGCTCCTGTTAATCAGGTTAGATCACAGGCTTAACAACTCTGCAAAACAGATTCAGCTTTTTGCCTTTAGGAAACCTAAAGGATTGCTTAGATGGAGGAAGCACTTCTGTGATAGTGTAATATTTATTATTTCCTAATAAAAGCAGCTAACGTGTACCACTCCCAAAAGTTTTTTCACTTTTGGGTTTTTTCCCCAGTTCTCACCCTTGAGGAGAGTCTCTCATGACAAACAAAGCATCTATTCACCCATCATTTTCCTTCCCCAAAGACCAAACAGCTGCCCACTTTCTAGCAGGGAATAAGAAATCCTTTTTTTTTTTCTTCAATGGGTCTCTAAGGTCAGAATGACAGAGGAAAAGATTAGTTTGCTTGCATTGTAAGCTGTGTGTAAGATGAAAACACCATAGTATAAAATACTGTGGCTGCTTCTGTTAAAATGTACAATGTTCTGTTGGTCTTTTGTAATAGTTGTGAGTTTCCATACAACGGAGCTCTCCAGCTTGACCATATTGATTTCATTTATTTTTTAAATTTAGGACTTCAGTTTTCAAATGGAGTGGTATTAAGTAGGAGGGAAAAATGTGGAGCATTATCAGTGTCTGTGTGCATTTTCTTTGTGAGTAGGACTGAAAAGAAGAAATACTTTTGCTGAAAAGTTGAAAATATAATCAGTCTTTGTCTTAAGCAAGCTACCAACTTTCCACAAAAATATTAACATTAATTAAAAGTCTGTTACTTATTTAAAAGAGAAACAGGAAGAAAATTTTATGCCAATTTATGAAAGATTAGATTATGACATATTAGATTATCAAATATTAGATGGATAGTCTTCCATCCTGAAGTCCTCTCTTTATCCCTAGCACAAGCTCACTGTTGATCCAAAGGAACTGTTTCCCCAGTGAGAAGGTAGGTCAGGTTTCATACCCTTTTAGTCCAAGGTCCTTCCTCTGACCACAAGGTCCTTACTGTGAAAGAGCTTTTTAAATTATGGGCAATTGATCATTGTGGTGTGAGCAAATTCAAGCAAATGCATATGATAAAATTCCAGATACAATCAAATACCGTCTGATTAAACAATCTTCAGAGGGTAACAGCCTTAAGTCACTACCAAACTGAGTGGATGTGAACTGGTGACCTAAAGGTGAAAGGCTTTTAGCCCCTAAACTCCAGGCATTGATTTCTAATTCTCTTGTGAAATCAATCCCATGACATAGATATATTGAGTCACCTTATGGCTGCCCCGACTCCCCTGACCTTTATAATGTATGGAAGAATATTTAATGCAGCTTGTTTATGAAACAAGCTGTCCCCTCTATCAGCTGCTGCCTCTGGCCATGGCACGTGAACAGGGCATGCAGAGAAAGGAGGGTGATGAAATGTTTGGGTTCTCCATGTTCCTCAATCTGCTACGTAAAGTGCTATGAGCAAGGTTGGCAGAGCCCTGCAGTAACGATTGAATAGCGGTTTATTGCATTGGAATTATAAGATCATGATATGTTCTATCTGTGATGTCAGGGCTGAGCTGTGTTAATGAAGCCATGGCTGTCATCTACAAGAGCGT
>NW_009259798.1:2766918-2772149 GCF_000687185.1 Egretta garzetta
GGCGGTCAGAATGAATGGGATGAAAAACAGTGTTGGCAGGAGCTTGCATGAATGGACTCTTAGTGTGGCTCAGAGGAGCTGGGGAAGCTTGAGGTGAAAGATGATAGATCAACTTAAAAGGAAAGTTAAAAAATAAACTTGTAAAATGTTCTCCAAGGACTTTTCAAAACAAGTGGACAATTTAGATCTGTTCAATCCTTACTAGGCCTCACCTGTATGCTATATGTGGTATAAACTAATTTTCCAGTAGACATCACAGAGTTAAAAATAGATGATTAGAGGAAAAGGTTGTTTCAGGTAGAAGTTATTGCTAAATCTGGTTTAGGCAGAGGATGCTTTACAAAAGTTACCAATAACGACTGATCTAAAGTCTACATGAAAAGATTTTATGTCCACTGTCCACATTCTGTTGAAGAAACATTAAACATTTCTACCTGTGTCTTTAGCAAGTTACTGGTCACTCTCAGGAAAATGATAAAACCTAAAGAATGTACAGGTGCTTCTATTTTAGTTTGGAAATGGTCCCCTCATGCTCATATTTGAAAACACATAAGGGTTTGTAAGTGGCAACCAGACAAAAATTGCAGTGCTGCTGGTCATGCTCAGTGTGCTGCCAAAGGTATGGGAAGTTTTCATTTACTAGCGGAAGCATTTTTCGTGATTTCTTAATCTGCGTAAAATGCACGCAAACTCTGCAGCTTTTGCCACATCCGTTCTAATTTTGTTTCCTTTTGTTGTTGCTTTTATTGCAGCTACTGAAGGCTCTGTGATGTTAGACAGATGCTTTTGTGCTGACTGATATAACACAGAGGATTCTGCAGAATCATGACTTGTCCTGATTTTATGAGTCATAATGACCTTTATCATCTTACCGACCAGGATCAGAGAGATAACAGGCAGCTTTCAATAGTTGTTAGCCACTTGTTCCCACAGATACCAGACCGATTTCCACATCAACTTATGTTTTTAATCAATTCTTCTGAGCCATTTGAAAACTAATGATAGTGGTCCGGTTGTAAACTAAGCAACAGTTGTTTACAAAGCATTGTATTTCAGTGCTTGTATTTTACAGAGGGAAAAAAAGTATTGACCATTAATTTGAAAACTTAATTTGCCTGAAACACATGATTGAAGTCATCATTCTCATTAATGGCTCTTCACTTCATCTATCATATTATTGACCCTTTACTCCATTTATACTATTTATTTCCATTGGTTTTCTCCATCTGTTATGTGAAATGCATTTCCTTTATTTTATTTTTGCCATCTTTCAATTCGATGAACACAACCTTTCCATTTAAATTCCTGTGGTAACACATAAAAATGTACGTTAGATATGATTAAAATAAAACTTCATGCTTCGGGTCATGTGTCAGGAACAGAGAGAAAATTTCCATCAGGAAGATCATCTTCTGATTGCACACTGTAGGATTTCTTTGTAGATAATAAGTATTTTCAGACAGTTGCATTGGTCTGATGCAAGAAGAAAATTTCCTAGGAAATGCTTTGGAAAATGGACAAAAAAGCTGTTGAGGAATGCAAGGCAGATAGTCAGCTGTGCCAGGAACGCCCTTTATTTACGGTGGTAATGACATCACTGCCATGAGCCCCTCTTTGAGGCTCAAAGTCTGTCACTGGGAATGAGAGGAAATGGCAGTATCCCTGGAAATGCCCCATCAAGCCTCAGTACAATAAGCTTCTTTACGTGCGAGGACTTTGTCTCTGTCGTGTCTATAAAGTTGCAGACACTTTGTTTCCGTAATCATAAATAGTTTAAACTGCTGTGAGGTGCTAACACAGTCCAGCCATCATTTGAGAAAGCTACTTTAAATTAATAGCCCCGGAAGTCTTTAGTATTCTTTCCTCTCTAAAAAAGCATCTGTAGTAGGAACTCGGTACTTAAATATACTTAGATCTGATTAAATAGAATAGATTAAATATACGTAATTTCTTGAGACTTAATTGCATGTTTAATTTCAATGAAAGCTGAAGCAAGTGAAGCATGTGCTTTCTGCGGTGTTGAAGAGGGCTGGGGTTAAGCATGTGAGTCAGTTCTCTTCAGTCAGAAACTTTGTGGTTTAATGGTTCACAGGTAGGTAATGAATAGAAATTGTGATCTTTTTCTGGTATGAGAAAATGAAAACTATGGCCTACTTTAATTGGTCTGTAAACATAGAATCATAGAATGTTTTGGGTTGGAAGGGACCCCTAGAGGCCATCTAGTCCAACATGGGGCTCTGTTTTTGCCATCTGGTAGCCAAAGTGAAATACAGTGGACCTGATGTAGAATTTTTTTGAAGGGAAATGTTAATAAAAAGTGCACTCTGAAAAAAAATAATAAAATACAGCTTTTCTCCAGGAAAAGTTTGGATGTTCTTAGTAGTGACCCGCTATCTCATTGGATTGTATGTATTGTTTATTTTATCAGGCTTCTCTGGCAATTGTGTTGGCTGTGGCAAGAAGGGTTTCTGCTACTTTACAGAATTCTCAAATCACATTAATCTTAAACTGACCACTCAGCCCAAGAAACAGAAACATTTAAAGTATTATCTGGTCAGGAATGCACAGGGAGCTCTGACCAAAGGATCTGTAATCTGCTGGAAAGGGGCAGGTAAGCTAATGAAGCTGTCTTCCTCGAGCTCTGGTTTTCATCATCCAAGCTTAGCTATCACAGGGACTGGCGTCTGTGTAAAACCTAAGACAGACCAGTTGAAAGAAAGACTCTTTAAAGCTAAGTGATTACTAGAGCAGCTGTAAAAAGCAATTCACTGACCTAATACGAGGATGGCATGTCTGAAGACATCGGTTCCTCCCTTCCGAGTGCTGTAGCCTCTAAGTAATTCATTCATGTGTGAAATTATCAAATCAAATATGCACAGAACAAGCGAATGCCGCTGTTATCAGGGAATAAGAAGTTTCTTTTCTGTTAAGAGTTCAGAGGCCGGCAGTCTTCATCCAGCACCTGCTCAAGCACACTGTTCCAGCTGCCAGAAAGTTCGGGCCTCTCGGGCAGCACCTCGAGTGAGCCGCTGCCCACAGCGAACCCAAGCGCTCCGGCTGGGACTCAGCAAACAGGTACCGCTTCGGAGGAAAACGCGCCCGCTCACCGCTTACTCTTCAGTGCGTGCATATCTGTGTGTGTACTTGCCTGAAGGGAAAGACAGACAAGCAAGCCTGCTACCACATAAAATAAAACAAGTTGAATACATTTAGAGATACACCACAAATAAAGCAAGCAATCACATTTTGAAGGCTTCTCGCTGTCCATTTTTTCCCCTCACGTTTAGGTAGAAAAGGTTAGCAAATAATAAAATAGGCATTCTGCAGCTTGCTCATAGCTAAGGCAAACCAACATTTTTTAAAAGACATTGTTTTTAAAGTTGCTGGAATAGGCATTACATTCCTCCAGCTGTTGCTTCTCTGGTCACAGACGACAAATGGTACAGGAACCAGTGCCATTTCAGCTTTTTCTTCTGATCCAGCCTGTTTTACATTATGACCAGAATCCTCTTTACTGCAGGTATTATATGAGCATTGGCTCAAACGCTTCTGAGAAAAGTGGCTTTAGTATTAAAAAACAAACTAACAATCAATATCTGTAACTGTTTTTGTGTTAATTCTTTCTGAAACATTTACTTTTCCATTAGCTTGACATAAATGAAATGTGCTGGATGATAGAGGCTAAAGTGATCTCTGTGAGCTGCTTCTGAATGAAAACAGCTCTTTAGTGTCTTGGGACTGTTACAGAGATTCACACAGGTGAACTGAGGCACATCTGCTGGTGGTTCCATGCTCTCTGTGAGAGAGAAGCCTGTTAAATAGTTGTGATCTGGAATACTCATACCCCCCCAGAACAAATCATTACTCTCTTTATAATAGCAGATTGGCATTCGTTTTGTCAGAAGTTACAGATGTAAAAAAGCTACATTACTTACCGGCATATTAGGCTTGAGAAGACCTCTCTTTTTAATGCAGCATTGTTAAAAAGAAGCTTGGAACGAGGTTGTCAAATTGAAAAGGAGGCTTAGGAGATTTTTTGTAAATTTTAAACAACCTCTCTCACTACTTTTTTTTTTGTTCTTGAGTAAACTTCATGTAACAGCTAGGGTCTACCTGTAAAGAAGCTAAAGGATCTGAGACTTGTATTTAATTGCAGAATTGGATTTTACCCAGGCACTTAACTGGGAGTCAGACAGCAATCACCTGTTATGAGACCAGAAGGGGGTTTGTTTTATTCGGCATTGCATTCACTCTGAGCAGATCCCGGCGGCTCTATTAAAGTATATGATCAAAAGATCCGTTTATTAGATCAGCTGGGGATCTTGACCTAGAAATGTTTAATGTAAATACTTTGTTTTTTTCTTGCCAGCTGCAGCTATGGATCACATCCCTTCAACAGCAGCGTTCAGCTCAGCAGTTTATAATGGCAAGGAATCGCCAAAACAACAGCTGGTGAAAAATAACCTGTCTGCTCTGACAAGACCTTCAGTATTAGGTATTTGTATGAATTTGTTGTTTAAGAACCCTAAACTCTATATTCCATGGGTATAATAGAAGCATTGAACAAAAGATATAATGATTGTAATTTCCTGTATGAACAGAAATTACTATTCCCTTCCAAGTCCTTTCGGACCATAACGCTTTTTTCTGTGTTAATTTTCAGAAAAAAAAGTAGTTCATATGTTTTCAGCCATAGCTTTGTTACAGTTCAGATTATTAATTGGAAGTTTTTCGTTATATTTACAGTTCATTGGTTTAATAGAAGTACAGGCTAGATTCTGAATCCAGGTTCTTAAAGAATGTGTCAGTTTGCATCGATCTGACCAGCAGGTTTTGTGAAGGGAATTAAGAAAGATTGATAAGCAATCACTCATAGGATAATTCCTGTGTTGCAGTTCACCTTGGGATGGAGCACTAGACTTTGACTACTGGCTCCAAATTAAAGAAACTTTCTTCACTTCACCGTTATTATCACGATTTGTGTTGTTTTCTGTCACAAACTGTATTTTGTGTCGCTGCCTTATTTAAGCAAGAAAGTCTTCACTATGGCTAGAAACACACTATAGCTCTGTTTTAGAGTAAGTCTTCCCAAGTTTCCCTGCTGGCATCACAACCAAATTATTTTTCTCTGCCCATTCACTTTCTCGATCTCTTTCCTCCATGCATCAATATATTCTTGCCAATTCATTTCAGAGGGATTACTTTCACATATCACCATATCTTCGGGAAAG
>NW_009259798.1:2772273-2815174 GCF_000687185.1 Egretta garzetta
TGGTATTGCACTATCTTGTGACTTTTGTCACCACATTATGGCAGGAAACTAAATGACAGAATGAGTAGCATAAATGGTTAAATACTGCCCTCGCCTGGTAAAAGTCTAAAGGACAAAGTCATCTCTGAAAACCTGTATGTAAGGTTCTTCTGCAAGTGAACAATCTTATTCTAGATCTGAAGACTTCAGGTTTATTTTTAATTTTAATATATTTTGCAAAATTAAAAAAAACTTTTTATGTAAGATTGTTACTCTGTCTTGAATTTTATATAGGACTAACCATGCTGCCAGGAGATATAGCCCTGCCAGCGTGAAGTAGTGCTACGACCTCTGCATAGTCATGTCCAGAGATAGAAAAAGCTCAATCCTGCAAGATGCTGAGCAATTCCTGGAGGACCGTTGACTTTCAATAGCTATAAAAAATTGGTGTTAGTGGAAGCACATCATTCTAGGAATTTGCAGGAGAGCACAAGAAGATTCAAGAAATTGAAAGAAATTTCAGGAAATTAATCATCAGGAGCTCCTAGAAAAACTGTGAGAAAGTTATGTATTTACAGACAAAGGTGTTGGAGCTACATGTGGATAGGAGGCAAGTGCAGAAATAATTTGCTAGGAGTTAATATGGAATATCATAAAACCAAAGATGGTAACTAGCAAGAAGTGGCAAAAATCCTGTATATGGGAAAACTGTTAAAATTACCCTGAAACCATTGAGAATTTTATTTTACAGTAAGTTACATGAAACTCTGTGTCCTATGTTCAGAAATAAAAGGAGCAAAATGCCTATAATGTTGACTTCAAAATATTCACACTTACAAACATTCTTAGTACATTTCTCATTCTTAGTACAGAGTAAATATTGCTATAAAATAAGTGTAAATATTGCTATAAAATAAGTGAAGTTTGCCTAGATAATTAAGAGTTCTCTGCGCCAGAAAGTTTCCAGAAATTTAAGCAGGACATACTAAAGTAAAATAAAAACCATGAAAAAATATTATGTTCATGGAGATGGCCCTGTCTACCACAGTATTTAATGCACACATTCAGTCTATCAAAATGTATCAAATTACCATGCATAAAACTGAATACATTTTATTCTAATACTTTTCTGAAATATAACTGTTATTCAGGCACTTTAACAAATCCAGGGCCTCCAAAAAAGCGCCATAAAGGCTGGTCACCAGAATCTCCATCATCTACTGAAACTTGGAACTTGCAGCTCAACCCACAGGTTCCAAACAGAATTAAAAATGGTAAGCTATCCCCAAGGTAATGATAATGTTTGTTTCATTATTCAGAAAGTAATGGGGGAAAAGAGGCAATATTTCAAAGATGCATGCAGATTAGCATTAGAGTTTTGAAAGGTGTTTGATACCTGCATCCTCGCCTGCATTCAGGTGCTTCGTTTCCATTGATTTCTTTTTGAGGCTCTGAGCTTAACTCTCATTAGGATGCAGTCATCAAGTCATTAATAAATCCCAACAGGTGTCTGTGTCCATTTAAACACCTTTGGGATATTAAAATTAGTGTCACAACTCACGTCAAGGTGCCATCCATTGTTTCAATTATTTGTCACAGTGTTCTTTGGCAGTTGGATTTTATAGTCTAGGTACAGACTAGAGTGAAATGCAGTGAAATAAACCTGCTTTCCCCAAAATGGTTTATTTTAATGTGCTACTGTTTAAATTAAAATTACTGTAAAGAAGTTGTGATTGAGCAAACATTGAATCTTATTTTTTTCTATCTTGCTATAGAAAGAAAACCTGTTTAGAATCAGTGAAAATAAATATGTCATACAGAACACACAAATCATAACTATTTGTGCATTGATACCACATCAGCCTCTGTATTCTTGCATTCAAACCTGGAACTGTTACAAATATTTCAAAATCTTTAGATGCATGTGTGGTGTTCAAGGTTGCAACCATATAATTAGTCCTCCAAGTTAGCATAATAGTATGGGTTGTAGTAACAGCTCATGAGATGTGTGATGTAACGATAAAAAGCATTTAACCCTGGTCCCAAATGTGGGTATGAGATGATGTTGAATAACTTTTCTTTGGGGAAATCATTATTAGACCTGACTCCAGTAATAATATGTCTAAAATCTTAGATGGAGGAAGCCTATCATCTTTACCACATTCTGCTTTGGTGGGGCCAGCCTCATCTCCGATGGTGGGCTCAGGAGAACCAGTCTCAGTTCCTGACAACTTGCTGAAAATCTGTAAAGCAAAGCCAGTTATTTTTAAAGGTAAAAGCCCCAATCACCCTAACAAGACCTTGTATCTTTTTTGTAAGAAATGTAAAGATACATCCTACTGCTAAACACTGTTAAAGATGTCAATTTTAAAAGGCTTACTATTAAAACTGTTTAATGCATACACGGGAAATTATGTAATTAATGCAATGTGTACAAACATTGTTTGTTTTGTAGGTCATGGAAACTTCCCATATCTTTGCGGGAACATTAATGATGTGATAGTGAGTCCTTTGTTGTACACCTGTTACAGAAATTCACAGTCTTTATCTAGAGCATATGAACAATACGGTGCCTCCACAATACAGCCTATTTCAGAGGAAATGCAGCTCTTACTGACTGTCTACTACCTTGTTCAACTAGGTAAGATTATTTTACATCCAGATAGACTACAGTGAATATATTACATGCCAGCAAATGAGAAAGGGATTTAGGGCAGGACAATATTAAATATCAGTCTTAGGACATGTGATATTAAGCAGTTTCATTCGTGGTAATGAAACAAAACTAAACAATTAGCTCTTGAAGACCAGAGAGATGGAAATATAATCATACAAAGTTCATCTTCTCCTATAATCTGGGACCTCAGCAACTAAAAATAAAAAAGGAAAAGAGTTGTACTTCACTGCTCTTGCACACAGTCTGTGGTATAGAAGTAGTATTATGATGAGATAGGCAGCGCTCAACCTCTTCAATGCTTCTAATTACTGATACTCAGGTTCCAATTAGGGCAACTTTACTTGAGTAAAAGGCACTTCAAAATAAAAAATTTGGTTCACATCTGCTGAAGGCAATAGAGTCATGCATGCATAAATCTGAAACATAATCGTTTCTAAAAACATACGAATTTTGAAAAAACAATTGTTTTTAACTCAACGGTTTTGTTTAATTGTTTCATAATACTTTTCTTTTAATTTTTTTTAGCCTCGGACCAGGTCCCTTTGATTGAGGATTTGGAACAAATATTCATGCGTTCGTGGCGGGAATCACACCTGTCTGAAATCCGTCAGTACCAACCAGCTATCCCGCAGACGTTTCCTCAGGTGCCCAGCCAGATCGCACCGGTGACTTCAGCCCAGCTCCCTTGGCTGGCAGGCCTCGCAGCTAGCTCCTGTAATGATAGTGTCCACATCATTGAGTGCAGCTACTCTCTGGCTGAAGGGCTTTCAGAAATGTTTAAGCTGCTCATTGAAGGAAAATTAATAAAGACAAACTACGTGGTAATCATATGTGCCAGTAGAAATCGAGCCATTGATTCCTGCATTGTGATAACAGGTGAGATCCCAAGGGTGTATCTCCAGGTAAAACAATGCTATGAGGAGTTTGGTTGGAGTTTCAATAAGCTGCCTCAGAAAGCAGAACTTTGACAAACAAGTAATGGGTTTTGATGAACCCAAGTTGATGCTGCACAGTTGGGTCTCTCTCCCCAGCAAACCACATTCTGCCTGTGTTACCCATTTTCTCACCAAGGCATCCCAGCCAACACTACTACAAACAGATAATGGTGAGTTACAGTGCACACAGTGCATAAATTGCTCCTGCTCTGTGTGATGGGGATTTTACCACGAGCAGAGGACCGAACATTTTCTTTCTTCTGAAAGATGGTCTTTCAATGTCATT
This sequence comes from Egretta garzetta, assembly GCF_000687185.1. NCBI lineage: Eukaryota > Metazoa > Chordata > Aves > Pelecaniformes > Ardeidae > Egretta > Egretta garzetta. The sequence goes on from NW_009259798.1 coordinate 2,776,151, forward strand.
CCCTTCCACAATGTCTTGAAGGCTATGCTGATAATTAAATAAATTATTTGAATAGCCATTCACAGATTCATTTTGAGTGTAAGACAACTGACAATTCCTTTGACTATTTATATGTCCTTTTTATATACTGCATCAACAAATATTTCCCCAAAAGGGAAAGGAACATAAAGGATTATAAAATGTGAATCTATTTACAGGTGCCTGGTGCATACATGTATAGGAGAGAGAAAAGATTCATCTCTGCCATTTTTGTGTCTGTAGTTTCATGTATCTGGGTAGTATTTTTATTATGACTTACAACATTTTTACTTCAGTTTGAAGTGCTTTCAAAATTACTTTTTTTGTCTTTTAGGAAAGTATCAGGCAAGAGTTCTGTCTGAGAGCATGCTCACTCCTTCAGACTACCAAAAAGAAGTTAACTATCAGCTGGTCACAGGGAAAGTGGAAACTCTGGGGTCCTTCTTTAGCACGCTCTGCCCAGGTACCTAACAGGTTATAAAGGGGCATGTTTTCAAGTCCCTGAGACTTTTAAGTCAGAGAAAACAGCTGTGCTCATTACCTTCCCAGAAGCAAGATATTATTAGAAATATGTAAAAAATGCAGGACAAAGTTGTGGAAGTACATTTAAACTGAAATATCCCCTAAAAGTGTCAGTTTCTAAAATCCGTCAGTTTCATAAAAATAGGTCAGCAAATAGCTGAGCATATTATTCTTAGGTATGCAAATCCATCCATATACTATGCAAGTCCATATCCATATGAATGTATAAATTCTTTTGCCCTAAGCACAGAATTCTTTTAGACCATGATAGAACAGAGTTATTTTATCAAAGAAAGGATTTGTCCTGTCAACTTACCGTGCTGTGAACTTGATCGTGATGCATGGCAAAGAGAGGAAAATTGCAAAGAGCTAGGGTTACTGGATCATTTTTTAACTGAGTACACTGAGGATTACTACAGGCAAGATTATCTGGGGATAGATCCAGCCTCGTGGAAAGTTAAACTGTATCACACAACTAGAGCAAATGTGGTGTATGTGTCAGTGTTAATGGGATGTCACAGTCCCCTTTGCCATTCACATCCCGTTGGTAAATCTGTACTTACATCACAAGAAACCTTCTGGATGTGTCACGGTATTTTGAGTGGTCACTTAAGAGAAACTAATTTTCCTTGAACCGTCATGTAATTATGTTAGTGTTTCTGCTTTTAGTATCTTCAAAGTATGGTTCTCAAAATCACTGTTGCTATTGCTATTGTATGAGGAGAACAAGCAAATGAGCATCCTAAAAATAGGTGCTATCTATATCCACTGGATTGCACTTCACAGGGCAGACCCTGCCTTTCTGAGCTCAGTGCAGACATGTTCAAACATCTTTTCATCTTCTGAGAAAATACTAAATACTCAGGACAGGCATACTGCATTCTCTGCATAGCCTTAATCTGTAACCAGGGCCCTTGCTGAATAGAATATGATATATTTATGGATGTGCATACTTCAATAGAACATACCTTGCTTGCTTCAGCATTGTGTGTAGCTACAAAACTCGTATTTCTCTTTCAGCTTTATAGGGAATTATTTTTCTTTCTGTGTCTCAAAAATGTTAAAGATTTAGAAATATTTATCAGATTTTCCAAAGCTTCTGGAATCCTTATTAGTGAACAGTATAGGCCCATGGTCTGAACACAAACTAAGACAGTTTCATGTCTTTGTTTTTCCTGATTTGCATCAGGGCCTCGAGGCTGGTTTTCTACCATCCTCCATGAATGTCCTAGCCAGTGGTCTGCAGAGTTGGTTTGTCATTCCCTGGCCTGATGTGCATTTTATTAGTGATATGCTGTAAAAACAGATGCAATAGAAAATAATGAGAGGGTTCCCGTATAAAACAGCCAATAAGCCAAGGGCATGATAACTAGCTAACATATATAAAGCTCTTTAAGATCTACAAAATAAAATCAGTACGAAATGAAGCTCTTATTGATATGGATGTTTATTCCACTATCCCTTCAATTTGATAGAGGGTGACATTGATCTTTTGCTGGAGAAATTTTATCAGGAAAACCAAGGGCACATCTCTTCATCACTTCCTGCTTCAGTGAATAAACCAACAGCCCCAAACGGAATTGGAGCATCTGCGTGTACAAGTAAGCAAGGAGGATTTTCTAAAGATGTAACAGAGTAGGTTACTTGAGACCAGGTCTCTCGCTGTGCAGTTAGATCCATCTGGGCAGAGTCCTAGGCTCTTGAAGGCAAAGGTCCTGAGGCAAACAGTAACTCATGTCTTGGGATACTCAGAGTTACACTGATGGATGCTCTGCTTTGCTCCACTGAGTATTGTAGTCTCTGAAGCTCTAAGTCTTACTTCTGTGGTAGCAGAACATGATTGCACAAGTTCAGTTTCAGCTCTCAGATTCTTAAGAGACTTATAGGACTAAAATGCCCAAATGCAGAAAGATTTCTTTGCATATTCCATATAGATTTTCATAAACTGGAGCTCCTGGTCATAAGCAAAGTACCTTAAAGAGTAGATAAATCATTCTTTTCCAGAGTCTAACTTTTTGCATTAGATTAGACTTTGGGCATATATCTAAACAGCATTTTGCCTTTTTCCAGGTTATGAGATTGAACGACATCAGATTCGTCCATTCCAGCTAGCAGTGGCTCAGAAATTGCTGTCTCATATTTGCTCAATTGCAGACTCCAGCACTCAAAATCTGGATTTGGGTTCCTTCGAGAAAATTGATTTCTTGATTTGTGTTCCACCCTCTGAAGTGACTTACCAGCAGACTTTGTTTCATCTCTGGCACTCAGGTGCTCATTAGTTAGCTTTATTTTAGATTTACAGGAAATTATTAAATGTATTTGTATCTGGAAATACTGACTTTTCTTCCATTTCTTTAGGTATTTTATTAGAACTTGGATTAGAAAAGGAACATCTCACAAAGCAGAGGGTGGAACAGTATGTTATGAAACTAGATGCAGAAGCCCAGATTAAATTCAAAGTCTTTTTACAAAACTCTATGCAGAATCCACACACGCTTTTTGTCCTAATCCATGATCATGCACACTGGGATCTAATGAGGTAAGAAAACTGTACCTTGTTCTGAGAGAAATTATAATTGTTTGCATTAGCTCTCAAGATCAGCTTTCTGATTTATCCTTTTCTTCATCTTTGTTTGCATCTTTCTGCTAACTCTCTCTTCCCATGCATTGAATAAACGTTTTCTTTTAAGGTCCTTCATGACTTATTCTTATCCTGCTTATTATATTATGCCTCAGTGGAACATTTCAGCTTTCCTTGCTCACCATTCTTATCTTTTTTTCAGCCACAGCTATTGTTTTTTTGGCTGGTTATCATTTGTCCAAAGGAAAGCTTCCTGTGAAAGTACACAGAGCTCATTATCTTCTGTCAGTGTCCTCTGGGCTGTAAAACATGCAAAAACCCTCCACAGTGAGTAGACAACTAGCGAGCCAACACTGCTACTTATTTTTGTAACTGATTGGCAATTTTCCAGTATAATGTTTTTTCTACCCACAGTCACTCATTTGTAAGAATGAAAAGCTTCTGTGGGTACATAGTAATGTCAGGTAGAGTTCTCAGGCAAGCAGGGAGGTTTCTGTCTGATGTTTATCGAGTTCCCCATCAGCTCGCTTGCATAACTCACTGCTGGCCTGGCAGAGCCCTGTTTCCTTGGCTTTTCAACAATCTGCCTGCTGAGAAGCTGGGCTGGTTTTGCTTTCTATCTATCTCCTGAGGTACCAGGGAGCTTGGAGAACATACTGAATTACAGAAATACCAACATATTCCAACTTTGGGAGCATGGTAGTTTTTCTGAAAGCAAAAACTATGGAATCTTGCTTGTGAATGAAAAGACAAGGTCTTGTCTTTCACACTGGTTAAGAATGATGATTTTCACCAAAACTTTATTTTTGCATGTGACGGTTTCCTGTTCAACTCCTCTATATCTTAGGAACTTACATGACCTATTACAGCTGTCACAGCCTTTAAGGCATTTATTCATATAACAACCTTGAGTGGTAGGGAAGTACCTGTATTGCTGTTCAACTCCGAAATTTTTTCCTCTTCTCTAATACAGATATGTAAGTGACAAATATTTAAGTGACTATTCTGCACAGCAGGATTCATGCCACCTGACTGAAGTCCATTAAATGAGGTGCTTAAAACAGGAGTGTAATTGCCTGGGATTGCCCACATAGTCACAGCAGAGACACGGGCATCTCTGAGGGCTGACTTAGATCATGGGTGCACACAACCAATTTCTGGAGTTACTTACCTCTCTCTGCTGGTAACAGAAGGAGCTTGCAGTGACTAGGCTTGTAACTTAGCCGCTGCAGGTAAATGCCAAAAATTAAATAGCATGAATTTGGACTGAAATTTTACACCGGAGCAAGGAATTGACTGTAGGTGTTCCATGATACCGGCATTTGCCCTAACAATAACTATTCTTCCTTTTCATGATAGCTCTATCATGTAGTTTCCTGCTGTTTTTTTGTCATACTGACTTACTGTTTGTCATTTCCTATATTGATTTTTGTAGGTAAGAACTATATTTTCTTAAGGGTGGCACTAACAATCTGGCCAAAGTTACTACAGGACTATGTGTCTATTGGTAACTGCCAAAACATCAGCTTCCTTTCATCCTTTATCTGTTATATTCTGGTAGCTGTAAGGGACTGGTAATTTGCTAGCTAGGGAGCTTATCAGCCTTACAGAAATTTTCAGCTCCAGTGAAATAATTTGCATTTCTTTTCCCATCCTTCTATGCAACAAAAGCAGGGCAAAGAATAGAGTCCTAAGTTCCTTGTATGTGTTTAACTTCAATTTCACATCCAGGTTAAAGCTATTCCATTGACACAAATTTTCCCTTGTGCCGATCACTTTAGAGAGTTTTGGGTTTCTTTTTTGCAGTGCTATGCATAGCCTTTATCCTCAAACAGAACTGTCTACAGGACTTGTTGATAGACTGTTGAACTGCAGGGAGGTGAAAGAGGCGCCAAATATTGTGACCCTCCATGTGACTTCCTTCCCCTATGCGCTGCAGACACAGCATACTCATATCAGCCCTTACAATGAGATCCACTGGCCTTCTTCATACAGCAATGTAAGATGGATGCTTTGCGGTGCTTTTGTGAGCTTTTCATGTTCAAGTTGTTTTACATTTACATACTTGGTGAAACTGTGGAGGCTCCATGATTTTTGTAAACAAGAATGAAATTTGCATGGCATCTTGTTCTTGTTCAGTCTGTGGCAAGTTCTTTTCCCCTTGGCTTATCCTGATATTTCTTGCTTTTTTTCTTTATTCCTTTTATATCTTCTATAAATTGTAGTAGCTCTGCTAAAAATCTTTGAGCTATGTAAATGGAAACCATCTGAAAATCTGTCTCTATTGCATTACTGCATAAATATATGTACATACATGGATTTTCTTCATATGTGTGCATATTTATTCCATACATAGCTGTTCTGTCTGTGTATATGTATATGTGGGGAGAGAGAGAGAAACAAGAAAACACTGGGTCAAATTTCTGTCGAAAAAATTGTGTTTCTTTCTCTTCTTGTTTTATGTCTGAGTAAATGTATGCTTATTAGGGAATGTGATTGCAAATATATCAGATACCAATGGTTACTCAACTGTAAATTAATAATTTATAGACTTTACCTTTATATTTTTATTGCTTCATTTGCTTTAGGATGTAGATTTATACCGTGAAAACAAGAAATACTTTGGGCTGTCAGAATTCATTGAGTCCACCCTCTCTGGACATAGTATTCCTCTGCTCCGGTATGACAGCTCTTTTGAAGCAATGGTCATGGCTTTGGGAAAAAGGTATGGCACCCTCCTTTGTTTAACACAGGAATTTAGGAGGTGCATTTTAGTGACTTGAGTTACTAGCTAGAAGCCTGCTTCTTTTTTTTTCCCCCTTGCTGTCCCACAAATCAGCTGTGTATGCAAGGGCATTTCACTCATTCTTATTTTCTCCTTCCAGTTTTTGGATATATTTGGCCTGTAATTTAGTCAGTCTAGTCTGCCTCTTACTATGAACATGACACTATTATTTAGCCCAATTTAGAGTGTGTTCTTGTTGTGACCAGTAGCTACTTCTGTATTACAAATCTAACATTGTATCATCATGTAATTTCAAATGTGTTATTACTTTTGTCCAATGATATCACTTGCTAACCCTGGCTGATTTTGGTGTATAGAATTTGTGTATACTGCACTTGGGCCACAAAAAGATGTAGACATATCACTTAAATCAGTGATAAAAGTTTCAGTGCATCACCAGAGCTTGAAAATATATCACTGGTTTTCCTTGGTCCCTGTGGAGCAAGTCTAGAATCACTGCAAAAGAGTAGTGACACATTATGTGCATATGTGCAGCTGTGAATAAACTGTGGGATCTGTAAGAAGACTGTGACAGAACAAGTAAAATCTTGTGAATTTGTATTGCTAACTGGGAGACTGACCACATCCACACTTAACTGCTGGGGCTTGCTACAGGGTACTTTGGAGCTCTGATCACCTATATCAGGCACTTTTCTGAGCAAGCCATAGCTCCTCTTTTTACTGCGCACCTGGATTTCATTTCTCTGAAGATCAGAGCACAGGAAGCTATTGCAGATCCATGTCTCTCCCTTCCACAGACTGGGATTGAGATGGCGTGTACCTGGGCTTGGGAACTTGGAGTGTGCTCATGGGGTGCTGCCTATGTATTCAGTCTTCTTGAAAACAGGACTAAGTAAGAAAACAAGAGAAACACCACCCCACCCCCTGCCCCTTAAGAAAAACACATAACAAAGAATACAATTCTCATTGATAAGAGAATATAATTTTACACTGAGTGCCTTAGCATATATTTTGTGGTAAATTTTGTAACAGCAATAAAGAAAGTGATGTAACCTTACTGGACTACTTGCTTAGTAAATCTTGCTAAGAGATGGGGAGAAAACATTCTGATTGTGAAATGATGCCTTGCAAAGACTATCCAACTGCAAATTTGGTGAGATTCTGTTGTATAGTAGATATGAAGGATTCTTTACAGAAGAAAATCCTGAGTTTACTATATTTTGTAAAAATTAGCTCTTTCACTTTAGCCTTTAATACTTCTCTATTTAATTCACCATTTATTTCAGGTTCCCCAGATTACACAGTGCAGTGATAAGGACTTTTGTCCTCATACAACACTACTCTGCAGCTATGATGGCAGTTTGTGGTCTTTCTCAGATGAAGAATTACACCTCAGTCGAAACTCTGGAAATCACCCAGAACCTAATAAACTCTTCGAGACAATGTCCTAGTGGTCATGGCCTGATGGTAGTGTTGAGAATCCCATGTACTCCGCTGGCTGCAGTGGCATATGAACGTCTGTATAATGTAAGGGAAAGACTAGCCCTTGAAGATAACTTTGAAATAATCTTGGGAAACCCTAATTCTGGAATCACAATAGGGAAGCACTTTGTGGAGCAACTAAAGGTAACTTGCAGAATGACACAAACTGGGAAGCTTCATTAGATGGATAGGTGGGGACACTTTACTGGTGAGAGTTATGGTCATTAGCTGAAGTGCGAGTCTTACTGGTAAAAATAAAAACTGCCTTATGGAACATGACTTTTATCTTTTAGACATACTGTCTGTGACTTCTTTATTGTCCTACCTCTGGTTAATAGTCAATGGAGTATTAACTAATAAGGCTAGAACTTGACTTCCAGCAGCAACCCTCCCAAACAGTTGAATGGCTTTAATCAACAGGTACCATGAGCAATAGGGAAAAAAACAAATAAAATTGTCACAGTTTTAGCAGAATTCTCTCACAAAATCATCATAGTGCAAAAAGATTTTAATCAGTGACCAGTTGAGAGTTGTATTATTTTTGTCATCAGCAGGTGGCATGAAGACACCAAATCAGCGATGCTAATTATGAGTCCTAGAACACCCTGGTATTCCCAGCTCAGAATTGTATGCTTTCTGGACCATGTGTTGGTTTATGGATTAATTTATATCTTTTAGGTCCAGAGTCTTGGGTCAGCTGTTTAACAAAAGCCTCTGATACTGCCTTGCTTTTCATGATATTACCATCACCTGATCACCAAAGCAAAAACGTATTTACATTCTAGGAGATTCTAGGAGGTGTAATACATATTCGATACACTCTGTACTGTATCTGGTTCAGTACATTAGATGAAATCATTTGAGATCCATGCTGATCTCATTCTGCTATAAATTAGTCATAACTTATTCTGAAAAATCAGTATTAGTTCAGAATCACATCCTGGCTATCTTCTCTGACATGCATAACAGTGGTACATGTATGGATGTCAGAGGCTGAGTTGTCGTACTGTTGGTCCTACTGTGTATTCCTTATCTGTAGATCAGTCTGTACAGCAAAAGTGACTGGTGTGAGTAAAGCAGTATAGCCTGGTGCTAAACAGTCAAACAATAGATCTAGTTATGAAACTTCTCATGAAGTCATCAGGAGATGGCTTTGGGGGAGAGCGGGAGACTTCAGAGGGCAGCAAGCGAGGGCAATGGTACATGTGTGCTGAACACTTCCAGCTTTCCCCTGTTCCTCTAAGGTGAAATAGTTTCCTTCCTTGCTCCTTTTCTTTCTTGGACTCAGACATCCATACATTATCTGCTACAAGAAGCAACCCTCTGTACTCTTCTCTCCCCAAAGCTCCTACTCAGCTTTACCATCTATTGTACCATATCCACTCTGCCCATATATGCCCTGCCCATATATTCTCTGCTGTGTAGGTGGGAAACTCTGAGGCTTTCCAGACTGGAACATACTGTTCCAATCTCCTCAGACATACAGCAGGCAGATTGCTACCTGTAATGCTCTAGGGGTTGTGCAATCTACCTATGTTGAAATTGGCTCTGTTCTGTGGCTTTCCTTGGTGGAACATCCATCCAATATAAAATTGATTCATATAATGGGTGATAAAAGTATATATTTCTGTATTTTTACTTGTGCCATATAGATATATCCAACAGCGTTTCTTAACTTATACAGGTCTGGCAGAAAATTGAAGATGTAGATTGGAGGCCACAGACCTATTTGGAGTTGGAAGGTTTGCCTTGTATATTGATATTTAGTGGTATGGATCCACAAGGGGAGTCTTTGCCACGGTAAGAAGATCCAGTATTTTCTCAATGACAGGTTTTTATCTATGACTTACCAAATGGCTAAAGATTAACTGTGTAGTTACTTGTGGGAGAAGAAAACAGATTTCAGTGTCAAGATGATTCTTTTCCATCTTTTGGCCATTTTTATATCATGAATACAAACCCCATATTATTAATAATAAGCTGCTTATTGCACGATATATATAGCTCAGAAAAATATTATGAGAGTTGTCCCAGTTTAGGGGAGAGAATAAGGGTATGTAAAAAAAAAAAAAGTATAGCTACATTAGACACCTTACGGTAGCTGAGACATCTGCATGATGCTGGCATATGGGCTACAGGATGTGTGGAAAGATCAGTGCCTTCTGGATTGGCAGTTTGAAGCTAGATAAGATGCCCTGGGGACATTAAGGTGGCAGTAAATGCTTTTGTATGTTCAGCTGAATCCTATTGTGTGTGTTAGGCTTAGAACTCAAATTATTGTATTTTTTTCTGATGCTGATGCTAACGTTCAGTGCAGTAGATTAAGTTGCATAAGTGGATTAAGAAAAAGAAAAGTGTATGCACAACAGTGGTAAACTTATTAAGCACAAAAGATATACTGTGTTCTACCTCATCCGTAGTATAAGCAGATCATGAAAAAATTCCCCTTTGGCTGTGTTTGTAAAAGAAATAAGGGAGTAGATTACAGTGAGTTTTCATACCACCCCCTCTTGTTTCTCTCCAGATCACTGAGATACTGTGACCTACGTTTAATAAATTCATCTTCTTTGGTAAGGACAACCTTGGAGCAAGAACTTGGTTTGGCGGCATACTTTGTGAGCTCAGAAATTCACGCAGAGAAAGCAGTTGTGAATGATGTGTTAGAAAGTGACCCAGAGAAACTAAGCAGCACTGATAATGAAGATGAAGAAATAGCGACAGAAGGTATTATTAGTAGTGATAATAAAAGAAGCTGTAAAATGATTGAGTTGTATTAGAAAAAGCAGGATTGTATGGACATCTACTCAGTGAGGGTTTCTGAAGCTTTACCAAGTCAGCTCTGCTCCTTGGTTTTGCTTCATCTCCTTGAACCTGTGTTTTCTCACCCTCCCTGTCCAAGGACTGCTGCTCCTGCAGCATTTGAATCTCTTGCACTCCTGCTGCTGCATCTGTTCTCTTTCACTGGTTTTTGGGGCCCTTCTTTCCCCTCTCTTCTTTCCTTCTCTTACTCCCTCTTTTCCTTCCTCCCTTCCTCCCTCCCTCCTTTGCCCCATGCATTCTCGCAGCCGCAAAGTGGAGCTCGAGTGGGTACACCCAGCGATGCTCACTGTTCGGAGTGCTGTGCTGTGCTGTGCTGCATTGCCCTCCCTGTAGCAGGGAAGCCTGCGCTTTGCTCTCTGGGAAGCAGTGACTTGGTCCCCTCCCTCACAGCAGGGGCAGCTCCACCTAAACTGTCCCTGGCTGATGGTACGGAACCTATGCTTGCATACTGACAGTGGTGAAGATTCCTCCCCAAGGAAACTGTATATAGTACAGCTGCGTAGTCTCATTTGTAAGGTGTTAAATATTATGACTAGAAAGTATATCTGAACGTAGTAACTTCTGAGTACTCCTTGAAAATCTCCATGAATTCAAATTGACAGTGTAGAGTTGGTGAGTTTATAGTTTCTTAAGAGAGCAATTAAGAACACAGAAATGTGTAAACAAACAAAAATAATTTACCCAAGAACTGTTGGGAGGTTTTTTTGAGTGATAGTTGATGGGTGTTATCAATTACCATTAAGTTCTTTACATTTTTCCTTACTATCTATTGTGTCTTCCAACTGTGGAAAACAAGGGATTTTTATCCCCATAGGTTAGTTAAATCTCAAACTGCTTGCCTTCATTTCCTTTTCTATACTGTTCACCTATTAAGTTCTTACTCAGTAATAATACGGATAGCAGACCAAGCAGAACAAAAATATTTACTTTAATCAAAGATGTACTTTTCATATAGGAATGGAATACCTGAGGTCATACCCACACTGTCTACACTAGAGGCTTACTTTAGATGTGATGAGTACTTCTGTCCCCTTAGCTGAAGTGTGCCAAGATTGTATGTGATCCGAGTCAAATGGGCACCTAAGTTGTTAGGCACCTAAGTTGTAAGGCTGCTTTCCTGGTCCATGAACCTACGCTCCTCCAGAGTCCAGTTCAGAACACCTGAGATAGACTTGCAGTCCACATTTTCTGCTGGCAGTGCTTATATCTGTTTATCATGGTAAAACTGTATAGAAACAAGCATTTTAACTTAGAAGCCTATTCTAGGAACCTCAAGTGAGTATCCTTGGTGGCCGTCCAAATATGGATTTTCATCATCAAAAGCTGAGATATAATCTGGCCATAAAGCTGTAATGTATGAGGTAGGAGGTAATTTCATAACGTACTGACAAAATAGAGCTTGTTGCCTATTGGTTTCCCTGACACTGGATTAGTGAGGAAAGTAAGACAAGGGTAGAAAGAGAAAACATGGTTGAGACATGCCTAGAAATTACCAGCTCCTGGCTGCAGCATTGATTTTGTGAAGGTATTGCAGCTCAGCATCATTAGATTAGGCCATGGGCTGATCCAATATTGCATGGTAGGAACAGATACTCTCCACAAGTGCAAACTGTGTCAGAATGAGGACAAACCCCACACAAACTCTTGAGTACTTTGCCCTACTTTGACAGTGCAGCTGCACTTTCTTACAGGCTTACTTAAATTATATTTTGTTTTTGTTTTTTTTCCCTACTACCATTCATGAAACAGGTTCTACTTCAGAAAAGAGAAGTCCTATGAAAAGAGAAAGATCTCGTTCCCATGACTCTGCATCCTCATCTCTCTCTTCAAAAGCTTCCAGTAAGAACTTAAGATCATCTCTATTAAGTTACATTTAGGATATAAAAGAGACCTTTTATTCAGCTTATTAGAGAAATAATAAAAGGCACAAATCCTTATGGTTTTGGTAAGGCCTATTTTAATGGGATCACTAAAGATAACTTTAAAAAAAATAAGCATCAGACTTCTGAAATATAAGAAATACGGTCTTTTATTGCTTGAAAAATAATCATAGGCTGGGATGCCTAAACCAGGCACGACTTTAATATGTGCCACTGAGGTATGAATCCTCAGTTAGTACTGTGATGGCTGAGAGTGTTCACTGAAGCTATGGCAATTTATGAAAAAGAAAACATGCTTCACATTTTTTAAAGATCTTTTGAAAATCTGTAGGAGAAAAAGCATGCTTGGTCTCATTAGTATTTTTACCATTTTCTTTTTGTTCTGGAGTGTTCACTCATTAATTTTGCACTGTTTAAAAGCTCTTTTGGAGGTGGACAATTTTTTAAATCCTCAATTCCTTTTCAATCTGCAAACTGGTATAGAAAGCATGAGGCAATGTTGAGAACTACTACAGCTCTTTTGTCCAATAAATTTCTTTGCATGCTTTTTATGCAGATAATATTAAGAGGAGAGTTGAATAAAAGTGGGGAATATAAATTGTACCAAAGCTTCCTAGGAGTCGCAATCACATGCAGCTTTTTAAAACACGTTGGGTTTTGTCAGTAACGGTAAATTCTTTTTGATCTCGTTGTAGTTTTCAACATGGTGACATGCATATTTGGCCCAAGTTTTATTTTCCACAGGCACAATGGTGGTTACAAAAGAAAAAAAAAAAAAATCTTGAAAACATTTGGATAAGCTTCATCAACACTTTAGTTTTCAAAATTTTTTTTTCTTCTTTAAAGTTGGGCTGCTCATCAGTTCCACAGTGTCCATGTGGCCTGCCTGTGGCTTTGTGGCCTCACTTTGCCTATGGTTAAAGAACTCTTTTTCCTTTCCTTTTTTTTCCCTGTGCTCTTAGATACTGGCATTTTGAGGTTTTACTTGAAACCATTCATACTGCTGGTGATATTTGCCTATGGTTAAAGAACTCTTTTTTCCTTTCCTTTTTTTTTTCTGTGCTCTTAGATACTGCTATTTTGAGGGATGTCACAGTGGTTTTACTTGAAACCATTCATACTGCTGGTGATATTTTTATATTTATTGCTAATGTCCTTTACTGACTACTTTAGATTAACATGCAGCTTGAGCATATCTTACTATTTCTTGAGACTAAGAGAAACTATGGACTTTTATTAGTTCAAAACATGGGGTTTTTTGAGAACCAAGACTGCTGTTTTCACCATGAGAGAAAAGCTGTTTTTACCTACGTTCAGCTTCAGACAGACATTCCTATTACCACATGGAGACTGATTCCCCAACCAGTTCTCAGTCTGCTTTGAAGACTGTGAAGTGTTTGCCTCTCCTCTTTGGAATTCACTAAGCATTAAACATGCTTGGAACCACTTAAAATGAAGCCTTAAACCTTCAAGAAATCTTGGTTAGAATATATAAGGTAAAAATATACCACTTTCAGAAAATCAGCAATTAACTGTGGGGTATATCTACATGACATATTCAAGGCCAACATTTGTGAGTTTAGAATGTGCTCTCAGCTGTATGAATGCATTAATGCATCATGTAGCACCAGACTTGAAAGCCGGGGTTTATTACATCAGACTAAGTGCTGCAGTGACGCAGGCCCATGAGTGTCAGATCAGATCTGACTCAGAGCTGAGGACTGTTTCTAGATGTCAGTTTGTGTAGGCATTTCTATAGTCTGATGGGGTAACAGCCTGTGAATTATTTATTTTCTTGCACTCTTCTAAACAATGGTTTCAGTACTTTTGTATTTCTTGAGCGATTAAATTATCTGATGAACACCTTAAGCAAGGACTGGATGAGGGAAGTAGAGGACAGGAACATCACTGACATCTTTCCTATGCACTTCAGTACTTTAAAAGCCACTTTCTGCATTGAGATGAATACTCCAAACTAGGCCCATTATGACTTCCTGAACAAGAAAGATAAAAACAAGAACAGGAGTGGGATTGCAATGTTTGACAGATCCTCTATCTAAATGATTATTTTTTGTTTTGACTATGGCATTGACTACCAGAGATAGTTGCACTGTGTTGAACTATAAATTTTCTTTTAGTTACAGCATTCTGCAGTGAGTCATCTCCTCCTTTAATAGCAGCAGGGGATACAGCAAAATCCCCCCACGGTGTCCTAAGCAGCAGTGCTGAAGAAACTGCAAATAACTATGAAAGGCAGAAACAGAAAGTAGACAAGGGGGCACAAACAACAATCAGCAAACACTTGCCACCAGTAACTGAACAGCTGGATACGAAACAAAACATAAAAAGTGCTCAAATTTCCATCACTTCATTATCCTCCTCACCTTTCTCCTCCTCTTCTTCCTCCTCTGCGCCTACTCATAACTCCTTCATCCTACAGACCTCTCAATGCTCCATGACCAAAGCATCAAAACAGCCTCCCATAGTTTTCTTGCCCAAACTGGTTTATGACATTATTACTTCTACGGACAGCAGTGGACTTCCCAAATCATCTTCCCTCTTGCCTTATCATTCTGTTATGTGGGCAAGTTCTTTTCGTCCTCTTATGAGTAAGATGATGACTTGCACGGAGCAGTCTCTATACTACCGCCAATGGACGGTTCCCAAGCCAATCCATATGGACTACAACAATAGAAATGAGGGCAGAATGGACACCTTTCACCCAAGGAGGCTGCTGCTGAGTGGGCCACCACAGGTGTGTAATAAGAACAAGGTATTATCATTGATTTATTTTGTTTAATTTTATCATAATCTCAGAAAAAATAGACTAGTTATCATTACTCATACTTGAAGGGGGTTTTTTGGTGGAGAGTAAAGTTGCTTACATTTTATTTCCTAATCCCTTCTAATAAAATAATCTTCCTTTCTTTACTGTTAGCCTGAGTTCAAATACAATGAAGCTGCAGCAATGTTCATTTTCTGTCAGTCTCTCTCCATTAAAATGTTTTAAAAGATAGTTTCCTCAAGAGATAGATTCCATGTATAATTTCAGTTTGTTAAAGTTGAATATGCATTTACATTTTAAATAAAGATCAAAGATCTTCACAAAACCACTTTCTTATGATCATTCTGAAGACAGTTGGGAGTTTGTAATTAAATTCTTTTCTCTGTTTCCTTCACACAGCAGACAGAAATAGAAGCTGTTGTAAATAACACATGCAAGAAGGCCAGTTCCACATTAGCAGAACCATATTTACAAGATGAGTAGCTGAGGCAAGAGTTTTTAAATTACTTTGAAAAGAAATATGGAAATGAGTAATAGTCCTAAGAAGTTCCTTCTCTTCTAAATCCTCTAAGAATGTTTAGCACTTACCTCTGAGCAAGGTATCTCCTAGTTCAATGCACATGTTACATGCTAAAAGTAATGTTATGCCTCTCATGTTCTGCTGAAGTACAAAGCAACAAGATAGGAAGAGACACGATGCCTACTGAAAGCATATATATGTCCTGTGAGCCTCAGAAGCCAAAAAGGATAAATCCAAACCAAGACAAAGACCCATGTTTCCAGCTATTGTAACATCAGCCCAAAGAATTAATCTAAAAATAGTTACTGATTTAACTTGCCACATGATCTACTCTTCTAAGCCCATCCATTGCAAAAGGAAACTACTTACTGCTCTTTGTTGAATGATTGTATTCTATTGTACACCCAAATTTATGGTGCAGTAGAGTAGAAAGGGCATAAATGGGCTTTTCATATTGGGACTTCCTGCAAATGTTGCTGTAATTCATAAAGGGTTTCCAGAAAGTCATCCAATGAGCAGTTTTTCACTATCCATTCCTTTGATCTAAATTGTCCATGTTTGTCAAAGACTGAGCTATTATGTGATCAAGAAACTGAATTTCAGACTCAGCTGCAGCATAAATCCAAATACATTCTGGAAGAGCAATGTTGTTCATTTCCATCTCAAAGAAAAACACCGTCTGTGACAATTTTTGTTAGAATTTTATATGCCTACACATCAAACCCCACAAAGATGCTATTCTTAAAGCCGCCCTAAATATCCAGATTAGCTGATAAGTAAATATTTCTTTGGTATTCATTTGGGTTTGGGTCACAAATGTAAATCTGTGATTCTCAGAAGTGTCATTCAGAGACTTCTGAAAGCATACTATACATCTGTGAGAAGGTTTTGATGCTTAACACACTCAGCACTTGCCATTTAACTGATTATAACTGAAAACAGCTGATTTATTCATTGGCTTCATTTCAGGGTATGATATTCACCACTTTTCACTATCAAACCTTTTTTTTTCCCCCCCCAAATATTGAATAGGACTCCTGTTGACCTGTATAGCAGTGAATTTCAGCCTTAATATCACTTCTTTTATTTGAAACCCCATCTCTTCTCCATCTGTCTCCACAATGCAGGTTATTTCCTAGTCTTGGGTTGGGTCATACAGTTGGATCAGTTCCTAAAGGGCATGTTTATTAATTTTATATTCCTCAGTTCTTTCTTAAGAATATACCAAATTCACATGCACCAAATTAGGAGTATCATGTCTTCTTCCTAAGTATCAAAATTGGGCTATATATTAATCTCAATATGTAGAAAAGGACAGCAGCTTTGCTTCCTTTATCATTCTAATCTCCCACAGTACTAAAATCTCCTGTAAACCAAAAAGCTGTAAAATTATGTTGATTTTTTGTTGGTTTAAGTGTTTCTTTTAGGGAATAGTTACAATAAAATATACAGAAATTACAATTACCCTTCTCTTCTTGGGAAGAAATAATTTTTCTTCCTGAAATAGGTTTTACTCTCATGTGTGTTTGATAATAACATTTTACATGCACTTAACACTTAATGAGTGAAGAGATATAGGCAGAAATAAAAACAATTATTAGACATCACCTGAGTGTTAATAACATCTCAGCCAAAGTATAAGAATGCCAGAGTACTATCTTTTAAAAAATTAGGAAGTAGTTGTTTTCTTTATCAGGCAGCAATTACTTCACTAAAATTCAAATCAGGAAGCAATTTGTTGATTAAAATGAAAAATATGTAATTAACACAGGAAGAAAACTGGGCACATTAGTGAACAAAAATTATAAATCTCACTGTCAGGGTAATTAGTAATAAAGAATGCCTACCCTTCTCTCACAGAGACATTTTACTGTACTGGTCAAAACATTTTGCTAGAAGACTTGATGCGTTTTTACAAGGACGGTTATGTATATTAGAAGGCAATACATGCATTATTTTTACAAGAGGCTTTAGGAAATGCAGCAAAAACTGGAGAGGTATAGAATAGATCTATATATTTATCTGTAAGTTAGGTCACATCACCAAAGCTAAGCCGTTCATTAGTGAGTATGACTAAATAGGCAGCACCATGAACAACGTGTATCATATGAATGGCTAGAAATCTAGTCCCTAGTGCACCCAAGAAAATGCCTATAAGGAAGCCTAAATTGACTAAAATGTTTTTCTTAGAAACATTAATCTTAAAGTTCCCAAAAGTGCAAATTGAGGTTTTGTACCTTTTTTAACTGGATATTACAACTTAGAACTAGCATTTTCCTCAGGCGTGGAAGCTGCTTGTGAGCACGGCTCAGGCCTGTGGCACCACATCCAGGGAATGAAGCAAGCACGTCTTCAGACACTTACTAAGGAAAAAAACTGCTGCCCATGTTATTTGCATTTCCTCTACTCCTATTAAAATCTGATTACAATGGGCTTATATACCATTCATCTTATGTAAGAAAATTATTAGGGATATATTTAATATATCTGTTGTCAGCTGTCTTTTAGAAGAGTGTATCAAGTGGAAACAAGGAGAAGAGCCAGCAGCATTTGACCAGCTGTCTGTGGACCATCAGCATTTTTTCTGTGAATCACCGTTGGTTCACAGACCACAGTTTGAAAAACACTGCTGTGGTATGTGAAGAACTGGAAATTAAAATAGAAAAGCCTTATGGAATTATTCCCCCTTTTGCCATATTTCTCCGAATGTGAAGGCTGAAATCAGATGATACTTTATAGCAACATATAAGAATAATAAAGTACTAGTGGTCCTGGTGTCCAGTGTCTGGAACAAGTTCAAAATAGGGAACAGCACTTTTGAATGTCACTTCCATGAATAAAAGTGGAGGCACACACGTAATTTCTCTGACTGCAGTCTCTCTCAGGTTCTTAGACAGACAGATTGTTTTCAGCTTATCTTTGATACCTATGGCAAGTACAGTTCAGCAGTCAAAATCCTTTGAGAGCTTTACACTCCTCTCAGGTAGTGTGTGTCTTTGACACAAAAACTGGACCTTCAAACCTCTTGAATTTTCTGCAGGAAGAATTTGAATTCATATTCCTTCCTTTTGCTCAGCTATGACTACACTCGCCGTGACTGAAGAGCTGCAGCGTAAACATATTCTTACGGGTTTTTTATGGGACAAATCATCCCTTGCACTAACGATGAAAATAGAATTCAAAAGTCTAAATCTTTGCAGGCCTCACATTTCTTAGTTATCAGTTTTCACAAGATTTGAGATTTTTACTTCCTAATCTTCTGGGATTTTCTTCTTCCAAGTCTGATTCATCAGACTTCTGTCTTCCTAATTCAGGTAGACAGAAATAAATTAGAGTAATGCTTCCATTATTTGGGAATATCTGGCCCCCAAGTGCCTTATCTGTTAAGGCACTGGGCACTGCCACGTATTTGAGGAACCACTTTCTGGGAAGTAGATCTGTCTGTAGTAGCAGCACCCCTCATGTACATTTTGTTTCAGGAATCATAAAAATGCAGCCCCATTCCATGTTCCTTCATTCTTTCAATGTTTGCAGCTTTTCATTGCAGAGTGAAGACAGCATATGGAGAAAAACACCTTGCTCAGAGAACTTCCTTACCAGTCATCATCATTGTTAATATCTTACATCATATCATGCTTAAGCCCAGAGTCACTAATTAGGATCAAAACAGCATTGTACTAGGTTTCTCTAAAGACATGTAAAGCTACAGCCCAAGCATGGGCTGTTTAAAATTTATTTGCAGATCTTCTATTTTGTTGCAGTTGGGAGATGGAGGATGGGCAAGTATGAGGCTTTATGCTTCCAAGTTGTTCATATTCTGCACGCAGGATTTCGTTGCAGCTACCCATGATGCCCAAACTATCGAAAAGAAGGGTGGTGACAAGAGCAAGGACTCTTTGGAGACATGTGGAAGCTCTGTTTATTGACAGCTATACAGTATTTTCAAACAAACAACGACACTCTGTGTAGTTCCCTTTTGCCTAGAGATGCTACATAGAGATATCAAGGTTGTGTACTTTGGACAAATGATCTCTCATTTCTTGAAATCAGGGAACTGTTAATCTGTCAGGCCACCCTGCGTTTAATGAAATGGTAATCAGAGGTGCTTTAATAGAACATGTTTGTAAAGGCATATAAAGGTAATCTCAGACTTGAGAGAAAACACTGGAAGTAGTTTCTTCTAGAACAAACTATCATCAGGTTTGCCTCAGATGTGGGAAGATAAGATGTTTTTGTTTAGCTCACCAATCAATAGCCATTGCAGCCAAGTTTAGAATCTTGTTCCAGGGTCAGTAGAAAGATTCTCATTAGTCTCAATGTTTTTTACATAAAACCCCAGACTGGGAGTTAGAAACATCTGGTCCATGGGCTGACTGTAGTCCATGCTATCATCTACTCTATTCAAAGTCACTTTTTTTCTGTGTTACTGCTGGACAACGGAGAGTTGTGTGCTAACGCATGGTCTACCATGTGTACCTGAAAAGCTTATTTGACTCTCAACAGGGATAATGGTACCCTTTTCTGCCCTTGGCAAGCAACTGTTTAAAATTCAGGCTGATTTATTAAGAACAACAGATACTGAACTTTGACCAAAACAAATGTTTACCTTGCTTCAGCTTCAAAGCCTCCCTTTCTCAAATGTTGAGAGAAAATGAAAATTTCACTTGGCCTGTATGGAAAACAGTAAATTCCATACTGTATTTAGTAATTCAACACCCTATGCTTCTGACATGTCCTAGCAGTAATGACAGTGAAGCTGGGTTTTCCAGTGCAGTAGTCCAAAATCCGATACCATTTTGTGAGATCAGACAGTTGCAGGAGAATGTGTCATAACTGATCTACATGTTAACCTCCCCTGTACAGGTGTGACATTAGTCTTATGTTGTCAACTGGATATCAGTGCCATGCTGAGGCTGGACTACACACGCACACACACACAAAATCCCGGCGTGTTCATTCTCCTGTGAGAGTGACATGAGCTTGCTGGTCTCTTTTTCCTCATTGAAACCCATTGTGTACTGCTGCTGCCTGACCAAGTGTAATGGTTTGTAAAGCTGTCTGCTTAGGTGTGGCATTATATACTTGATGTTATCATCAGCAAACTTTATATGGAAGACACGGAACAGTCTACTGAGTAAATCGGTGGCTGTGGCTTATACCTTTCAGCTGAAAAAACTATAAAAGGGCAACTACATTTGGTGTAATGAAGAGAAAAAGTATATAATGTGTTGGTGGGGTAAAAAAGAAGGGATAAAGTTATAATCTTAAGATAATATTAAAATGGACTTTTAAAAGGTAATTTTAAAACAGTGGAAGGGAAATAATAGATTTTCATCACAAGAAGTAGAACAACACAGTGTTACATACACCAGCTCCTCCAGGAATGGAAGTGGCCTGCACAAGTTCTCCTATAGATGCATGCCACGTTGTTCTTCAGGATAGTCACTGTACTTCAGTAACAGCCTGTGTACTGGTAAATTATGGAAATATGAAAGGGTTGAGGTAATTTTTTAGTTATCTTGTAGTTTGAGGAGGTTTTTTGGAACATTTTATGATCTTGGGTGGATTTTTAGAAGTTTGTTCCCTATGTAGAAACTATAACATTAGGCAATAAAATTCTCGTCTGTGGGCCTGTAATTGGAGCCGGGGTATAAAATGCATTTTCCAAACTAGGTTCCTGCATAGAGAGAATAAAACTGTTGAGCATTTAAGCATTTCATTTATGCCAAGGAATATACAAATACGGGGATATGCAAGCACTGAATATTAATATTCGGTTTCACTGCAGCTGCAATTTCCAGATATGTGGAAAAGTAACATGTTGAAAAATGGAAGTTTACTTTTGT
This sequence comes from Egretta garzetta, assembly GCF_000687185.1. Lineage (NCBI taxonomy): Eukaryota > Metazoa > Chordata > Aves > Pelecaniformes > Ardeidae > Egretta > Egretta garzetta. The sequence continues at coordinate 2,797,351 of NW_009259798.1, forward strand.
ATTTTCTAATTTATATATTTACAGATCGGGAAAACGGGTGCCTATCTGCAGTTCCTCAGTATTTTGTCCCGAATGCTGATTAGACTGACAGAAGTGGATGTTTATGATGAGGAAGAAATCAACATTAGTAAGTTCTTGATATAAAAATACTTGCTTCTGGAGACTGTAAAGAATTGTTATGTTAAATTGAAAAGTAGTTGTTTGTATATTCTATGCCATTCACCTTTGCAATTGGTTTACATTATTGAAATATTTTAAGAAAATTTTTGTGTGCTCTTCAACTGGCAATCAAGAATATTTTATTATTTTACTCATCATTTAGAGTTTAGTCTTTCTCTCAGTAAGAAAACTGCATACCTCTGTTTTTCTTGGGAAGTACTCAACAGCATTTATGTATATTAAATGATATCCAGGCATCGTTTTTAAGTTTAGAATGGGAATGAACTTCTGTGGTGAAGTATATAAAAAGAATCAGTGACATTCTGGCAGATTTATACCATGAGGAGCAATGTCATATTTTCTAAGTACGTAAGACTCCATGAGGGAGGCAAAGAGTTCCTTCTAGTCCCTAGTAGCTAATTTTAGTCCACATTTCCTTTATTTACAGTGTTTCCAGATATATTTCTGTAATTAAGGGCTGGATTACATAGAAAAACACGGGTGATATTTTATGGGAGATGTCTAATTCTGCACTAAAAGCATGCCCAGAGTTAGCCGTGGAGAGTCTCAGGTGCATGCTGCCACCGTCAGACCCTGGCTGGAAGCTGGTCAGACATTAGGAAAAATTTTTTTCACCAAAAGGGTTGTCAAGCATTGGAACGGGCTGCCCAGGGAAGTGATTGAGTCCCCATCCCTGGAGGTATTTAAAAGACCGGTAGAGGAGGTGCTTAGGGACACGGTTTAGTGGTGGGATGGCAGGGTTAGGTTAACGGTTGGACTTGATGATCTTAAAGGTCTTTTCCAACCTGAACAATTCTATGATTCTATGATTTTCTGAGGGACTGTGCCTCAGCTCTTGTCTCTGCCTGCTTTTTGGGGCAGTACCCAGGAGTCTTCCTCCACACTGAGCTGTGCTTGAGAAAGAGGCAGTTATCCCCCAAAGTTTATGGCAAAACCTGTGAAAAAGGGGACCAGTCTGCTAGGGGAAAGGTTTGTGCAAGCAACCCTTTGTATTTTAGGCAGGATTTTAGAGGTAACTCACAGTCAGGGCTTGAAGATAATTTCACCATGTCACTAACTCCACCTGAGTTTCAGATGTACTTTGGGTGCCAAAAGACAGGGTCTCACCTCTTATAAACAACCATTTTATACAGACACATAGACATGGTGTTACGGCTCTTTACAGCAGTTTACAGCTGACCCCCAAACTGAACTCCTCACTACTGACCATTTTACTCTCGTCAGATCTTTCATCCTCTTGACAAAGGTAGAGAAGTATTTTGTAAGGACTTGTGTACACCTGGGTTTTTACGTCAGTTAACCTGTTTCAGAAAAAGGCATGATTTCACTGCACAGTACACCAATACTATTTATTATTTTTCTCTTACCCTAGGGGGAATTATCTTTGATTACTCTGGCCTTATGACTTGAAGGGGTATTATTTGAGTTGTTTAACTTTGCACTTTACTTAACACTGCAATTTCTGAATCTTTAAAAGGGCTTCTTTTCCTCAGTGGGGATAACATATCTTTCCTCAGCTGCATTCACAAATGTGGTGATGAGTAGAAAGACTCCAAATGCCTGGATACAGGTAGATCAGACCCTTGACATTGTTTTCATCATCATCCCACCAACTGCTCCAGTAAGATTACAGAGGTCTTAAATTGATAACAAAGGTTTTCAAGCCAGAATTGGATTGAGGTATGAGCTACATTTGTTCAAAGGCACACCTCTTTATGTATAATAGTATTGCTTCCTCAGAGTGATGAAAGAAAAAAATATGCAGGAATAGTAGGCATAGCAAAACCATCTATAGCAATATAAAGAGCTTTAAAAATTGTAATTACATGAATTCTTATTTTTCAATAATATTATAGACATAAAAGAAGAATCTGATCAATACTACCATCAGCCTGGAGATATGTGGCCGGATTTGGAGACATTTAAGAAGATGCCTTTTGACTACACTATCCATGACCCAAAATATGAAGATGCAAGTCTGATTTGTTCAAAGCTTCAGACTATGAACAGTGAAGGTTAGAATTTGAAAAATCTAGACTGGTACACGTATATGTATTTATTTGTTTTTAACATGAGAATCCTGTTAAACTTGTAAGCAGAGCGAAATTATCAGAATTGCATTTAATAGTGAAAAAAGATTTGAAGGTTGCCAGAGGAAGCACCAGAGTATGAGCCTTATAAATGTTTTACGGAATATTATATAGGTAGTCTTTTATTAAAAAAGCTCTGATTCCACAAAAAGTTTGTGTATTTTAATGTTTTTATGTAGTAGCATTGTCCTGCCCTGTAGCAATGAAGTGACTTATGTGGGTAAATTTATTTATGTACCTGAAAGTGTTTATAGGTTTATTTTTTAGGTTTTGGTTTAGGTTTGGGAAGCATGAGATGAATAGGCCCAGATCTAGATTCCACAAGTATTGAGGTGTGAATTAGACCTCTGAATTTGCCAGCTGGACATACGCAAGCCCATGGGACTGGGTAGGATGTAGCTAAGCATGCTGAGGGAGCTGGCCAACATCATTGTGAGGCTACTGTCTATCATTTTTAAAAGGTGACGACAATTGGTGGAGGTTCCTGATGGTTGGAAAAAAGAAAAAGCGATACCCTTCCTCTACAGGACAGAAGGAGGATTGAAACAATTACAGCCCAGTCAGCCTGCCCTCAGTCCTCAAAACAATTATGGAACAAACTCTCCTGTAAGCCATGTCCAGACCCTTGAAGGACAGGAAAGTGACTGGGAGCAGCTAGAATGGATCTATCGTAGGCAAATTGTGATTAGTGAACATGATTCCATTTTATGATGAGACAGCTGGCACTACGGACAAAGGAAGAGCAGTGGTTCTATCTTGACTTCATCAAGGCTTTTGTCCCTGTCTTCTATGATATCCACATAGCCCAAACTGGAGAGAGATGGTTTGGATAGGTGGATTGTAAAGTGGGTGGGAAATTGACTGGGCCACTGAACTCAGAATAAGATGAGTGGCACAAATCTGACTGCAGCTGGGTATGCATGGCAATACTCCGAGACTGATAGTGAGGCAAATGCTGTTTAAGATTGCATGTTCAAACGGACAGAATGCAACATCAGCAAGTTCATGGATGATACCAAATTGGGGGAGCAGTCAATATGTAGGAAGGTAGCACTGCCATTCAGAAATACCTTGACAGGCTGGAGAAATGGAGCCTCCAGGAAGGAATCTCAGGAACAGGAACCTCATATATTTCAACAAAGGTAAAAGCAAGATCTTGCACTTGGGATGGAACAATTTTTTGCAGCTGTACAAGCTTGGGGCCAGCTCTATAGACAGCAACTTTGAGGAAGGCAACCTCATCATCCTGGTAGACAACAATTTGAACATGAGTCACCAGTTCTCCATTGGGTTAATGCCTTACTAAAAATCTAGCAAGCAGGTCAAGGGAAGTGATTATTCTTCTATGCACGGCACCTGTAAGACCACATCTGGAGTATTCTATCAAGTTTTTGGCTTCCCAGTACAAGAAGGACATTGACATACAGAAGTGATTCTAGTAGGGAAGCCACCAAGATGGATAGAGGACTGAAGCACATGATGTACATAGAAAATTGAAGAGAATTGGGTTTGTTCAGCCTGGAGGAATCTAGCAGGGGCATCTGATTGCTGTCATCAACTTCCTAATAGGAACTTATATACAAAAACTATTATAGATGCACAGCATAAGGACAAGATACAACAGACGCAAGTTGCAACATAGGAAATTACAATTAGATAGCATGAAAAATATTTCCAGATTAAAAGTGGTCAAACCATGGAGCAGGCTGCCCAGAGAAACTGGAAACCCCACCCTTAATGATTTTTCAAAACTTGACAGGACAAGGAACAACCTTGAACAATCTGATCTGATGCTGAAAATCCAAGTGAAAGATCTGGCCAGATGGCATATCAGAAGTCCTTTTCAGCAGAAATTACATCTCATCTGCCTTCAGTCTCTCACAAAGGAGACCCTTTTTTAAAATGTGGATTTTCGTTAAAGAGCAACATCACTAAATTTGCCAATTTCATTTCACGTAATCTACTGCGACGTCCATCATGGGATGGCAAATGTCTGTCATAAGATTATTTTTTATTATTTATTACTTTTGCAAGTATTCAACCAGTAACAACAGCAACAATAACAATTTTAATAATCTGGCTTTACTTACACCTCAGCCTTATGTGAAGTCTGTACAGAATTATCATAATCATGAATTTGCAGATGCTTCTTTGTAGTCCTCTTTGCTGTACATAACAATTTATAAAACATATTATGCTCAGAATTAATTCATTGTTTGTTTTGCTTGTGTTTAATCCTGCCATTGTTCCTAAAAGATAATTCCAGTGACAGAAACAGTTTGTCACAAGGGAATGCATTCTGGTCTTGAATATATGTTACATTTAAGCTGTTCTTTTTTTTTAATAGACAGACCAATGAGCAGGAGGCAGGAGGATATGTATACACGCCGTCAAACAACTAGGATGCGATTGTCCAAGTATGCAGCGTATAACACTTACCATCACTGTGAACAGTGTCATCAGTATATGGGTTTCAATCCCAGGTACCAGGTAAAGATTTCCAGATATTACTCTGCAGATCAGAAACTGAAGCAGACACAACCCAAACACAGTTTTGTGTACATTCACTGTATTTGAATTGGCTTAGAAGTTGCACATATGTGTTAAAAACAGATGATTTACAGATTTTGTTATTTCTTGAGGTTTGCCTGTCTTGACCAGACTGCAGGTTTGGGGATGTCAGAGGTCTGACCCTTGCCTCATTTACACTAGATTATTCAGTGCTGTAATCTGCATTCTACATGTATACTACCAGTTAAAACTACTTTCCCAGTAAACTTTTGCCACTGGGACTTGCTTACATTTTCACCCAAGTAACTGCAAAAGATGCTACTTCTGATACAGGAATAGTCCAGCATACAGCAGTGGCATACAGACCGTCATTACTCAGAGTAGTCCTCCAATTTCCTGCCTATTAGAATGTGAGGAAGAAGGTATTAGCAATGCAAATACTGGTTTTTATGTGTCAGTATTACTGAAAGCTGAGAGTGGCCTGTAAGTATTGGTACCATCTGCAAGACAAAGCTGAAACAATGGTTTAAAAAAGGAACAGTTTAATTTATTTTTTTTTAGTGTATTGTCTGGCCTAAGGGCATTGCTTAACACCTAGTACATCAGGTAAAATATAATGCCATCAGTAAGTGACTGTAGTCTGTTTGGTAATGTTATAAACGCGTAACTACACTGAGACCCTGTAGTTTGATTCTAACCATTGGAATTATCCTATTTTTTTCCACCCTCAGCTTTATGAGTCCACTCTGCATGCATTTGCGTTTTCCTATTCTATGCTGGGAGAAGAGATCCAGCTGCATTTTATCATTCCAAAGTCAAAGGAGCATCATTTTGTCTTTAGCCAACCAGGAAGACAACTGGAAAGCATGAGGCTACCACTAGTCACAGATAAGGTAGATGGATAGTTATATTTATGGTCATATATGGGAAAGAGACACTACCAATTTTAAAATTTGTTCTATTAGCAAGAAGCAAAACTGTCAAGCCACCAATAAGCTGTTTCTTTTGCTCATGTTCAAGGTTGGTCCTTTGGCATAAACACTCTTATCTAGAGCAAAAGGTCTTTGGTTATGGGTTTAAGATGTTTAAGTGAGACTGACTTCAGCAATGAGCTTCAGAGATGTGGGTTTGTTTATCATACAGTTACTAAAAGGAAGCAATTTTTTACTGTAGAGGAAGGCAGTGGATTATCCTGTCTTATTTTGTGTAAAAGCTCAGTTGCTTTCATATAAAAATAAGGTTCTCCAAGAATCTTTGTCATGGCTTCAGGACTGTCCAAAGAATCACATGCCACACTTGTAGGAAACACTTTGTAAGGTCATCCATCTGACAGGCTATGCAAACCTCCAGTGCTGGCACTTTTATCCTGGAGAAGATAAACTGCTTCCAATAAACAATAATCAATAAATACCACTGTCCAGTTTGGGCTTTTATGGCCAGTTCAAGTTCGAAACGGGAGTACCCAGGGAACTTGTGGATTATTTTCCTGCTTCTGCCACTGGCCTGCTTTGAGGCTTTGCCAAAAATACTTTTTCTTCCTTTGCTTCTTTTTCTGTTCACTTGCTCCAAAATGGTGCCTGCAATCTTGCTGCAAGCTTGAAAAGTGCTGTGGGATATAAAGCTAGATAATTATACAATATTTTTCTTGATCCACTTTAAACCCCCTTTTGTGAATTCCACTGGCATCAAATCCACCATTTTGGACTTTGGCAGATTAAATCTGAAGTGCTTAATTGTGAGGGCTTTGGAGAGTGTCTGTAAGGAGGCACACTTTCATTCTGGGTCCTTAATGACCTTAGTAGGAACGAGGCTAAAATCAGTTGCCCAGACTGGAACAGTCCTGGATGTCTATAGAAACAGGACTTTCAGAAGCTGTAGTATCAAACTTCGAAGCACCTAGTGTGTTTCAGTGCATTCAAGATTGGCTGATAGCCAGTCAGAAGGGTTGTACTCCAGTTTTGGAGTAAGGTGTTTCTTACCATCTTAGGTCCATCTTATGGACCTAAATTCTTTTCCAGATCTAGCCTCAAGGTCCTTGCCCACTTGGCAGGTCAAGGTTGGCAGTCCTGCCCAGCCCACCATACTCTCACCAGAGCTCTGTCACTAAGCTGAGTAATAGAGTTTTCTTCTTCCCAACTCTTATAAGAGTTGCTTATTTTCCTATTAAGCTGATTTAAAATGTAGCAGTTTGTCCAGTGTCAGTGAATCTGATTTATTCTCCTGAAGGATCTGGTTCTCTTTGTTTAAAAATCCTCCAGCTTAATACAGAAACTCATACTTCTTTTTATTTACAGAGTGAAGATTACATAAAAAGCCCCACTTTTACTCCCACCACTGGTCGTCATGAACACGGACTTTTCAATTTATATCATGCAATGGATGGAGCCAGTCATTTGCATGTTTTAGTTGTCAAGGAATATGAAATGGCCATATATAAGAAGTATTGGCCCAACCACATCATGCTTGTTCTTCCAAGCATTTTCAACAGTGCAGGAGTAGGTAAGTATAACAAAAAGTTCTAATAAATGCAGACACTCAATTTGGGCCCTTGAGGTGTTGTCACTCAACAGTGAAATGTAGCCACACACCTTGTAGCTAGCATATCCAATCTGGAGATCTGGATTCTCTTTGAAGACAATGTGTCACAGTCGAAGATGCAATTTGCTTAATCCAGATCACTAAAAACAAGCTAAATGAATTGCACCCTAGAAATGTTTACTCTCCTCTATTGATTTTAAAGGGAGCTGAGGGTGTTTACTTAGATGGAATTGCCTACTCTCTTTCCTTGTGGAAATAAGTTATGTACTATTTGCATAGGCAGCAATGCACTGATAGGGTACATCTCTTAGGTAGGTTCTGCTAATATAATATCTGTGAAATATTCAGCACCTTGCTTTTACTGCTGGAACGACTTACAGGCAGCCGTAGTGACGAACATTCAAAGTAGATTGTCAGGGGAAATTGTTCCCATGTTATTCAGTTGGTCAATCAACATCTCTAGATGTTTGCACTAAAAGATGCTAGTGGAGGCAAATATCTGTCAGGTTAAAAGAAGCGGTTGCTAAACCCTTAAGACACCAGCAAATCTTTGCACAGAAGTCAGGCTTCATTTTGAATGCTTCCCAGTGGGCTCCTATAAGTCACTTTCTTGGCAAGTGACAAGTAAGCTGGCTCTGGGGAGCGTTAGGGTGTTAAAACCTTCCGAGTGATTCATACCCTGGTCTGCAAAAATATTCACTTCAAAAGGCTTCCAAGTTAAAAGCAAACAATTCCTGCCCCTACTTTCAATCTGATGGTTTCTGTCCTTGGTTTCAGGTGCTGCACACTTCCTGATCAAAGAGTTGTCTTATCATAACTTGGAGCTTGAACGAAATCGGCAGGAGGAGCTGGGGATAAAACCCCAGGATATTTGGCCTTTCATTGTCATTTCAGATGACTCCTGTGTTATGTGGAATGCAGTAGAAGTTGATTGTTCAGGAGACAGGAAAAGGTAAATAAAGTAATATAAGCCTTTTCAGCTGATCTCTTTTAGCCTTTCACTGCATATCAGTTTTGAAATTACATTTGATATACTACAGCTTTTACCCTGTACAAGCGGAGAATAATATTTGCCTAACGAGAGAATTATTTTCCCTAGACATCTGCCTTTGCATAGCACGTAGTTCAGTGCCTGTTTTTCATTCCTGTCCCCTAAGGATTTAAGTGCCCTGCAGCCTTTGTTGTATAGCTTGACTTTGGTTCAAACCAAAGTTACTTGGACTGCAGATTTCAGACTCTGTAAACAATCCCTGATACACTGGGCAAGCATGGGCATTCACATGTACATTTCTAACAGGATTTTTCTAAGGAAGCTAAAAGACATTTCTGTGCAAATTGTGCAACCAGTTTCCTCTGGCTCTTTTGTCAGTCCCAGTCTGTATGGCTCCTTTATTAGCTCCCCAAATCCCCAAACAAGTATTTTTGGTTTTATTACTTTAGAACATTGTTTGTACTAGATATTTTTATCTATTCCCAAAACGGTGCTATGCAGAATTTACAGCAAACCTTCAAAGAGAACCAAACTCAGTGAAAAGTGAGATTCATGGACTCTAGGCGTGGGCTAGGATGATCTTATACTTTGCACTTACGTTATGGCACAAGGTCAGCAACCCTCCCAGAGTCATTTTGAACATTATCCAGTTAACTTTAAAAGTTTACATGTCTGAGTGTCTTTTAAAAGATTCAGACAAAGTTTCAGATCTGTCGTACTAGTCCCCACCACATAAGCACTAGTTAATTTTAAGTTTTGATTAGACTGAGAGACAAATAGTTGCAGTGAAGTAAGACAACACTGAAGTTATCTACCCAATACTCATAACTACATTTAACTGTTAAGAATTGCTTTTCAGCTGAATGAGATTCTGAATATTCTCTGTATACTTTTAAATTAACACATTTTTGTAATTATTGTAGTGACTATACATGGACTGAAAGGAATGTTTCCTTGAAGCAAATTCTGCAACATATTGAAGCAACTCCCAATGTCACTCACTATGCCTTAATTGGGATGAGGAAATGGTCCAGTAAAACAAACAGCGCTGAGATCAAGGAACCATTCTCATGCTGCCATGTGCATGATTTCATTATGCTGAATGTTGATCTGACACAGAATGTACAGTACAATCAGAACAGGTAAGTGAATCAGTAGCATCTTTCAATTGAGATAATGGACCAAGTAAAGGAAGTTTTACAAAAGCCCTTGTTGTTTTCCAGGGGAGGTTGTTAATGGGATGCAGACAGATTTTGTTTTCTTACTGATGGTTCAAATCCCTCCCAAATTGCCAGCAGTTGGAAAAAGACATTAATTTCCATAGTTCCAAATAAAGCAGTCATATTTGAATTACAGGATAGACAAACTCAGCAGTATGCCCTGCAGTATTGATCCCCTAGCTGCCTAGTAGAGGCAGCCTTTTGGTTAACACTGTCCTTCTCCTCCTGCCCACTTACCCACACTCCCTTCCAAAGGCAACAGGGGTATATGGATGAATGGTGCATAACCGAGTCTTGTTCTGACATGGAATTGAGGTGGGTATTACCTTGAGTAGCACAACACTGGAGCATACTGCATGTGTGCTCATCAGGACAATCAGAAGAAAGGAATAAATAAACCTCAACATTGGTGGCTGTTTCTCACATTCAGCTGTCTCAAAAATCCCACTTTTTCATTTATTGTGTCACATAGGATACATCAGAGCAGAACTGTATTCACTAGGTGCATCATCTCACAGAATTTCACTGATCTATGTGAAATAAATCATGATTTTGGCCCCATTTCTGGGGTACAAGCATTTATTACAATAGAATGAAGTAGGTATCACTAGAGGTGGAATCTACTTGCCTAGAGCCGGTCTTTAGGCACCTCAGAATATGCAAGATGTCCATATGGGGCTGACAGGTACGACATGAAATCTACATGTTTTTCTGTAAGCTAGGTGGGATATTCCAGGTAATCGAAAATGGCTCTACACACCTAGACTTAGATAATGGAACAGCAGTCACTGTACTTCTCAGAAGAACTCTCCTATCTCAGGAAGACGTCTTCAAGTCCAAGTTTACTTATAACTGCAGGGAAGCACTTCTGCTTTCATTATTCTGTAGATAAACAGATGACCTAAATGTCTATTGTCACCAGCCTGACACTTTACAAGAGCATTTTAAACTTGCTCCCATGCATCTCCTAGTTCAGAACTGTGCCGCCAGGCTGTCTAACCTTATGAAGCATTATGAAGGGCTAATGAAGAGAACGACAATAAAGCAGAATGATGTGAGTACAGAAAAAGCTCACCATAACCCTCTGTGTGGGTGCTGTCGAGCCTGAAGTATTGTATGGACATTCCAAGCCTGGGCTGGCAAGGAAAAAGGTACATTTTATAACACAGAGACGTCGACATTCAGGGATACCAAATATCCATGTAAATATTACTAAGATTAAAGACAAGGTTTGAGAAACACATAATTAAATACCACATTTCTCACCGATGTTCACTGTTGCAGTAATCACTCAGCTCTCTTAAATCCAAACCCTGGATGTAAATCCAACAGTTCTGCACGTCATCCTGTTTGCTGTGTAATAATCTACATACAATATGGAGAACTGAGTCTGAATTTTCCAAAGGCCAGAGAATTTGAATTTAGTCAGCTTTAGGAGTTTACCTTTTATTCTGCTCCATCTTATTTTTAAAATGGATCAAATTTAGCTCAGGGATGTTTGGCCTCATTATGCTTAACTTATTCCTATGTCTCAGCAATTCTGGTATATTAAGAAAAGACACCATGTCTTCAAATAGTTTATGTCTCTAATGTAAAATGACTTATTTCTGTAGAGGAATATTGAAAAAAAATTACTGGGTATTCATATCCTAATGGAAAAATGAATAGTCAGAGGCCTCTGGGCATTTGACAAATTGGGCCCAAATAGGGCCTCATCCATTACCTTGGAAGTCAAAGGAATTAATTTCCTTGAGCTTATTTGGGGTAGTAATGTATGTAGCTATTTTCTATGACTGTGTCAATGTAGTAAAAGGCAAAGAAAATGTTTTAACTCCTAGGTCTTTTCCCTAGCAATTTCCTACCTTTGTCCTTCCACTGTCCTCTGTGTTTCTGGTCCTTTCACTCCCTAAGTGGTTCCCTCCCACATTCTGATCTTCTTGAACTGATTCTAGCCTGGTTACAAAGCTGAAGCCCTGACTGAGAGGTGCTGGTGGAGGGTCAGTATGTTTGACATCCGTCCTTTCTGCGGTGCTGATCAAAGACCCCGAGTGCTTGTGTTTGTTAGTGTGTGATGAGAAACATTCCTCTGAACTATGATTCTCTTCTTACCAGATTTACATGTGATGATGTTGACTTCAACTTGCGTGTCCACAGTGCTGGCCTTCTTATCTGTCGGTTCAATCACTTCAGTGTCATGAAAAAGCAAATTGCAGTAGGAGGACAACGATCCTTCCACATTAAGTCTAAGGTGGGAACTGAGACCTCTGTTTTCATTATTATTAAAATGCCGTTTTCCTTCTTGTACCCTGTAACCAGGACAGTTGAGGTATTTTGGCGCATCATCAGCTGCCAGTAATGGGATATGTCTGCCATATTTGTTTTTTTTTTAAATTTCTTTCCAAATTCACAATATTCTTGGCATAAATGCACCTTTCCTTAATGATTTTCCTTTAGAGCTTTTAAAAACACCTGAAGTGTCTCTTTACGATCCAGGTAACCATTCACTATGAGTTTTTTCTCTATATTTGATATATTTGATGAATTGCTCATCTTCATATGAATTCATAGGTAGAAGTAATTTGGGTTCAAACAAGAAACCCCAAAGACTCTATAAATATATATATAATTCCATGAAACTCTAAAACTTTTTTGGTAGCAGATATTTTAGGATGAATGACTTTGCTTCTTATATAAATCTTAGATTTGTGGGATAGAGAGATATTTTATACAAAATAAAATTCAGATAAATACAATTTGATTGATCAGGATTGATCTGTACCAGAAATATTTTTCCTCATAGGTATCTGATACTCCAGTTTCAATCTCACCTGCTCAGTACATTTGTGCTCCTGACAGCAAGCATACCTTCTTGGCAGCACCAGCTCAGTTGCTCCTTGAAAAATACCTGCAGTACCACAGCCATCGCTTCTTCCCTCTCTCACTGAAGAATTATAGCCATCCAGTGCTATCTGTGGACTGTTACCTCAACTTAGGACCACAGGTACTGAACAAAATAATCTTCAAGCAGCTCAAGAAATGTATAGGCTATGTTTTGGATGAATTCATTGATGCATTCCTTAACAATAGTCACACAGCCTTTGAAGAATCAGGTATTAGATCCCTATAATGTTAAAATCAAATTCTTAGTCCCACAGAGATATTATTAGAGGCTACAAATAAAGTATATGGAGAACAATACCAGAATTGTCCTAAATACTAACATAGTGTGTGATTTATATTAGATTCTGAATTAACGCAGAGCACGTTTTTCTTTAAGAAGTGTTTTCTCTGTCTGCTATCATTTGGCCCTTCCTACAGCAAATTTTTTCCACAAGAGTGTTCTACAAATACTAGCTAGCCCTTAGAAAGCACTTCAAAATACAAATGTTTTAGTTCACTTTTGACTGATAAGCTGAGGCAGAGAAGCAAATACCAAGAAAACAGTCAGAAAGGGAGAAGCTGATACTAGATCTCAGGAGCTGTCGGCTCCCTCTGATGGGTTCAGATCTAAAGCCAAGATCATACTTAAACTCAAATGTAGGTTGGATAGAAGTATGATACTAAGGTGGTGGTGTTCAGGAGAGAGAAACTGTTTTTACCTTTTCACCTGACTTGAATACTAAATGAAATTCAGTCTTGCTGGATTTACTAAATTTCTTTACCAAAAGAGCTGTGTAATGACCTTCCTATATATGTTGCTCCCAGAACATTTTTAACCATATCTTATCTTCCTTTCTAGCTAAGCTCTTACAGGTCTACGTTCCCACCGTGCTTGGAAAAACAAACTGTGGAAGGGCATTGTGCTGTTACTGTCTTCATCCATTGCATCATTTCAGCTCTAACCCATTCAGCACATGAAATTATTTCACTTCAGTTATGGAATTGCCACCTGAGCTGGAATATGATACAATAGGATTGAAGCAATATGGATAAATATAGACATCCTGGGCCAGAGTGTCAGTTGATGGGGGTCAACCTTCCTCCACTGAATGGTGCTGATTTATGCTAGATGAAGGCCTGCCCCAGCTAAATAGTACAATGGCACTTTGGAAACAAAGCTTCCTGTGGAAGATTCCTTCATTTAAATTTATAAATCCTGAAAGAGTGCTATAAATCTTCCCTGTTCCTAGTGGATTTGGGGAGTAACCATAAAACAAAACTAGACAAGAGCATTTATGTATATGCACGACTACTGACTTGAGTAATCCTATCGTAATGTAAATGAAATAAGTAATTTCTAAAGTGTTCTTCTCACGTCTGACTGCACATTTACTATATTTACTCGTGTAGATAAACTGTTCTAGGTAGGTCACAGCATTATGGTTATGTGGAACTATTGTTACTGTGGCTTTCAAACCCTATCATATTTAAACCTCATGATAATAATAGAAACGAATAGTAACGACTGATACATAGTTACAAATAGTGCTTTAATATAGATTTTTAATAAGTAGATGGAAGTTTAGGAAGGAACTATAAAGATCACAATATCTGGAGTTGGAAAGCAAGTCTGAATTTGAATCAAGTGCAAATACTGAAAGCTTGATATCAAGCCTTACCTTTATAAAGAAGCTTGGAAAATGTTCATTTTTTTCCCCCCCTCTCCCAATCAGATTGCAGTTTGCTACGTGAGTTCTCGGCCTCACTCTCTGAATATCAGTTCCTCTGGTTTGACATTCAGTGGTCTCCTGCTATACCTCTGTGACTCCTTTGTTGTAGCTAGCTTTTTGAAGAAGTTTCATTTTCTTAAAGGTGAGCTGCAGTAATTTTATTACAGAGAATTATATGACCTAGTCTCTGGCAACCTGGGGAAAAATGTATTTTATATGAAAATATATATGTATATGCATGTATTCATATTTGTCTCTATACATCCCACATGTCTTTGATGCTTGATCATGCTGGGTCTGTGCTGTAGTAAGCTGGTATATAACAGTGCTGTAAGTTCTGCAGATTTCTAAGTGGGGAGGAATGCTGGATCTGTATCATTATGCCTAGTGTATATCCATAACTCCTTACTTTATGTTTGAAAACCAAGTATTCAAGATTTATGTATGAAGCATTTACTTACTGTGTTCTTGCAGGTTTTCTAATTTTCAATAGAAAATGGGTGATGGACAAGCCTCCATCAAAATCTATTAGCTATTCTTGGAAATAGAAGCCAGCTCATCTAAAAATTATTCCTAATAACCAGTTTCTCCATGTAGTCCTTACGATGGTGGATAGCAGTGGAGACCAGTAACTTCCATTTGTAATGTAGGCAGCCACACTGCAAACTTCTTTGGGATTGTTCTGCTACTATCTTAGGTATTTAGCGCTCTGGGGATTTGTTTCACTCACAGCTATAACTGTCACTGGAGGAAGAACACTGTGGCAAATGCCTTCTTGAAACGGGCAGAGTTGTTATGAACTGCTGTGTTCTTTGTTGCAGTCAGTACAGTCTCATGTAGATGCGTGTAGCAAAGTGGGGTAGACAGTGCTTTTCCCTGCAGACGCCACTGAAGCCACATGAGTGCCAGTGTCTGTGCTCATTCTGGAGCAGTGTCCACATTTTAATCAGACTCTAGTTTCTCTAACAAGGCTATCAGAGTAACTGCAAATGAAAGCAATGCTTTTGTACTGTATTTTTCGAGTGACTTTCCATCAGTTTCATTAGGCACAAACCAGACAATTTTTATAGTGGGTAGCACAAAGTGTATTTGATTTGGGATTTCTCCATCTCCCTTTGCAGTCTACCTGATTTTCTAACCTGCCACATGAGCATTAAACATCACATGACTGTCTGTCTTGTTTCTTTTTATTAAATTCACTGCTTTTTTTTTTTTTTATCTTGGGCATTTCCACTTACCTCACCATCTTCCATTCAGAATGCTGGTAAGGTAATTACTTCCTTTTAATTGAGCACTTTTCTCAGAAGCCAAGAAATCACGCATGCAAGGTAAAATGGTATCAGCATGCCAGTCAAGTCAGTTGATATTGTTGACTAAAACACGGTATTTCTTACTTTGGCAGTCTGGATTTCCCTGTGTCCATAGCCATACAGACCAGATTCTTCTTTTCCAGCACATTATCTGACCAATCCAAAAAGCGCTGAAGTTTGTGATTAGTTTTAAGGACATGTTTAGACCATTTCTGGTCAGGAAAGCACAAAGAGCTTAGTCAGCCATCATGGTGATTGACTTGTGGTGTAAGTGTTTTGGTGAGTGAGGGTTTCACTCAACAAGGTAATGATCAGTAGGGCTAGAACAGAAATGGTTGTAGGGCTTTATCTTGTTTTGTGCCAGGACCCATCACCACTTCTTTTGACCTGATAGTTTTGCCCTTCCTTACCTTAACAAGTAGGGAATGTATTGTTAGTCCAGTTTACTAGCTGAATACTAGATACCTCAAGTTACACAAGAAGTTCTTGATAAATAGGGAGCTGAAAATAGTTCTCCTCTTCATTTTCTCCCAGGCCCATTTGTAACTCGTGGTGTGTGAGTGGTGGAGTTCTATGTGCTAAGGGGTGGTGGGAGCTGGGTGATCTGAGAACAAAGGGGATTCTCACATGGGTTTCTTTTTAACTGTTTGCTTAGGTGCCACCCTGTGTGTGATTTGTCAAGATCGCAATTCCCTTCGCCAAACTGTTGTCCGGCTAGAGCTGGAAGACGAATGGCAGTTCCGACTGCGGGATGAATTCCAGACTGCCAATGCAAAAGAGGACAGACCGCTTTTCTTCCTGACTGGACGACATATCTGAATGAAAAGAGACACATTTCCTAAATGATACAAGAGACGAATTGCCACCATCTTATGAAATTACTTCTGAGAGGCTGCTTTCTCAACAGAAACAGGACTGTTTTCCGTTGTTTGTTAGAATGACATCAAATCAGACAATTTACACTCGTATTTCCAAACATTGAAGTGACTATTCTAATTTAATTGCCTGATGGAAGTCATTCCTAATTCCTGGGAGAGACACAGAAACTTGCTATTCCGGCTGGAAATAATTTTGCATCAGAATGGAGGCCAGCGAGTGCACTTCTGTGACAAAAAGGACCACATGCAAGTTCATAAGCAAGAGTTTTAGAAAATTTTGTGAACATTCCTGAAATGGAAAATGTAAATTTAGGAGCAGATTTTGTTTTACAGGTCTTATTTATCTGACAGTTGGCAGAAGGCAACAGGAATTGTTACAGTTTTGTAGTATACTGCTACTGATTGATCCAGGTAGGCTTTTTATATGAAGAGTTGTAAAGTATATTTCTTAAATAGTGGGAACTCAGTTGGAGCCTTAATTTTTGGAACAGGTGCCACACCAGATAGTTTTACCATACGGGACTCTTGGGACAGAAGCATTATCATATGTCTGGTTTTATTAGCATAAGGAAGAGAGTCGAGGAAGTAGATATTTTAAAATGAGATCTGAACATTTAAACCTGAAACTGAAATTACCTTGAGTAACTGAAGAGATCAAATGGATAGACTGACCTGCAAGTGACTTACTACATCTAGAACAGTGGTGTTTTCTGGTTTCTGATTAAATTGTTGCACTGGCTGCAGACTTCAAGCTCGGCCCAGTCCACTCAAGACAGCAGATGAGATGGTTCTGAAACACTCACAATACACTTTCTGGGGATATTTTCTTGCCAAGGTGCCTCAAAAGAGAGAGAAAATGGAGACTACATCTCTGTCAAATTCAGGTGGAAATCTAAAAACATATTCTAGAATGGCACCAGGTGTCACGGTATTTTGTACGCTCTAAGTGTTAAGTTGGTGGTCATGGTCTTTGTCTAAGTTTTCAGAAATATTCTCTGAGTTGCAAACTTCATGCTTGTCTTTAGAGAATCAGTGTTAACTTCACTCAGTCCAGGTGCAGGAAGGATGAGTATAGACATTGTCAGAAGACATCTGATATTTGGGCAGTCCTTTCCTGCTGGAGACACCAGTGGGAGGATCATTGCTTTTATACTGATGAAATGCTATTAAGTGGCTTAGTCCATTACAGTACTGGCCTTGAAATGCAGGCATCAGTATGACTGTGCCAAACAGCTAATTTAGGTTCATTTACAGGGAAAAGGTACGTTCTGTAAGCTTGAGAGACTTAGATTGCTATTTACAAGATAACTGCTAGAAATCAGTGTGTGTTTCTGTATTTCATTGTCCTTGTTTCAGAGTGAGAATTCACTTTGTTTAAGTTTGGGAAAGGCGGGCATTGTCCTGTGTAAATAGTATTTACATGTCTAATCCATCCTTTATAAATAAAGTTCATGCTGCATGGACATCTGTCTTGGTGATGTACAGGACTGTCAAGT
>NW_009259798.1:2815185-2822521 GCF_000687185.1 Egretta garzetta
TAATTAAGGAATGCTCTGAACTGCTCAAGAGAAAATACAGTACTGCTTAATGGCCTGAAGCGTAATGCAGCCTCGAAGGTATAAGGGGTTTTATAAGAACTCAGAACTAAAGACACTGGGCTGAAATCTCCTTTCCTGTAACCCAATACTGGAACAACTTATACCAAGTTTCTGTAAACTTTCCCTGTGTTTTTGAACTGAGATTTGCTTTGCAAGTCTTCAGACATCCATTTTCCCCGAGAAACTGAAAAAGGGCCTCTCTTTTGCCACAAAGTCTTCAAAACTTTGACAAAATGCAGCCACTAGTGGGCTGAAATCATCATACTCTTGAGTGTTTTTTTACCGTTAAACCTTTTGCTCCATGAGTTACCTACCTACTGTATCCTGTCTACAGGACAGGGGTCTCAGGACCCAGCCTCACCAGATGCATGTCTGTGGTGTGACCAGGTGCAATCATTCTCCATCATGGAGTACGTACGTAAGCAATCACGTATATGGTGAAATTTGCTTGCACAACCCGTTGTCTGACTGAGGACATCCTGTTATAAGACCAGATATGAACTTACTGTGTGACCAAAATGCAGTTACTTCCCATCATATGACCAGCTATGTACCCAACATGGTAGAAAAATATGGCATTTTGTTCACGGGATACCAAATAGTAACGGTGGATCAGTCAGGGAGAGCTGCTCTCCAGAGCTCCAGCCAAAAGTTTCTTCCCTTGCCCCTGTACTCGGTGCTGGTGAGGCCACACCTTGAATACTGTGTTCAGTTTTGGGCCCCTCACTACAAGAAAGATGTTGCATTGCTGGAACATGTCCAGAGGAGAGCCACAAAACTGGTGAGGGGTCTGGAGCAGAAGTCTTAGGAGGAGCAGCTGAGGGAGATGGGGTTATTTAGTCTGGAGAAGAGGAGGCTGAGGGGAGACCTGATTGCCCTCTACAGCTGCCTGACAGGAGGCTGTAGTGAGGTGGGGGTCGGCCTCTTCTCCCTGGTAAGAGATGATAGGACGAGGGGGAATGGTTTGAAGCTGCGCCAGGGCAGGTTTAGGCTAGACATTAGGAAAAACCTCGTCACTGAAAGGGTTGTCAGGCTCTGGAATGGGCTGCCCAGGGAGGTGGTCGAGTCCTCCTCCCTGGAGGTATTTAAAAGAAGGATAGATGAGGTGCTTAGGGACATGGTTTAGTGGTGGGATGGTTAGGTTAAAGGTTGGACTCGATGATCTCAAAGGTCTTTTCCAACCAAAGTGATTCTATGATTCTATGATTCCTCCCTGACCCAGTTTACACGCTAAGCTCCCTTAGACTGCAAGCTTGTGGGGAGAGAGACAATGCAGGGCTTGTGTCCAACTAGGACTCTGAGGTGATACAGTAATACAAATAAACAATAATGACAAATAAAAGCAAATCTGCTTGGGTGGGACCGGCATCCTGTGCTGCAACTTCTTTGTGCTGTAGTTATTTACCATAGGTGCATGCGTTGGGCCGGGAACCCAGGTCCCACCTCCACCCTTCTCTCGTCTTGCTTTTCGTGGGAGGGGATTACTGTCTTTCAGCCCCAGTGACCTTTGTGAGAAAACGTGGCCCATGCCCATTATGTACACAGATCTTTTAAGTCTTTCCTTTCTGACTTTGGACATGGCAAGAAGATAAAATTCTCCATCACATTAATTGACTTGATAATGCAGCATCAAACAAAATAACAGGCACTGCCTGCATGCCTTTACAGACCTTTTACAGCCTCCACCTTCTTCTCTAGTGCCTTCCATGCTTGCTGGTTTACTCAGCCACTATTACCACCTGCAGACAGTATTGTTAGCATGGTCTGTATTGTGTGTCAGAGAGTGAGGTATTTTATGATTCAGCTACTGCAAAAGACAGCACCCAAATATAGAGAAGGTCACTGGCAAGGTGACATCATTTTCCTTCTTACCATCCTCTCTCCACTATCAAAGCACTCTTCATGAGCACTTAACCACTGATGTCTGGTGTCTAATCATCTGGGCATTACAGCGCTAGGGCGTGCGAGGGATTTCATCCTTCCCTAGCAAGTGCCTCCCCTTGTGATAGAGAATGTACAGATCTCGGCTCCCATTCTGCATCTAAAAGCAGCTGCTAAATACTGCTTGAGAGGGGGCTGCTTTTCCAAGGCAGTATCTGTGACACTCGGTGGGGAAATGTGTTGCTCACAGGAAAATAGAGAAGTACAAGTAACAGACAAACAACCCCAAGGGCCGGGGAGAGGTTTACAGGGTGGAAAATGGAGAGCAAGGGAAGTGGGGGCTATGAATGGAGGCAGCAGCATGGAAGAAGCTGGGGGGCAGGTGGGGCTCCTGGCTGCGGTAGGAAGCGTTTGCTGGGGCACACGGACCCTGGGCAGGGGCTGTGTGCTGTGCACAAGAACCAGGTTTTCCACAGCGTCGGGGGGGATTCAGGTGGGTGGCGTGAGCACCAGCTCAATGGGTCCCATCCATCTGCTGGGCTGGCTGCGGGGCTTGGCGGGGGCTCACGAGACATCGCTCCCTCTTGGGTCTGTTCCCCAGCCACCACCACGGCGCCTGCAGCAGAAACGATCATGCCAGAGCTGTTTCTCAGGGTGGTAATGAACTGCAGTTATCTTAAAGGTGACCTCTGCTTGCATCCCCCTGCCACGCGCCGCTTCCCCGTCGGCTGTCACTGAAACACAGTGGCTACACTGGCGTGAAATAAACCCCGTATACTTTCCTTTTTCCTACAAACTTAAGGACGCAGTTCTTAGACAAAAAGTAAAACTAGTCCCATACATCCTGAGCCTGTTGACTGTCTTCTACCCCTTACCCCTGCTCCGGTCTTCACCTGAAGAAATACTTGGTGGTTCTGGTCATTTACAAATGCTTTTACAGCGTTTCCAGTCCTGTTTTGACAGCCCCCAAAATAACCACTGATGATTGCGGAGGACACGACTCCGGGAGTTTTGAGGCAATCGCCCAATCGCTGGCATTGCCCATCGCTGACCTATTTTGGTAAGGGAGTGGTGGGGTGCCGGGTATAACAGCGGGTCTCCTGCTCAGTGAGAAAAAGACGTTTGGAATCAACTGCCGTGATTTTAAGAAAGGCTTCATAAAGCTGCCTCATATGTTAAGTGCGGCTTTGATTAAAATCCGCAAGGAAATGGAAATGTTTGATTTAGATTTACATAGTCATATAAACAGAAGGAAATTTCTTCACTCCTGTTACATGACCGATGTGTTGATTATCCACTTAAACTCTGAACATAGGAGCAATAGGAGCGTTGCTCTGGCAGTGTGTGCTGAGGTGCTAGAGAAAATGTTGAGTGGCACTGTTAACAGCAGCTTAAGAATTTTCTTTACACTTAGAGACGACAGGATTGATAGGAAAGGGAGTTTTTACTTCTCACTACCCATAGGGACCAGTAACAGTTTGGAGAACAGCTACCGGCACTCAGGGTGTTGCGGTAACCACTGGATTAATTTTGCATCATACGATACCTACGCAGAACGCGCTTTTGCAAACACACAGAACCTGTTTTTTGGTGATGATGTGATTTCTTTCTATTGAAACTCAAATTATTCTTGTAATATTGTTGACTTATCAGCCCTAAATCTCACAGATGTGTCCCAGACAGGATGGCACCTGTGTGGGGCAGGCTGGCAGCACTGCGAACCAGTCTGAACCACCCCACCCCCCGCCAGGATCACGTTTGGGCTGAACATGCAGCATCTTCAATCTTACCTCTGCAGAAGACGCAAACCAGGAGAGTTACAACTCAGCAGCTGTGTAAGGTAGATTTTATTCTTGCTTTCATAACATAGCCCTATTTCAGGTACCAAGGTGCTATAAATCACCGTGGGTGTTAATGAGACAAAAGCCTTTAGAGAAAGAAAATAGAGAAGAGCAGTTCCATATGCTTGGTCCATGGTAACTGCAGTAATGTGAAAAGGCTGGAGAAAGTTAAACTATTTTAAGTGAGTGACACTGTCCCGGTACAGTAGAGTTGTGATTGTATTTAAAAATATCTTAAATTAATCTTTAAGTTGAGCAATTATTCCATTAAAAATACAATGACATAATCTTATCAGTTCAGCAAAATAAAGTTCACATGAAGGTTACCATGAGCTAATATTACTATATTTAAATATGCTGGGATGATTACAAATGTTTTTTTCCTTCTCATGATACAGCACTTACAAACACTGTTTATAAAAAGAAGTTGGCTCCTGTTTACCCTGTGTCAACATGCAGTGAAATCTTTAGGCAATGTTTAAAGCTGACATCAAGATTTCTGCTCACACTGCGTAATTATCCAATGAAACTCATTGCTCTGGGATCTCACAGAGGCTACGAGCTGAGCGGGAGGCCAAAAACCATTGCGAAGCTTATGTGACCTGTGAGTTTGAGAACATCTTCTGTGAATTTCGTGTCAGCCCCCCTGTTCCACATGTGTCTTTGGTCAAAAACATCAAATGGGGAAGCAGCAGCAAAGTCGTGAAGTCGTGAGAGTGGGGAAACGGGAAGGGAGTGAGGGAAAAGCAGCAACTGGGGTCATGGGAGAGCTCTGGGAAGGAGGCAAAGAGCCCGTGGCCTGGCAGGGTGGGCATGGCAGCAGAGGAGGTAGGAAGAGGAGCAGGTGGCGGGAACGGCAACCTTGGGAAGAGGCTGGCAACCACTGCTCTAATTTGTGAAAATTACGGAGGAAGTTCTTTTTACATCTGGTTATTCTTCCATTTCTGGATATCTTGATCAGAAGTCTTTGGTGACGGTCACCCATGGATACGGGATACCACACTATCAGATGCATTGATCTGATTGATGGCAGTCATTGGGTTCATATATGTTGCACAGACGAACTTCTCGCACTTGTTAGTGCGTCCTGGTGAAAGCAGAAAGGTCCTGAAGTTGGATGGTGCAGAATATGACAAAGGCTTCAGAAGTACAGTGTGCTGGGAAAGCTGCACGGCCACTTCTTGAAGAATTTTATAAATAAACATTATGAGGCGTATTACAATGATGTAAACGGTGTTTCTGATAGATTGTTATACTTACCCATCACAGCTTGAAAGCAAATTTTACAGAAGAAATGGGTGGGGCAGTGGAAAATTACTCCAACAAACAGGGGTTCCTATCTTTTTGAAATTCGTCAGGTGTGGCATTTCCCTGTTTAGCTGAAATGAGAAGAATTGTATTGAATTTCCTTCCCCGAAATTGTTCCAGAAAGAAAATGCGATCTCTCAGATAGCTGATAAATGGGTTTCTGTGCTTACAGTCTTAACATTTGGTGTACAATGGAAACGAGTAACTTGAGCATCTTGGTAACTCAAGTGCTGGGCTGTTTTCTCTTGGAAGCGTTAGCCTACAACTTGAGAGTGCCTTGGCTACCGGGCCACTTCAGATTCTGGGTTTCTAATGTCAAACGTGAAAGGGTCTAAGCAAGCATCAATTTTTCTGAAAATTAGGTCTCTTCCAGATATCCTCTAAGCCAACGTCCTGTGATCCTAAGTCATCCACCAGGAGGGATGTCCATCGGGGACTGGCACCCATGGGCTGGCGTGGCAGAGCTCCAGGGGCAGGAGCAGGTCGGAGCTGGCAGCACGAGGCTGCCTGCCAGCACGGGAGGGATGCTGGGGGCAGCTCCCATAGGCCTGGCGAGGAACCGGAGTGAGCCGAGAGAGTCTCTCTCGCACCTGAAGCCTGTCTCGCGATTCAAACTGACATCGCCTTTGCCATGCTTGACACTTGCAGCAGTTTGGCAGCTGTGTTGGTTTTGGTTGATGTGCAGGAATAACACCTTGTTCTCCACAGTCCCAAAGCTTAAAGGCAATTCCACACAGCAGTGAGCTTCCCTCTCAGCTGGGATGTCACAGCTCTTCTTGAGACCCCGGAATACATCGGTTTAGGACACCATTTCAGACTTTAAAAAGCCGTGCATCTTGTAGTTTGGGATGAGGAGGATGACAGAGGCAAGCACAGCTGCTGCTGCTGCTGCTGTTGAACCCAACATGCTGACAGACCACAGCCTGTGTGACTGCAATACCCTGATCCTCAAGCTGACCGTGCCTGGTGGGCTGCCAGCTCTCCGAGAGGGCTGCCACCTTTCCGTCCTCTCTGCCTTCAGGTGCTGCTCAGCTTAGTGACGCTCACCACGATGACAGACCAGGCACTGGCAACCAGGCTATTTCTCTGCTGAATGCTGGATTTCCAAAGGTTTCTTCTTCCATCACTTAATTATTTCCCTAGTTACTGAATTTGCATATAGCTTATGGTTAAATATCAAACATATTTGGGCATATTTGTTCGTTTGATAATTACCGTCGGCTCAAAGCTAATGCTAGGACTCTGCTGCAACGCTGGGCTATAAATAGCCCATTTCATTATCTAACTCAGTGGAAAGATTTAGAAGCCTTTGCCCAAAGTCAGAGACGGGTCAGAAGGGTTCAGGTTTTTTTTGATAACAATTTTATTTCACCAGCTACTGCAACTGGATGCCTTACAAGCAGAGCAATAATAAATAAGGTTGTGAATCTGAAAGCATACCGTAGCTGTGAATTAGTGGTCAGTACAGGCACGAAGCCTTCCCTTGGCCGGGTCTCGGGGACGAAGCTGCTGTTCCTGTCAGCTGCCAGCAGTGGGTTCAAGATGCTGGGCTCAGCAGCCCCCTCCCACAGAACCAGAAGTCTCACGGGTATCAGGGCATGTTTGGCTGATCTTCCATAGGGTGAGATCTATAATAACTGGATTCTACACTCTGGTACTGAACCCAACAGAAAGTGAAGACCAAAAGGAACAAACAGGAAAGAAAATGGCCCTCTTTCAAGCTTGACTGCACAGAACAGAAAAGCTGTGCTGCCTTCACATCTGTACAGGTGTGGCTGTGGAGTTGTGCAGCTGCGCAGAATGGCAGAATAAGATTTTTACATTAAGAACCTGTCCTGAAAACCAAATTAAACCATTAAAATCCATATTAAATATGACTAATGATGGTAATAAAATGTTGGCAGTGAAAATTCCTTACATTCTGTTCACAGACTTTATAACTCAGGAAATTGTCTGACCATAAAAATCTTGTATGAAAGTAAGGATACCGACTGTTTGGAAGTGAACTTGTGTTTGTCACGCTCGAATTTTTCACTGAACCTTATGACTTAATTAGGATACTTGAGGAGTCAGTTGCAAAGAAAGTGTGCTCTGGTTTACTGAGCTCAGGTTTCTTGCTCTGACTGTGCTTCCAAGAACTTCAGCAGGTAAAATTAGCAAGCAAACACGATCGCTGGGAAATTATATTCTCTGGAGCTTTGTTGTCAACAGCTAAAACTTGAAGGCAGCATTTTTTTGTATATGGC
>NW_009259798.1:2822568-2855497 GCF_000687185.1 Egretta garzetta
GGATGTCAGCTGAGGAGGAAGACCAGCCAGAGACCCCCACCGGCTCCCCTTGGTCATGGGTAAGAATTTATGCCCTAAAGTTACAAAAATAACACTTACTTAAACTCTAAAAAAAGTAAGAAGCTGTGCTGTGTGATCCTAGGTAGAACCAAGTATCATCAATTTTTTTACCCTCCTATTGAAGTTTGTGCTTCATTAATGGTGAGTTTGTCTGTTCTAGTTCTACATGTGGACATTTGAAAAAAAAAAAAAAAAAAGAATGGGGGAAACCTTCTTTTGCTTCTGTTGTGTGTGTCAGGTGCTACAAGAAAACCCGGCTGATTCTGTGCTGTTTGCTTTGCTGTCTCACTGGCCGTGCAAAGCAGCACTGTTGAGAGATACCTTTTAGGTATAATGGAGGGAAAATGATGTAAACAGTAGTGTAAATGTTTGCTGTCGAGGTCTGCATTGAGAAACAAGCCAGTGAGACCCCTATAACAAATACAGAAATGTCTTGCCATAATCTCTTTAGTAAGGTAGAAGCTGCCTTAATGAAAGACAACCTGCACTGATGGTCTGCTAACAGTGGTTGCGTGGTCCTGTGTTTTAAGATCTGGGCTCGATGCCTAACGCTGCTAGAGAGGGTGTGGGTCAGTACGGTTTTCTGATGGGAAGGTAGAGGACGCATTCACTCCGAAAGGGCTTCGAGTGGAAGTAGGGACAGCTCTTCTGAGTGGTCTGGGAATTCTCCAAGCTTCAGGAAAAGGGCGGTGAGGGGGTACAACCACAGCTTTCAGTTACTTTAAAGAAAGCATTAAAGTGATTAAAAAACAATTATATGTCTTGAAATTAGTATTGATGGTTTCATTTCATAACCTTAAATCTCCACTTCTTTTTATAGACATAGACATCTATGATTTTTCTGGAAATGTCAATGTTTGAGATGGTTTCTAAGTGTTTGTGGTCAGGCACAAATGTGTGTGTAACTATGGAACTGATATGTCCTGCAGGTACCCAAGGAGTTATCAGAGACAATTGCTTTTTGAAGGTAAAATGCAATAAATTGACTTAGCTGGTGATAGGAATGTGGATTTGAAATAGTGTCATCTTTGGAGGAACGTGCAGGGAGGATGAAAAGGAGCACCTGTTGTTCTCACTATCGAGACACAGGTTTCCTGGCAAGCAAGAGTATTTGTGTGTTGGTGAGCGTCTTTTTCTGATGGGTAGGAAGATAATTTATGGATGATGATTTCTTAATTAAAAGTAAGTGGAAACTTTCTATTTCCACTGAAGATCCCCTACAGACTGAGCAGAATGGAGGCTGGGCATGGGAAGATGATAGGTACTGAGTAGTTAGCAGATGACTGGAGCGCTAAGGAACATCTCAAGTGCATTCAATATAAACCAAACTCTGAGTACAAACAAAGAAGGCGGGGATTTTTAATTTTTTTTTTTAAACTTCAAATATCAGTGGATTTCTGGCTATCAGTCTCATTAAAAATGAAGATGTCCTACACAACATTTCGAGTATTGCATTTGTATGATGTGTAACTTAGCTTAAGTCCTTCTGGGAATTTCTTTCACTGAGTATTGCATTTGTATGATGTGTAACTTACTTAGCTTAAGTCCTTCTGGGAATTTCTTTCACATACAAGTCTCTTAAATTGCCAAGGGGAATCATGGATCCCACTGCTCCATGGAACGATCTGTTCTGCAACAAATGTGCAGGTTTCATTACAAGTTAAATAAACAGTGCTATTCAGCACATAAAGTATATTGGATTTCTGATAGACATAGATGTGCTAAAGATCATTTGAAACTGTTGCACTTGGCCTTCAGGAGTTGCTGACTCCGGGCTTCTGCTAAGGACTTCCGAAAAGAAGGACCATTTGCCTCCATAGATTTATTGAAGTGCGTCTGCATGTCAGCAAATTGTAGAGCACAGAGAAAATTGTGGTCCTTGGGAAGGATGACATTATACATAAATTTGAGAATATTAAAAGCTCATAATAGAGACCTCTTTGATAAAAAGATTCCCTAGGTATGCAAAGATAAACATATGAGCCCTAGGCTCTGAAATGTAGCATGTGATTAAAAAGTTACATGCTTCCAGAAGGAAAAATTTGGTTTTGTAAGCATCTAGACCTCAAAACATTTCCTCTGGTTTACCATGACATAGCGAAATGGCCACACAAATACGATTTCATACAGACATTTTCTTTCCTTAAGGATATGAACGAGATTGTACACTTCTGTCCTTTCCAGAGGAGGAATAAAGAAAAAATAACAAATAAATTATGCACCACTGAGAGAGGCTGATATAACACGGTGAGGATGGCGGTACTGGAATTCGAGCACAAGTGCTCTTAGACTTTAAACAGAAAGATACTTAGGAAGACAGCTTTATGGTAACTATACAAATTAAGCAGCAAGAAAAAATTACCTTAAAAACCTGTATAATCAGTCCGGTTCCTTTTTCACTTTTGACCAGTCATCAGCAACGTGACGGCATGTGAAGTTTCAACAGAAAATTGTGACTAACCTGCGTTGTTGGAAATGGGAACGTTCGGAAGAGAGGACTCTGCCAGAGCAGCGTGACCTGAAGCCCAGGTTGCTGCTGGACTATTTAGGTTATGCTGTCCTTAAGCATTTGCCTTTCTAGAGCTCCTGTGAAAGTAAGATAATTATAAATCCTCTGCAATTGTTATAGTGCCTTGCCACAACTTTGTATGGATAATGCAAAGGTGGATACCTCTAGCCCATTCTTGCACCACTTTAGCCCGTATCTAAAGTAGGGAGAGGCTGCTGTAAGCTACAGTGTGCTCCCGTGCTGGGGAGAGCTTATTTCACAGTTCTGGATAGCTCTGGGAAGGGCAGACCAAAGCCTCCCTAGCCCACCCCTGCCCCCTGAAAGCCCTGTACTGCCAATGTCCCCAGGCTGCACCCTGCAAGGCTGGGAGGAGGTGGTGGCTGGGGAGGCAAGGTGCTCATGATGTACAGAAAGAGGGGGTAGAAGACAACATGTCCACCTCGGGGGAATGGTCTGGCTGTGATGGAGGGGTCAAATGTGGCAGTGCTGTGCCACCAGTGTTTTGACAAGGCTGGCTCTTCCCCACTCCCCTCTCCCTGCTGGTGACAAACCCTCGGCTACAGACTCTACCGGCCTGCAGACAGTGACAGTGTCTGCAAAGTGTCTGAAACGCTGGGCCGTGTTTTACTGGTGAGGAACTCATCCCAACCTCACCACTAGCATAGGGCTGGCGCTGGGACTGGCAACCACATTTGAGCATATTTGCCAAAGGAGATGGGCTGGGGGAGCTGGAGAGGGCAGGGGCCATTCCTCACTCACCTGTGCCTCCTGAAACCATGCTCGCCCCTGGTCCCAGTGGTCGGGCACTGCTGCGCTGCGGGGTGGCCCTGTGCTGCCCTCTTTGCTTTGCTCTGCTCTGCTGGGCCAACGCAGCAAGGTGGTGGAGCCGCCATGGCTTGTGCCCACACAACACCAAAAAGCCAAGCCAGGCCATAAATAACAGCAGCAAAGGGGTGCTGTGGTTGGGACGGATGTGTGCTGGGCGCAGAAACCTGATTTCCCATTTTGTGAGGGGGACAGCACACGTGGGGCATGTGGTGGCAGCCAGGCTTGTGTCACGGGCTGCAGCCGAGCGCGAGCGCGATGTGTGGGGATGAGGCTGGTGGCAGGGACACGGCAGAAGGCCCTTTATTCCAGTGATTAGTTTGTTTGCGTTCCAGCTTTTTTATTGTTTTGCCAGTTCAGGCACGGGTTATTTATTTTGCTTTTAAGAATGTGCTTGAAATCCCCGTGCTCCGGGTCAGGCAGCTGCCTGGCCAGTGAGGGATGGCGTGAGGCTGCTCTGGGCTTTGCAGGGAGAGCCACCAGCCCCAGGGTGGCTGTGGAGCTTCTCTCCCAACCAAATATTGCCCAAAACGGCCACTACCAGGCCACCTGTGGAGAACGTTTCTGTTCCTCCAGCCTGGGGCGAAGAGCAGCCATTTTCAGCAGGGTGATGGGACTACCTTGGATGGAGACACGGTGCCTGGCCTGACTTGCCCCCCAGCATTGCTGGGCATTGCTGCCCTCCCGCTGCATCCCCCCAGCAGCTGAGCCATGGGGGCTGGTGTGTGTTCTGAGTTACTTTTTGTGGTGGGCATTGAAAACCAGTAGTGTATTTGGCAAAAAAAAACCCACATTGGAGAAAAGAGAATATTGCTAAACATCTCCAAGTTCTCCACGTGGTGGTGTTTCTTTAATTTGACCACATAAAGTTTTTTTTTTTACCCGATAACTAATAAAATACTGCAGGCTGTGCAGCTTAGCTAACAGCGGCTGTCAATGCTGTTCACGTCTAGTTACAGAAATATCTAGGAGGGACATTGAAAGTACTCACCCACCCTCATTATCTCCAAATTTTAGAGCAGGACTGGGCCTGTTGAAGCATAGCAGACACAAGGAGATCTGTGCAAATTCCTGAATTAAACACAAACTTTCCATATGGCCCTAGGCAAAATTCAGGTTTTATTTTCCGCTTATTGTAGGTAGCTCTGCTCTGAGACCCCATCTCAAGACCTTCATGTTCAGAGGAATTGTGGAAATCTCCCCTGAGCCGCTTGTATCGGGTACCCAAAGTAAATGGGCACACTTAAAAACTGTAACCTTCATTTCCTTCTTCCCCCCAGCTTTGTCAGGTTAATTTAACCTGAAGCTTATATTGTACTTTGAGATCCTCTGGGAGAAGCCTTCCAGAAATGCAAAGCCTTGCTGCAATTAAGTTGCCATCTGCTGCAGCTGCAGTTGATGCTGCCATGGGAGAGGGACTGGCTGGCTTCTCAAGGGCGAGTTTCTGTCAATCTCTGCCCAGTGCCAGGCCAAACCACTGGGTCATTGAAAAAACACCATCAAAACCAGGCTGCAGGCGGTGCTGGATTTACCAAATTCCAGTGGGGGCAACAATTTAATTAACATCAGTTTCTCTGGAAAGCTAAAAACCTCTGCGTGCCTCTCACTTTTACTGCAAGAAAACTGTTATCCTGCCTAAATCGGAAAGAGCGGGCTAGGGCCAGCGGTTGCCCGCAGCTCAGTGGCCCTGAGCTGGCTCAGAGCAGCCAGAGCTGAGTCCATCTACCCGGTGGCTGCGGCCACCTTGAGTCCCCTGTGCTTTGCAGCAAGGATGCTCCCAGCTATCCTGACAGCAGGATTGTCCCCAGCTGTCAGGATTGTCCCCGCTGCCCCCCCCAGTGGGGGCAGGTGGGGATGGTCTGGACTCTAGGACTACCCCATCCCACGGACCTTCCCCAGGGCAGGACCTCTCACACAGGGCCTGAACCCGCCTGGCTTTCCGACCTGTGGCTGATTTGTACCTCCTCAGGCACAAGGATTCAACTACTGCCCTATGCATGGTTTGGGCTCTTCTGTTTTATTTTGGTGGGCCTTTCTGCAGCCACCTGCTGAGCAGACCTCGGGCTCTTCAGAGGCAGGAGCTTCTTTACCCGCCAGTGGCCTTACCCCACCGTGCCCGGTTGCAGCCCCTTTTGGAGGGCTGACACTTCGGTGACTGGAGGATGTATTTTTGCAAGGGTAAATAAGTCTCAAAGTTTTCACTGCAGCTCTGCGTTCCTTCAGCATCCAGCACGTGTGCTGCCTTCCCACCTACTGAAAAACAAACAGTAAATTGGACCCGGACCCTTCCCTGTGGCTCACCCTGGAGCTCCCAGAGCACCTCTCCAGGCAGCTGACTGGAGACTGAGTCCTTTTGCATTTTATTTACAGAGGATTGCTGGAGGTCAGCGATCCTTCTATATCTGCAGATCATGTCTCAGAGAGCCTGCCCTGTCTTAATATAGATTTGAAACTTCAGCTTGGTCCATGGGGACGAAAGGCAATAAGTGGTAGGCAAATAGCATCAAGGCTGCCAGCTGCTTCGCCCCCCAGTTCCTGCTGCCTACGCTGCCTTTGCATGATAACCTTTCTTTGCATGATGAGTAATGCTTTAATAACATTTATCTTATGCTGCCGTAAATGCAAATGGAGAGTTAACCCCTCTGTTTCTGACTCTCCTACTCCTTGTAGGGGTCTGTGAGAGCTGAATCTCACCTGGAGCAGGAGTTTGCACCACGTCAAGGCCGCAGCCTAAGGACTGGTCAGCCTAGGGGTGAGCTTCAGCAGCCCTGACTGAGCTGCTAAGCAAAACCTACACTGAGATCTGGGCTGCAAGTGCAAAACACGCCGAAAAGTGGAGCACATATGAAAAATCCAGTCCAAACAGCCAGAAAGCACAAACACATCTCCAAGAACCAGGGCTGCCTTAAAACCTGAGATTTTTGAAAGCAGCGATGCATATTTGTTTTCTGCTACCCACTTCCAGACATTTTCATTTAAAAATTTATCAAGCTTTTACCAGTCGTGGTAAAGGTTAAAACTTTTTTTCCATTTCAAGTCCCCTGTCTCTGAGAGATAAGTAAAAGCTTCCTGAAAAGCAGCAGAAGTCTGGCGCTTACACTGCAGGCTCCCAAAGAGCTTCTGCTCCAAATCAATGAGCAGATAAGGGCTGGGCTGTCATCAGCTGAGCATTTCCCATTGCCATCACCCAGGGAGCCACGAGGCCACAGGTGCCATAACGGGGTGCACATGAAAAGGGACCATCGTGTTGGCACCCCAGGACCTACATCCTCTGGTTTTAGTGGGCACAAGCTAGGGAGATCATCAGAGAGGAGCATTCATGGCAAAATGGTTCAGGAAATGCAGAACTGTCTTCTACTTTGCTCGGAATTATGTATGCGTGGGGTGGTGTTATGGAAATGGGAGCAAATGGTCTTGTGGATCTCATTGCTTTTACAGAGCTGGAAATAGTTAAGAAATTGCAAACGGAGCTGCATATGTCAAGGGCTAGAGACGGGCGTGGAAGCGAGCGTGGGAGCAGAAAGCAAAGCTGTGCTTGCCTGCGGAGTAAAGGCGAGAAGAAAAGGGCACGTTTTACTGCAAGGCCTTGTCTATGCCCATCCCAACAGGACACACCGCCTCACAGCTCAGGCCCCCACGCTCCCAGTTTAAATGCTCCATCTATTAGAAACGAGGCACATCCCAGCTGGGATTGCAGTTCGTGAAATAAGGAGGGAAAGTGACCCTGAGGCCATCCTCAGAATTAATTTTCTCTCTCTTGGTACCAGTAACCACCCTCACAGGAAAACTGGCCACCGTTTTTCTGAGACATTACCCATATAATGTCATATATATGAGTGCAGAAGGAAAAAGAAGTTCCTGAAACCATTTCTCCTTTAAGCTATGGTCTGTGTTGTTCCAGGCTGAAGCTGGTACCTTCTGTTGCACCTTCATCGCCGACCCTGAGCTCTCTGTACGTCTGTGCCACTGCCCCTTGTTGCCGTACTGGGATGGATTCTCTGCAAAGCCTACAGCAAAGGAGAGTCTCCAGTTGGCTTTGCAGAGCCTCTCTGCATTGTGTCCTAGGGGGGCCTGGCACTCCCCTCGTGGGGAGGAATTCTGTGTGCATATGCATGAGTTTTGTTTAGGTTTCAGCAACTGAAGTAAAACACGAAGTAAGTAAAAAATGTTAAAAACATATATTTTTAATAAGGCCTCCGGGGAGATGGGGCTTCAGTATCTTGGAAAATTCTGCAGCGCTGCCCTGGCGCTCAGCAGCGGGAGTCAAGAGCCTGTTTACCCCTCAGTAGCACCACTTAGAAGTTATAGATCTTTAAATCTTCAACAAGTGGCAAGCTGTGATTTTTATCTTTACAGTCTCCCAGGAAGTTCATCATCAAAACCACAGACCACAGGAGAAAAGAGCAATCATTTACTCGAACACAGCAGGCACTATACTACAGGCACTGTTACCAGGCAATAAAGACTTGCCCATTCACAATAAATTCTCCCTCCTTCCTTCTGAAAGGCCAAGAAGAAAATACTTGATGGAAAGATTTATGTGGTTTCTATACTCTCTTGCCCTCTCTTCTTTTTTTTCTCCCCTTCTGTCTTCTGCATTTTGCAAAAGCTTTGGTCTGATCTTTGAATAATGCTGGTCTTGTGGCAGCGCTGCTGAAATGCGCTGCTATAACGGAGGAGCAAATTGTCCTTTGCTGAGCAGAGATGGGGAACAGAAGGGATGAAGGGACTGCATGGCTGCTCCCAAGCAAGAGACGCCAGGAAGCAGCCCCCTTTCATGAGAGCCTGAGCAAAAAAGAAAAACTGCAAAAAGAAAGAGGCAGAACATGCAGGCTGGTCTAAAAAACCTTTTTTATTCAGACACGCTCTGCCTCTGGAGTCGATTGTATCAATCATCTAAGGATGACCCCCTCAGAGGAGTAAGATTTTGTAGGATTAATCTAGAAATTAACCCAGTACACAGAATATCACTAGCTCTCTTTGCTCCTTCTTTACTTCTTCAGTGGCAAAATCCTGAAACTTGGAGCCTTTCAGCTAAGTGGCAGATATCTGACCCACGGATCAGGTGAACAGTTTTAACATTTGCTTCTTTTAAATACAGAGCCAGTAATGTCTGCATAGCCACAAAGACAAAAAAAAACCCCATTCTTTTTCATTCTAACCCAATCTTATCATTTTTGTTTCAATTCATTGCTTTATTAATGTTATTGTCTTTCAGGCCAAAATAGCCGCATTGCAAAACTCTGTAACATGGAAAAAAATTAGTGAGAATAGCTGTTTCATGAAGATAATTTGCTATAATTCCCTGAAGCCCTTCCGGGTGACAAAATATCCTAAAATGAAATAAATATTTTCCAAGGAATTTTCATGAATAAGTTGCAAACTCCAGTTGTGCTCCTTTCTGCTTTTGCAGTTGCATTGCTGCCAAAAGGCCTCGGAAGTGGAGGATTTCTAAACCACAAGTGACCTCCAGTGGTCACACACATTATTTGTGGCTGATGCCTAGTATTTATCTTCCTCTTGTTAGAAATGAGGCAATGTGATAATTAACAGCCTGCAGCAAGCATGGTCAATTAAATTGGATCTATCCTTTTAAAAAAAAAGGGGGGGTCGGTGAATCTGGCTGCATCCTTACATCCAGATATTTCGTACACCTGCTAACCAGTACGAAAGTTTTAAATTTATTTACCTTCACACCAGTGGTTTACATCTCAGGGGATGTTTTCTGCATTACACTGGGATATAATGCAACGTTCTCTTTGGTCACCCTCTGCACGTAGTACAGCTTTGATGCTAACGTAGCCTTCACATAGCAATCTGCTGCAGGATGGAGGTGACCTTTCAAAAAGCCAATAATATATCATCAGGCATCTCAAGGTTAATTTTTACTTACACAAACAATTAGGAGTCCTGCATAGCTTTGCTAATAAAATCATTAATTTTGCTTTAAAATCTGGAAATCACAATGGATTGCCCTATCTTTTCCTAAGTAATTTAGGATCCCATGGGCTCATAATTTCTTAGATGCTTGAAGGCAGGGAAACATCAGGCAGAGATATAAGTTGGGGCTTTGTAGGATCTCCATCCCAGTAGATATCTCTGAGGAATCTCTGGAGTTTGGGGTTCTCCTTTCATCATAAATGTCTGAGCACCTCCAGCCTGCCAGCTTTTGCTTAGAGGATTTTATGAGTCAAAGGCATCTGTGGGGGAGCTTTTCTGAAGAGGGACACCTAGAAAATTCGATAGAAATATACTCTTTAATAAATAAATAAATTGCAAAAAATATTTGTATGAAAACTCTCTTGGAAACAACAGTTTCCTTAATTTTTATTAGCCTAATTGAAAATAGATTAAACTTGAAGGACAGTTTTCCCACAGGTATTTAAATGTCCTTCATCTTTATATCCTTAGTAAGATTGGATTCACTGGCCCAGTCCTGGCATTTTTGGAAGGTCAGTGGAAGTGCAACAGTCATTGCAACTGAGCTAATTTAAAGCAATACAGACATAACCTTTGGTAAAATTGTTTGGGTACTCATAAACCCCTTCCCCTGGAAATTTTATGTTGCATGTGCAAGAGAGGCCAAAACTTGAATGTAAGTCAAGTAAGACTTGGCTCCCAGCTAAGACTGAGAAATAAGCTGTAGCTCTTGGCCTAATCAGCGCAGCGCTGGCCCAAGACAGGATGACAAAGCTCTTTTCCCTTGTGCTGCTGGATGAGTTTCAACAACCCACTGCAACTTTCTTGGTTGCTCCATCTGTTAAAAGGGGATTATGCTAACAACATCTTTTGTCAAATATACTTTGAGATTCATGGAGGCTGTGCTGTATAAAAAAAGAGGGGTAATGCATTTAATAAACAGATTATAAACACACTACTACTTCCTCCCCTCCCCCATGTAAAAAGTAACATTAAGTGAAGGAAGTTAAAGTGATGGAAGAAAGAAATTTGCTTTATTTTTCATTTCATCGGTCCTTTCTGCTCGCCTCCAGCAGCTGCGTTGTAAAGCAGGAGCCCATGAAGATGGCCACAGAACATTTCTGCAACAACAATTTGGATATAAACTGTGCCATACAGCTTTTCTTTTGCTTGGAATTGATATTCTTTCTCTCTCCCTCCCCCCTTGGATGGTAGGTTGTGCATAGTCAGGCCCTAACGGTATAGCTGAGAACAAGTCATTTCCCGTAACTCTTAATTATGTGGCTAGCTCCCTGATTTTGATATTTTTCCTCCTCTTGTAAGTGCTGCACAAATCTCAGTAGATTAGGAAATGGTACAGAAGAGAAAGCCATGTTAGGACCTGTGAAACACAAACAAGACGGACAGTAGAAGGGGAACGGCATTTTATCTTGGCTTAACTCTGCAAAAGACAAAAGGGTGGTTTATTAATAGGGGTTTGGCAGACATACTATACTGACACTTAATGACTGCAAGAAGACGACCAAAGCGGGTGTCTGGTTTCGGGCTGGCAGTGTGTGCCTGATGGGTGACAGGTTAGTGCAGCAGCGGCGGCGATGGTCAAGTTTCCTGACTGTTTTCTTGGTGGTTCTGGGCAGCTGGGTGGGAGACGGAGGTTTCTGCGGTGGTTGAGGCACCGTGAAAATGTTCTGGAGGAAGTATGAACCCAGTGCTTACCACAGGACCAAGATATTTAGCTTTTGCATGGGCCGGGAACTTTCCCTGTAGCCTGTAAATAGGAAAGGACTGTTAGTGGGACAGCCTGTGGGGATGGAGCCGGGTTGGGAAGAAGAGCTGGGCAGAGATGGGGGGTTAAAGGCAAGAGTGAATCAGAGTCAGGGGGAGAGGGATGCCAGATCCAAAGGGATGGAGGCACTGGCTGGTGGGGAAAAGGTTTCCCTTCCACAGAGCACCCACGTAAGACGTATGCAAGAGCTGGGCTGCATCCAGCCCAGCAACGCTCTGCCTTAGCTTCTGGCAGGAGCTGGAGGCAGCCTTCAGCCCCCATTGAGGAGGGCTGCCAAAGGCCAGAGGCATCAGCCTTTAACCCTTCCTCACATGGCATCTGGGGAAGGAGCCTCAATCCCAGCCACTCCTGGAATTCCCACAGGTTCCCCGGGGCTCCCCCCTCCTGCTTTCCCGTGGACTCGTGTCATCTCCACCCACGTCAGGGGGAGCGAAATAGGATGCTGCAGGATTTTTTTACCACGTTTGTGTTCAGAGGAAGGAGAGGGACGTCCCTACAGAAGGACGCGTTTCCTCAGCTGAAGACAACAGTCATGTTGGGAGTAAATCAATCCTCAAAATTGTCTCTACCTCTCCACTGCCTACAGAGGGAACTGTAAGCTCACTTAGGCTTCTGCTAAGGTTAGGGAAGATGCTACTCACTGGGGATCTGCATGACATTTCCCCATGGGAGAGGCAGTTCCTCACTTTAACTGGCTTCTGCCAGTTCACAGCTATTGAAAAACGGTGGCCTTGTTTGCAATGCCAGTGGTTTGTTTTCTGCTTTGTAAAAGGCCTTTATAAATCCCCAGACAAGCATTCCTGAAACGGGGACATGGGCAGTGCTGGAGCAGACACACCTCCACACCGCTCGCCGGCCTCCCGGCAGCGGCGCAGCACGTTCCTCACCCTGCCATACACATCCAGCAAACCTTTCAGCTCATCCTACGCTGCCTACTTTAATGACACCTTGCTCCTTATCACAGTAACAAAACTGGTGACAAACAGCAGCCAGTGACTGACTGAACAGACTTTTGAATGTTAATATTTGGAAATCCTTTACTTTCTTACATTAGGGAGGATTGCACAAAAGAGATGTCCTGGCACAACCTTTTTGTTTTGTCCCTGCACAGCATGTGGCAAAGTGGGCCACGATTAAAGCTTCTAAGCACTGATAAAGGCCAGCAAATGGCAGTGTAAAATGTCTTACTGCACACACTTTTCCTCTATAAACCCTGGGATAATTCAATACTGATAAAAAATGAAGCTCTTTTGACTGCTGAACTGATTTTCAGGATGCATTTGCATTTGTTTCCACTTTTCCACTACCCACAAGAGCTTTGCTGAAGAAAAGTTGACTTTGTTTCACAGAGCTGCAGCCCCTGACGGAAGGATTATGCTTTAAGGAGAGGTATGAAAGCAGATCTATCTGGTGGGGAAAAAGGGTGAAAAATGTAAAAGGAAAAGAATAGTGGGCAGTTACAGAAATGGTCTTCCCAAGACCAGCCAGAGGTCCATTTACAGCCAACGGGCTGTATTTGAGCGCTCCGTGCCGTGCCACCTTAAGGGAGGTCGGATGGATCATGCCCTAGCAATGCCACACTTCCTGTTGATTGGGAAGGGAATCCAGATCTAACCACCTTCCTTAGAGATGTCTAAGATAAGAGGAGCAGCCTCAGGGCCTGAGCCCACTTAAGAAAGATGGCCTTGAAGTCAGGGGGACTATTTGCTGTCCTTAAAGTCAGATAGGTGCCTCTGGGCTGAATATAGGAGGGATCTTAACATGAAACATCTTTGCATTGTATACCATGGGGACTCCAAATCTAATGCTATCTCACTAAACCTAACACTAACCAACAAACCCAGAGGCAGGACATCTTTCTACTCAACTGATTGCCACATAATGAAAACTGTGACCTGGCTGAGAAAGGCTCTGAAAAAGTCGAGTCCTGCGTTGCCACCTCAAGCAAAACGAGAACAGCTGGACCTGTGTGCTTGCTCTCTGCAGAAATCCCTTCACATAGGAATAATTACATTATGGGCACTGCATAATGAAGAGAAAACAAGTAAATATGCTGGAGCCTGCTACAGTGAACAGATGATCTCTTCTTGTCACTGTCTCACTTCTTGCTGACTTCCTAATCTGTGGAGTTAATTTAATAATGGAGTCCGCTAGCCTGGAGTATCAGGGGGTGTTCATTTTTCACAGAGCAGTTAATAATCCTTCATCCATCTGAATGCAGGAGTACCTTTAAAATCCAACATACTCAGTAAAAAATGATTCACAGAATGGAGCTTTGAATTCCTTGATTTCACTTCTGGGGAAAACCAGCCCTGTGCAGGTAACAGCAATACCCGTCAGGACCCTCCACTGACAGAGGTGGATCTCTGATGTCCTCGGCCATGTCGCTGAGAGGTCCCATGGCTCTGGGAGAGGTTTGGGGCACAGGTCTTGAGACCTGTCTCTCCATATTGTTCTTAAGCTACAAACCCAGAAAATGCTGCACCCCAAGGCATTCCAGCCATGGCATCTTCGGGAGTGTAAAATAGACGCTTGTAATTAGTGTTGAGACCTGTTGCTCCATTCTGGGATCAACCAGCCCCGTGTGGAGCATCCACTGGTGGTGTAAACTGCATTCTCTACAGCCAGGGATCTGTAAAGCTTCACCCATAGCATTGCGCTGCCTGGAGAAAAACTATATGACATTTAACAAGAGAGAGCGATAGATGCCAGGCCACTGAGCCTGGTTTTAGGCAAAATGCTGAGAGAGGTGGGAGGAGAGGCAGGGAGCCTCTAAAAGTGTGCTACTGTTACATGGTGGAAAAAATTCAAGGCCAATCGTATTATTTTAGTATTAATTAAAGCCCAGTTAAGCCCAAGGGGTTATTAACATGTTCTAAAATATTTATAAACACTTTTAAAGCTTTTTATATGAACAAATACTAATCTTGCTCCACAGGAATAATGCGCTCCTGCCCCATTGCATTCTGTGATGCTTCTCCCCAAGAATCTGAGTTAGAAACTTCCTCTCCCCCTGCCCGTGCTGTTTATCTGCTGGTCAGCAAAGCTGCAGCCTAGTGGATTGGCTTTTGTGGCCGCCTCCTTCTTCCTAGAAATAGTTCTGAACAGCATGTAGCATTAGTGAGAAAAACAAATCACGTGCAACGAAAAGGCACACTTAGCTTTCCCCTCCTCTGTATTTTCTGATCTCCTGGACAAAATCCAGCAGGGAACTGCTTCCAAAGTGTATTTATGAACTTAGGTTTATTTTTACGTACACATAGCCTTTACTACATCTGAACCCTGTGTACTGACCCGAGGAGCCCAGAACCTTTGTGAATGCTGAGATATTCAGTTTCATAACAGTAGTCTGAGGGCGATACTGTTTTCTCTGTTTTATACTTAAAAAACCAGAAGCTGGGCTGTGCAGCAGAGCACAGAAAGCCTGCAATAGTGCCAGCCGCAATGGAAGTTTCCAAACTTCCTGAGCCACCCCTCAGATGTCGGATTGTTTTTCCTCTCCTGTTGTTTTCACTTCAGAAATCTGATCTTGGGACAGAAGTTCTGTCCTCTCCATATTACAAAAACATACCCATGTTCCACAAAATGACCTAAACTTACTCCCTAAAAGGCTGTGGCTAGCAAATTGCTTTAAAAAACCCTATGAAGACTATGTAGAAGACAATGATGCATTTTTTTTCTGTGGCTAATAATGTGCATGTGAGGCTTTAAGATTTGACTGCATGAAAGGTGTGAAAGAATCATAGCAAACCTATCTATATTTTTTTTTCCCAGATGGACAGAGAAAAGTGGAATAAAGCCCATGTATATTTTAATTCACTTACACTTTAACACAGGCTTTTTGTCACTCTTACAAACCTGTCATGAATTCGTATCATGAAATCTGGTGTGCACGTTGCCCTGTTGGTACACTTGCTGACTCTGGATGGTAACTTAGATGTAAGTACTTAGATATCAGTATGGACTCGAAGCAACTTCAGTCTGTGGGAAAATTTAATCTGCTCTGAATAAATTGCATTCTGATGGGAGGCTTACCACAAATCAATGGGCAGGGGGATGGGAAGCATCACCTGCAGTCTAAAAGAGCTTTGGTACCCACAGGGAAGACCTCTGAGTAAAAGCCTACAGGCAAACAAGGCGCGTAAACAGAGAGAATAAAAAGCCCAGCTGATTTTTCAAGGTCAGCCCCAGATGTGGCCATCGCCTCCCACTCGCTGCTGCGACATTTAGGCCATGCTACAGAGGCAGCTGCCTTAGACAAACGGACAAAGGGTTCGATTCACAACCCGAAAGGCTTGCACAGCTTTTCAGCATGCAGCGCCCAGTTTTCTGCTTGTCATCTGCCTAACCCCATCCCCACTCCTGAAACTCATGCCCAGATTTGCACAGAAAACAAATGGGATCAGAGAAATGCTCCCTTCCAAAAGCTCCCCACAAACTTCTGCAAGGTTCTTGTATGTGACCTATGGCAAAATTTACTAGGAAGTGAAAACGCAGCCAGCCTGTGCCCGGTGTTATTTAAAGAGCAGGCAGCAGCACAGCAGTTATTGCAGTTTTTATTCCTGCGTACTTCTGGGTGCTGCAGAGCCTGGGGATCCAGCGTGTCTCACAAACCCCAGCTTGTAATCAGGACCGCTCCGGGTTTAGCTCCACTGCCATACCTGTTTGACCAGAATATGTCTGAAGCCAAGAGCTGCTTAATAGCTCCTGCCTTTCTTTCTTCCTGAGGGTCCTCTGTGTACATGACTAAGCACGTATCTGGTGTCTCAGTAGGAAAATCAATGGGGCAGGCATCATAGCAAACCTATCTGTATTGTTTTTTCCTCTGTTCTTTGCTCTGTTCTCTATTTATCATGCAAAAGCCAAAGTTTCCAGATTCTTCATGGGTGCAAATCCCATATTCTTCCAGATCTAGCTCTGAACTCCTCTGCCTTGTACTTAACAGTGAGGGTCTGGACCACTACAAGGCTAAGCCCAACATGCATGTGGTGCAAATACCACAGTCATGCAGCTCCACTGCCCACCAGCTTTTTGCCCCCAGTTGTGAGAAGGAGGCAGCCTTTGTAACCCTCCCCTGGTGAAAGGCGTGTTCGGCCTTCCCCAGTGTCCTGGTGGAGAGCTGCAGCCAGCAGCCCCCATTTGCAGGCATGAGGGTGAGGCTACCCCATAAAGGAGAGGGCTGGGGAGGCCCCTGGGTCTGGAAAGCCAAAGCCACAAGGGAGGGTGTGTGATGATCGGGTGATGTGGAAACATCACCTCATGAAACACCTTTTGGTAGCCTGAGGTAGTTCCTAAGAGGAACATTCCCAGGTGCTGTGTTAACTGCAGTCATTAAAATATCCGCCAAAAGCCAGCAGCTGGCGTGGCGGTGGGGCCCCCCCACACGTTCCTCGAGCTGAATGCTTTGGTGGAGATGAGGAAATGGCCTTTATCAGCCATCAATAGATGCGTCATAAGATTTGAGATAAACAGCTGATAATTTTCACGGTGACTAACGTGGGTTAAGAAATGGGAAGTGCTTGGCAGAAAGAATTCACACCTGGCCTAAGGCACCTGGTTGGGTGTATTTCAAAGACCTGCGCTGGAGTCTCATGCGTTAACCCAGTGCTGAGATGTACTCAGCGAGGTGCCTGGCTAAGTAATTTAACTGCTGTGTAGCGTTCCTCCTACCTTTGCTCAAACTCACTTTCAAATGTAGTTTGCAAACCACCGTGCCTGGGCTCTGCTGCAGATTGCAGCAGTCCAACAGTTCCTCTTCTCCCACTGACTGAGCAAGGAGATTGGAGCTCCAGGGCAGAAATGCCATCAATGCTGGATTATTAAAAAGCATGCAACATAGGTCGAGTTTTTAAAATAATTTAGGAACTTGAGGTAGTGCAAAATGCAGCTATCCGTATTTTCAGCAGTGATAGGGCACGGAGAACATCACGCTCATGCTGCAGGAGCTGCCCTGGCTCCCATGCTGTCCCTGGAGCATGCAGGCTGTGAGGGCTGGGCAAGTAAGGAGGCTCCAAGCTGCCTGGGCTCTTCCTACCTTATACCTGTGCCTCTCTCTCTCCACGCGATGCCTTGGGACCCCAGAGCTACCAAAATAGTTGGGTGCAAATGGTTCCTTTGACTTGAAAGCAATGATACAGGCCAAGTTTGAGTGAGGTCATAAAGCAGAACTGCCTTCTTGTTGGGCCTCCTCCACTTCATATGATAAAGCTTGACTATGGTTTTCATGTTGCAAAGTGTTTAAGCCATGCTGTGCTGCTCTCCATGTGCTGTAGCCCCCACGTGGCCTCCTACAGACCAGCGGCTCTGTTTTGGTAGCCTTCTTTGGCTTGGTGGGTTAAGACGTCAGGCCATTTGACTAGGAACTCGCTCCTGCAGTTTCTGGCAGAGCTCTTTGTAGTTACATTTCTTTGGCGTTATTTACTGACGTCCCAAGCTGCACCTGACTCGAGCTACACCTCACCAGGAAAACTTAACGTTGTCAGGCAAATCTGACTATTCTAGATACTAGGAAATGGTTTCCTTTAGGTCATGAAGAAAGGTAATTGGTCACGTGCTGAATTTAGGATTGTCATCTTATCTTAAAAGATGGCATCCCTCCTTCCTCCTTGTTGCTTAAAAGATGGTCTGTAGTGGAGATAGCATCCCCTCATCAAAGGTACTGGCTCCGGGTCTCTGAAAGAACAGAGTTGCCGCTCTGCACTAGACACCCACACTACAGAGAAAATTGTACGTCACCTCTGGGCATCAGGGGTTGCTCTTATAACTGTTTTTTTTTAAATCAGATGCTCCTCAAAGGAAGAAATAGGATGTTTCTATGTGGTATTAGCAGCAATGAAGCACACATACAGTGTGTACTTAAGTACATTAAGAGGCATGATTACTGTAGGAACCAGATTTAAATTACCTGAGTAATTCACAAATGAGTAGCTTTGTTTACAACATCTGTTGCATCAGTGTGATGAGTTAAACACCAGTCAGGTGATGTCGTGAGACTGAGTCGGAAGTTTGAGGCTGAAGAGCCTCTTAGGTCACCCAGCTCATCCCTTGACTACTCTGCCATGCCTCCCTACAGCTCGTTTCTGCACTATTTTCTTAGTCAGATTCAAAACATTTCATGTAACAGGGTTTTCACCACCAGTTTCTGAATTTTTTCCACGGTGAGATTTCGTTGCTAGGAAAGAGCTCCTAAAAATGCAGCCTCATCCTGACGTGTCACCTTGTCACAGAATAATAGAATACAAGGCTGGAAGAGACTCAGAGATCGCCTGGCCCATTTCTATGCCTACAGGCAAATTCAACTATAATTAAAACATTTCTGACAAATGCGTGTTCAGCCTGCTCTGAAAGATCTCAGCCTCTTCCGGCAAGCCACACCAGAGCTTGCCTGCTCCTGGTATTACAAAGCTTTCCTAATGCCTACATGTTTCCTGTTGCATCTCATGCTCATCGCATCTCCGTA
The DNA here is from genome assembly GCF_000687185.1 of Egretta garzetta. NCBI lineage: Eukaryota > Metazoa > Chordata > Aves > Pelecaniformes > Ardeidae > Egretta > Egretta garzetta. Next base: position 2,841,127 of record NW_009259798.1, read on the forward strand.
TCTCTCCCAAGGAGACATGGATTACAGTTGCCACCTTTTGATTTTTTCCTTGCAAAATTTTATATAAGATATATTTTTCACTCTAGTGAGAGTATGAAGACTAATCTGTTCTCCTGCAGATACCATGCCATAATAACTCTTATCTCTGAATCTTCTCTTGTTTTACTTCATCTTCCAGAAGCTAGAAGAAATCTCTTAATTCTTAAACACTTCATATTTAGCTGGGAAAAGCACAGCTTGGCTGAATGCTGCCAGACTGGCCAAGACAGAGTCATAAAGCCTCTCTTTAGGGGTTAAAAGGCAAGTTTTGCTTTGCACCACAAGTTACAGTTCTCCTACGAATATTAATGAATTTACCTTGACAACTTAAGAGGATATTATTCCTGCTAGACATCAGGAGAACTGAGCAATGGGGCTTGTGATATGTCCAGACGCCTAGGAGGAGGAAAGCCCAGGTAGCTCCAGAGGAGGTCTGGGTCTCTTGGCTACGCTGGTGCTAGCAAACCGAACAGTGACAGTGCCCATCCTCCGGGTTTGACGCTACCTGGCGTGATCTACTCACCTCCGTGCCATTAAGCTCCTTGAACCCTCAAAACCAGTTGGCCCCATTCAGATGCCTGTTGGAAATGCTCAGTGCTCACTCTCAAACTGGGAGCGGGTAGCTGGCCGGAGCTGCAGCCGTGCCAAGCGCTGTTCTTCCAGTGCCAGGGCACAGACCAGAGTGTCCCCGTGCCTCCGCCTGGGCCTTGACTCTGTTTAGTTTTCTTGTACAGGAATAGCCCTTGTGTCCTATTTCACTAGCTTAAGTGCAAGGTCATCTTTTCCCTGCGTTAGCTTTGTTCTCTAAGGCCAGCAGGGTGACTACAGAGACTGGCACAGCTGAAGAGAAGATTTGACGCATTCTGTCTGCTTTGAATTAATTTCTACTCATGTCAGTTTGCATTTCCCAGCCTACTAAATAGAAATAGCAGATGGTTGATTTATAACAGTCAATGGACAAAATATCATTCAATAAATACTAAATTTTCCCATTAATTGCAGGACTGAATGAAAGCTCCTTAGGGCTGTTTTTCAAATGCAAGTGGGAGCAGAGATTAGACAACTCTAAAGATCAAATACTTAACTGCAACATTAACTGCACTTTTGAACTGCTGGCAGGGATCCTGGAGAGTCGCGTGGTCGTTACACCAGTACGCAAAGAATGTTTTACAGGACTGTCTCTGATGGCTGTTTTTCAGAGGAACTGAATGCGCAGGCAGCAGCACTATTGTACAATTACTGACCCTGTTGCAACACACTGTTGACTTTTCTGCTAATGCAATGTACTGTGTTCCCGTGGCCATTCCTATTATTGTGTTCTTGAGATATAGTTATCTAATCATGGATATGATTTATCAGGAACTGTGATTGTTTTTAAGAAAGAAAGAAAAGGAAAGAGAGAGGGAGAGAAAGAGGGAATATTTGAACATATTTGAAAAGAAATCTACTGATAAGAGCTGTTTTCCAGCTGGATGGGCTCCAGAACAGACTGCAAAGGTTGGGGAAAGAGGAAGAAGGGATGAATTAATACAGAACCCCTTTGATCCACTCTTCCAACATGTCCCTGATGTCTGGAGCAAGAAGGTGGCACCTCCTCGTGTACTGCCTGCCTTCACAGCTGCTCCTTCCAGCCCATGCCCAAAGCAGCTATCCTGGACCCAGTATGTGCACTGGTGGCAGATTGGTACCTTAACTGGTTCTTGTTTTGCACAGCTGATTTCCTTTGGGAAATCTGGAGGTTACAGCCAAACTGTGGGGCAGGTATTTTCCAGGGAATAAACCCAGATGTTCCCCAAATACTGTACCCAGTGGGCACATCTGGGTTTCCTTCTTACATGGTCAAGACATGGACAGGGCTGGCACCTCTCCCTGGGAGGTAGAAGTGCTCCTAGAATTCAGAAGGTGACAAAGACTAAAGATAGACACTGAGACCCACACCTCAGACTGTGTAAAATGGGATGAAACTTGCCCTAACAAAATATCTAACACATAGACCATATGTATTTTATATCCACCAGAAATACCAACATCAGGTATATAAACAATTACTGTGAATTTGATCTGATATTTCATGTTTGAAATATTTAACGTTATCCCTGAGCAGTCAACTGCTATGGTATCTTCAAGCGACCGTCTTGGCCAACAAAGCAGCAAGATGCATCTTAAACTCAAACAGGCACGTACAACAGGAAAACGTAATTATATTAAACCCAGCATTTGCATACAACACACATCTGTATTTCAATTAGCAATTTAGGCTGCAAGAATATTTCTGTTCATTGAATTATTGGTGCAATGATGCCAGTATTTTTGTTCTGAGAATAGAAAGAAAGGATAAACTTGTTAAGGCAATGGGCCATATGGAAAGATGTGTGCTTCTAATTCTGATGCTAGACTTCCTTTGTAACACAGAGTAAGTCATTTAGTCAGGGTGTATCTCAGTTTCTTCGTTTGGAAAATGGAATTAATAATACCTCCTGGCCCATAAGGTTGTTGATACACTTGGCAAATTGTATTTTAATACTGTGGTGCAATCCCTAATGGAATGTTCAAGTGCAAGATATTATCGTGGACAGAGAAGGGCTACGTGCCAGACCTCTACTGTCTTCTCCTGATAGTGCCACCCCAAACTTACTTTTCACATCTCCCACACAAAATGTTATTCTAATTATACATATAACAGAGCATGTGAGTGAGTGTAATGAACATGAATGGAACCTTAGCAACTGCATCTACCAGAACTGGGTGAATTTATTTCTGTAATGCTTGTTTTTCTATTTCTGATTCCTCCTTATTTGTTATTGTTTCATTAGCTGTCTTTAAATGAGAGAGTTCAGAAAAGGGATCATTTCATTCCCTTTCTGTTTGCTCAGTAAGATTCCACAGAGCATTCTGGGTGTCATATAACTTGAGAATGGTAAAGGGTAGAATGAGTTTGCTTTTTCTCTGGTGAGCATTTGTGCCTGAAAAATTTTGAGCTTTGAATATGAGGGAATATGTTTTCAGAACACACACCACCAGAAAACGTGGCTATATTTGAATGATAATTTTTCTACACACCAAAGGGAAATATTTCAAATGATTTGTTCATGCCATCATATTTACCAGTCCTGTAGAATTAGTCCTTTCAGTGTAAAATTTCACTATGGAATTAAAAATAGTATAAAATGCAGTACAGAATTTCTCTTCAATAACTTTTCCTTTTATTTTAAAGACAAATCCCATCATCTCCAGCAACACTGGAAGCTTACCCTTTTTACTAGATGCTGATTTATTTCAGTGTGTCTTGCAACTGTGGCTTCTTTAAAAATGAAATCACCATTCACTCCTACGCCTGTGTATTCGGAAAGAGGTTGTCACAGTAATTGTGTGCCACCTCAGCTTTGGGGCTCTGTCTCTGAAAGTACAGGCACTCTGTTGAGGCTCCTGCGCTGCCTGTCAGGAGGGGACTACTCAAGGAACAAAGTCCTGGCTCCGCTGTGCAGCCCCTGAACTCCAGGTTGCTTCAAAGAGGCTGAAATGTGCTCTTCTTGTCCTACAGAATTCCTTTTCCTGTCCTACTGGGTATTAGAGGTCTTCCTGTGCCATGAACAGATCTCGGGGTGCTGCCATATGAAAAGATCTTTTCCCTAGGCAGCAGGGTGGGATTACAGCTCTGCCTCTGTCCTTTGCATTGGGCATCCCCATCTTGCAAAAGAATGAACAGAGCTTGTTGTGGTCCATGCTTCTTCAGAGCTCACAGGGGTGCCTTGCTTCCAAGCTCTCGTCAGCTGATGATACAGATCCTACTAGCAGAGATTTAAATCCTTCTGCAAAAACCCTGAAAACTGAGGTGGTGGAAAGAGGGAAGGGAGAACATCTCTCAGTACAGATAAAAAGTGAGGATGACACAAGGGCCATGTGGCTTACAAAGGAATCACAGGAGAGGTATCCATCAGAGCAGCTGGGTTTCAAGAACCCCAGCTGAGGCCTGGATACATTAACATCTGTGCGTAGTTAATTAACTGTATTGTTCCTCATTACTATTTTTTTTTCTTTCAGATTCCACTGATGAAAGATCCTGGTTGGATTCGAAATGTCTGGACTCGCAATCTAAATGTAGGAATTTAATTGCTCATTTGCTTTTTAACTCCAGTGCCTCAGGGCAGGTCTAGCTTGAAGCCTGATGGGTCTTGGGGAATACAGAATAAGGCAGTGGTTAACTCTTGTCCACCTTCTGGGAGCCGGTGCAGCACTTCTAGGTGCCACCCTTTGAATGCTGTGTTAATGTATGTCCACCATGGTATCATTATTGCTATGAAAAGTTGGGTGGCTCTGTGGAACTGGTGGCCCTCACATGTGGCCAGTACTAGCAGGATAAGGACACAGCATAAAACTTTGGAAATTTGGCACTTGACCTGGGCAATAAACACAGAATGAGCAAACCTGTGGCAAATGTGAGATGTGAGACACGTCCCAAGCCAGGGAAAATGTGCCCAGACACCCCTGCTGATGCTCTCCTGGAAGGCAGAGAGCAGATCTGTGGGACACAGATGTGAGTTGGACAGCAGAACTGCTCAGGAGAAGAAACGAGAGAGGGACAAGGGCACTTCTCACCCCAGTTACAGAGCTGCCACTGCTGAAAGACTGGTGAAGGAGGGAAAGGAGGCAGATCCAGGCAACAACGTGATGATTTCCTAAGTGATTCTGTATTCCTCAGAGTGACCTACATTTAATGTGGCGGTGGGGCAGAATATTTAGGGGCTGATGTGTTTGAAACAGCACATAGGGACCACAGCATTTTCACCCAGCACCAAGCAGAGCCATGCAGGCGCATCTGCATCTGCTTGGCTGAGCTACTGGGGTCACTGTAAGGACAGATCTTTGTGGGTTTCGAGGGAGACCTATCAGCCTGGGTGGGCTATAACGTTAGCACAGCTACACTGCTATCTCGCATAGGTCCCACCCAGGGGTTTCCGTACAACCTACACACTGCACTCTAGGACACACTCTACAGTTTACAGAGGAACCTTCCTGATCCAGGAGTCTATGGCGACTCTCATGTAGCTCCTTGGTCTGCTAGCTGGTTGGTAGAGCTCAGCAGCTTTTAAGTTTGCGTCTGGCAGATATAGGTCAAGATTTCCAAGGAGATATGTCAGCTTTTACAAACTGAGGACCTAACCTTTAAGATGAGTTTGACATTAGCGATGTCATGTAAACTGGATGGGTGAGCAAGTCAAACAGGCAGTCCAAAATGAGGGTGAGGTTGGTTGCTGTTGGCAGGGGGTGGGTTTGCACATCCATTTCAGTAGCTGAGCTATGCAGACAGAAAGGTACCTGGGAATTCAAAATGACAGTAAAATAATCAGGGAAGGAGCTCCAATTGGCAAAGGACAGGATAAAATCTGGAAATGAAGTGCGTATAAAGCAATACTACGGCTGTGATCTTTCCTCTCCAAACTCGGGGAACATTTGGATCTGCATTCGGGTGAGATTCTGAACTTTACAAGAACATCTCCTGGGTAATCAAAGCACGTCACATGAACTTGTACTGTAACTTTGAAAGAAGTGAAGATAATGCATTTTTGCAGTAAGATTACATTTGAAGAAGAATCAGTTTATGGTTTATTTGGGCAAAATTTTGAATTAATTTTTATATATTATTATTACGCTATTTGTCCTAGATTTCTCATAACGTAGCACAGAAATATATGAGGAAGAGGAAAAGGAAGAATTTTGTAACACGAATGTGCTATATTTAAAATGTGCTACAGAGAAGGGAGCTCATGGGAAATTAGCGAACCACTAGCAATAAAAAAAACCTGAAAAATCTTGCAGACAAAAGATGCATTTGCACTAAGCTATGCCTATGCCTGTACAGACACGTAGCAGTATGAAACAGAAAGTGAGATAAACCATATCAGACTGAGTCTGCCGCAGGAAGCAGAATTACATGGGATAAATTACACCTGGCCTGGACACGGCAGATGAGCAGTAAGTGTGATCCCAACCCCAGGCAAGCAACATGCAAAGCACGCGGGGTGCGTGAGCTGGGCCGTCACCCAGGGCTGCAGGGGAGGGGCACCCCATGGCCCCGGGATGACTGCACAGGGAGGCTTTTTTGTTGGTGCCCAAATTGCAGTGTGGGGGTGGGCATGGGGAAAAACAGGGTGGCTGAAGAGTTCCGATCAGAAGCAGGCATGTACCTTGACATGACTCTGAGCTGCCTGTGGGTATGACTTTGGTTTTTATTCTATTAAATAGAATTATTTTCTGTATTTTCTGACCAGGCCTTTGTCTCTTCTTGTACTACGGCAAAGCTTGATACAAAGTACTACCTGCTTGCCTGTTCCTAGTCTTGCTTTTTAAAAAAAAAATAATTCCACCTGTTTGAAGCAATGAGCAGGACCCTTTGCTCGTGTAGTAGACAGTTCACTGGCTTGGAGGGGATTATGTTGCTTTGTTTGAACTGAGCATCAGGCCTGATGCTTTTCAGGCTCTAAACTGACAGGGATGGGAATTCTCTTTGCACATGATATGCTGAACACAATGTTGCTGACGTGCGAATCATAGCAAAACAAGCTTGTGTTGCTTTTGTGGGCAGAAGCTGCTAGGTCTGAGAGACTGTTCACGGTACGTACATTTGTCTGCAGTACATAAACTGTACGGTAAACTGTGACGAGGGCAGCGGGAGTGGGGCAAAGTCTCTGATGAATTCTCAGATTTGCATAACGGAATATGCAAAGCATCCCGCTTTCTACCCCTGAACGTGCTAGATGTAATGAAATGGATTCCACCAATATCACTGAAGTAAATTATTTCCATAAACTTATGCAAAGTGCTTGTTTTAAGAAACACCACTGCCAAATTTATGGAACAGGGCTAAATGATTTTCACAGAGTGCTGATTCTTGAATGCAGCCATTTTCTCAAAATAGCTCTGAAACATAATTTTTAGAAAAAGTTATTCTATGTATTTGCAACTGCTTGTAAGCTTTTTTCAAGTTGTGAACAGAAATTCATGGACACAGAGTTGACCGTCATTGGCTTTTATGTAAGGGCAGGATCTAGAAAATTATATGTAGAGTTGTTTACACATTAATTTACAGTGTTTTAATATTGGACTAACTGAAATTGTTTCACCTTTCTCAGTTCAACATTGAATTAGATTTCCTTCTCATGGTTTATTGCCTCCTGAGAGCCATTCAAATACATCATACCTTCTGGCCAGATTACATATCCAAAATAAACCCCCTTTAAGACAGGTGTTTCACTTGCAAAAGCTTTTGTACACTTTATACTTCAATACCCTTTTATATTTCAGACTTTTTGTTCAAATACTAATATTCAAATACCGAAATTTCCCATTTAGGTAAAAGTCCATTTTTTTCTCCACTTTCAACACAACAGCAAAAATCAGAAAAAGGAAATACTTCCTTTCAATCTGCAGAATGTATTTCCTCCATTAAATAGTTTCCAAATCCAAATTGGCTGATAAATTCTTTGTCACAGCAAACCTAAGTTTAGGTTTCCAAATAGTTATTTTTAAACTGATAGAGATGAAATGCTGTTCAATTGCAGTTCTAAAAAACTATTCATTACCATGTTCAGGGATTGTAGTGCTATAACACTTCTGGAGAGACTACACTTACTTTGATATCAAGAATATTTTTACTACTGCATTGCCAGGGACACTTTTCTCACTTGAAGAAAATTGAACATGAAATTGAAATTAAAAAAAAAAAAGTACTATTTTCATGAGTTTGCAAAACTGATCGTATCTATTAATGATATAAGTACTCTGGGTGCAGAAATCATAAAAATGAAGCCAGTTCCTCAGGTAAGGTCACATAGCCATGTGTGTTCTTATAGAATCGTAGAATCATTTAGGTTGGAAAAGACCTTTAAGATCATCAAGTCCAACCGTTAACCTAACACTGCCATCCCACCACTAAACCATGTCCCTAAGCATCTTGTCTACCCATCTTCTAAATACCTCCAGGGATGGGGACTCAACCACTTCCCTGGGCAGCCCATTCCAATACTTAACAACCCTTTCTGTGAAGAAATTTTTCCTAATGTCCAACCTAAACCTGCATAAGATGTAAAGAAAAACAACAGGTGCAAAACTAAAATACATGACAATGTTCCTGCCTTAAAATACCTGACTTAGAAGCACCAGTGAGAGTTCTGTATAAGTCCTCAGCCAATACCAGAAGAGTGAACTGCTTAGATGGAGAAAGACTGCAGTAAACAACGTCATTTACTGAGAAATTGCTCAGATTTGATGCAAGTAATTAAAGAGAATTTATTGTCCTGCGACTGCATGCACAGGATTTAATTCTGGGCCCAAATCTGTTTCCAGTACTGTTTTTCTGTAATGAAATCTGATTTCAGTACAATCTTGATGATTATACCTTTATCAGTGATGATATGTTTATGAGAACAAATCATCCTGGAAGCAGTAAGATTAAGTCAGCTCTGACAGCAAGCAAGACTGAAAAGATCGTTTGTTTAAGCCAAATATGTTTTTAAACATTATCATTGCTCCATACAGCTCAAATTTTGCCTGAAGAAATTATTATCACAATCATTCAAAGGACGACTGTACTTTAAATCCAGAACATGCACAGTCCTTGGCATAAACTGTAATCACTAAAAACCCCAGGAATGGAATTGCAAAGAACATGCCTCTAAGGCAGCTTATCCCCAAACAGTATCTCACCTCTCCCCTTGGTACTGAGTCTAGAGGTTAAAGATCAGAGAGATCTGCAATCAGGTTAAGGCGTCCTCAGAGAGGAGGATGAGGGATGAGAAGGGATGAGAAGATGGTGTGGAAAGACCTGGGGGCCATGGCTCTTGAACAGACATGTCCCACCAGCTGAATTGGGAAAAGTGGAACAAGTGTCCTTTCAAATGATACTTTCAGTCATTAAATAATAATAATAAAAAAAGTCCTAATCTGGTTACATTCTACCACCTCAAATATTCAAGAAAGCCGAGTCTTAGTGAAAAAAAAATAGTAGCAGGGGTTGCATTATCTCACTTTTTTCAGCAAAATTCATCAGATCGGGCTGAAGAGGGGAACTTTCAGGCAAAGCTTGCAGAGGCCTCCCCCATCAGTTCATCAGCGGGGGAGAAAGAAGCCAGGGTCTGCCTCTCCTCCTGACAGCCTGCTCGCAATCCTCCATCCACCGCTTTCTTGGGGGAGATTAAAACCCTTTTCATCCAGTTTATGTGACAGCCTGAACTAATGACAGTACCTGAGATAGTGCAGAATTTTCTGACTTCAAAGCCAAGTAAACCTGCTTCTTGCAACTACAAGCAAGGGACAGAGTGCCCCTTCCTTCACCAGGAGCCACATTCAGAACAACCACTTTATACCTTGGTCTGCTCAGAAGTGAAGAATTTTTCTGTCACAGTGAGAAGCACCAAATATTGTTACTTTTGTAATAAAGCTGATTTTAGACACTTCACTCTCTCAGTGGAGTTATAGAATGAACTTCAAGATGAGCTCTACTAGCACGTAATGCTTAGCCTACCATAAGAAAAAGCTTTATACAAAATAGGTCTTTATCTTCCTATTATCTTAAGTTCGCTATAGCCATTACATCTTCGCTAGCTACAGGAAAGAAGGATGAGTTTGCATAGTAAGGAGGTAACAGCCCAGTGAACTAATCAAGATGTGCAACTTTACAACCCCTGAGCAATAACTTTCAGAACCTGTTTGCGAGGATAATTCAGTATTGGTAGGCAGTCTGATGTAGAAATTGCAGACATAAGGCTGAAAAGAAAGCAACAATCATCTCAACAGGAGTTGGTTTCCAAATACCTTCTCCTCTTCGGCGTTAAGATTGCTATTGCTATTTTAGTTTGCAAGAGTTGCAGGAATGGTAAAGAAAAAATTTTATCCGGGGAAGTAGAGCAGCTCTGTTTGAAGTTCTCAAAGTGTGTTTTGTACTATTTTGTTCTAACCAAACAATACTGATGATCTTGCTTTTGATTTGCTGTGCTTTGAAAACAGTATTCTGGGCAAAAGCTTTGCTAGTCATGCATGGATTTACTGGACTGATGAAAAACTAGCTTTTGGGCTGGAAAGCATTTCAGTCCAAAACAGGACGGAGGGTTTTTCCATGGAGTTGTGCATGATCACTCATTTCTAGTATGTGTGTGCATTTAAACATCAGTATGGATGCTGCCTGAGCATAGTACAGGTCTGTGTTTGAACATGCCCGTGTGGGAATTCTGGGCTTTGGCTGAAGAAAGAATGTGTTGATGGTATCACTGTTATATCCTTGATCTCACACACTGTGATCACTTTGCTTTATCAGGGCTCAGATTTTCTAAGCTTTCTAGGATTATATTTAGAGATCTCAAGCTTGATTATTTACAGATTTTAAGCTAAACTATTTTCTGATGAGATTGGACGGGTACAAGTGGACCTCCAACAGGGCTGATATATTTAGGCTGTCTTGTTCCTAACTTAAATATTCCTACGCTCTTTTGCTTTGGCCATGTTTGGATCATAGGAGTCAACAGATGCCTCTGTTTCTCAGTAGCCAAGTATTTTGTAGCAGAGATCTGAGTTTTCACTGCGGAAAGGGCTCCTAGGATATACAGGAAGCATTGCGGTTTTCATGGTTTTGCAAGGCTGGATGTGGATCTAGAGGAAAAAGAAAGGCTCTTTTGAGATCTTCCATCATCAAGACTTGTTATATTCTGAGAAGGAGGAAGAAGCTTTTCTGGTAGTTCATTGGCTACAGGTCTACTTTTTGCAACTGCATTTTCAGTGGGTGGTGTGTGTGTGTAAAAACAGTGTATCTGTCACAAAACTAAGTCAGGAAGTACTTGGTTCAAAACCAAGTTAGGTTATGCAATGCAAACCCTGACGGCATGAGCGCTGATAAGCGCGCTATTGTTACAGATGAGCATTTTGGTATGTGATCCGTGCCTCCTGCCCTGCCTCTAATTTCAGCTGCAACAGTTCCTGGAAAATTACAGTCCCACATTTGATCATTTGACAAAATAATCCTCTCAGTTTCCCTTTTCATCTGTCACCCCCCTGCCTCATTAATGACTTAAACTTTACAGTACTTCTGATGACATCGCAGTCCTCTTGAGGATGATGTTGTCACCTCACCTCTTAACAGTGAGGCCAAAGAAGGAAGAAGAGAAATGATGTCAGAAGCGTGTTGGCTAGCATGCGCGACTGTCAGCAGACAATTACAATATTCGGGAACTGTGGCCATATGGAAAGCAAAATCCAAAAGCTAAAGTTGGCAAAGTGCAAGGAGCTGAGGTGGGGCAGCTGGCGCGGGCCAGAAGCATCTGCCTTAATGTGACAGATTGAACACACACCAAACGCAAGGTGGTTTCATAAGGAATAAAGTCTGTCCTGTATGGCCTTATCTTGGACAAGGATGGCGTTCTTTCTCATTTCAAAGTAAGTTGCTTACTACTCAGATCTTCAAGCACCTGATACTGAAACAGCGGGAAGAGTCGATCCTGAGACAAAGCAAAACCAGCAGGACAAACAAAACTGGCAACAAGTTAAAGTCAAGGGGGCCAAGTGTTTTAGAAATCACTGCAATTAAATAAAATCTACTTACACTTTAAAAAAAAAGTTCTCAAATAAATCAAGCACGAAGAGGCAGACTAAATGCCAAGATTTACATGCTACAGTAACCAGCACTACTGTGCCTTCAAATAAAGGACAAAAGTACTTGATAATTGGACTTAAAGGGAAAAGAAAAAGAAAAGGAAAAAATAATGTGACCCAGACAGAGAATTCAGTAGATTACCACAGGTAACTCTAGGTACTGTATCAAAATCTACTTATGTTCGGAGAGCTATTCCTTTGTTAAGATGGTGGGACATTTAATTAGGTATTTACAGAATCAGAGTCCAACCACTTTCTGATGTTTACACTGGAATAAAACTGGATCAATTTATCCTAATTTATATTGTCTGAGCTACTCCGAATTTAATACTAATACAGAGAATGTCAGCACCAGACTCCAGGGCCATGTTTGCTTATGAATTCATTATAAGTTAAAAGCTAACCCCTCAACTTTTCTATTTACTGAATAATTTTTACATGCACAGTGTGCACGCATTAACAACTGCAGTCATTCATAACCCAGGTACTATGTGCCTGAACATGAGCTCCAATTTTAGTGAGGGAAACGCCAGACATTACTGATAGTGCATTAAATAATTAACTTTTTGGTTCGAATGGTTGTTTTGCTCACTGGCAACATATTTCTCAGGAAAATCTAGTGTCCCAAGCTAGAACTGAAGGCCTTTTTTTTTTTCTTCTGTTGTATGAACTTATGTAATTCTCTCTAAGAATCTGTTTTATTAAACTCCTCTGTGCTTGTAGGCTTTTTTAAACCCAGTTTTATTAATTTACAGAAGACTACACAGCTCAACTTTCTTCTTACTTGTATTTTTGTGGTAACTATGAACCCAGATTGTAGGCCAGAACTCCACTGTGCCAGAACTGCACAAACATGGAGTGAATAAGCTCTTTGGGACAGGAATCAAGAGTCAGGTGATAATGGACGGATACAAACAGACCAGCAAAGGAACAAAAGTGAAACTTTCATGAGCAGGTCCTTCGAAAGCTTGTGGACAGGTTTCATTCAAACCTTGGGAAACAAACTTGTGTTGTCCAACTAGGGGGTAATGCCTCCAGAAAGAAAACTGTCAAGGGGAAATGTTACAGGAAGATAACGGCAATAGTTCAGAACTTCATCATTGCTCAGTGTGTTTTGGAAATCATAGAATCATAGGATCATAGAATCATCTAGGTTGGAAAAGACCTTTAAGTTCATGAAGTCCAACCATTAACCTAACACTGCCATTCCACCACTAAACCATCTCCCTAAGCACCTCGTCTACCTGTCTTTTAAATACCTCCAGGGATGGGGACTTGACCACTTCCCTGGGCAGCCCATTCCAGAGCCTGACAACCCTTTCGGTGAAGAAGTTTTTCCTCGTGTCCAACCTAAACCTGCCCTGGTGCAACTTGAGGCCATTTCCTCTTGTCCTATCACCCATTACCTGGGAGAAGAGGCCGATCCCCACCTCGCTACAGCCTCCTTTCAGGCAGTTGTAGAGGGCGATCAGGTCTCCCCTCAGCCTCCTCTTCTCTAGACTAAACAACCCCAGTTCCCTCAGCCACTCCTCATCAGACTTGTGCTCCAGACCCCTCACCAGCTTTGTTGCTGGACATGTTCCAGCAACTCAACGTCTTTCTTGTAGTGAGGGGCCCAAAACTGAACACAGTATTCGAGGTGCAGCCTCACCAGTGCGGAGTACAGAGCACCAGTGTGGAGTACAAGGGCAATGTGCACCAGGGACTGTTCTCTTGCAGGGGCAAGGCATGCCTCCTGACTGTGCTCCCTCAGCCATCTAGTTTTGTGGGTAACTCCAGATTACTTTTTAGGAACTGTCCCTGACCATGCTGTCCTCCAAACTGTGCACCGGGCTGAGCCAAAACCCCAGCCATGATCATGTTAAGGCTTGGACAGTATGGAAGATTATGTACTAGTGCTTGGTCCTCCATATAGAAGTACCTGGTGAGAATAGTTATGAGCTGAGGTGCGGCACAAGACAGACAAGGATTTCAGAATCAGTTGGCAGAGGTTACCCCAGAGAAGTAATCTGAGGAAGACCACCCTACACTGTGGTCACACCATCAGTAAGAACAGAGTAAAAAAGCACAGAAGGACGAGGATGGTGCCCCGCTGTTAACAGAAGCTTACCACTGCCATGCGAGCATTTGGCGCTTTCCACAGCATCTCATGTATACCACAGCTGTATTTACACTGCTCCGTAGGAAGAGAAAACATGACACCTCGCATGGAACCATTAAAAGTGTAGAATATTAGTCTGTGGGCTATTTTACATCAAGCAGCAGATGGCTGGACATGATGGCTGGCTCAGTTCTAGGGCCAGTCTTGTTTAATATCTTTATCAATGACCTGGATGAGGGGATTGAGTGTGCCCTCAGTAAATTTGCAGACGACACCAAACTGGGTGGTAGTGTTGATCTGCTCGAGGGGAGGAGGGCTCTGCAGAGAGACCTGGACAGGCCGGATCGATGGGCCGAGGCCAACTGTATGAGGTTCAACAAGGCCAAGTGCTGGGTCCTACACTTTGGTCACAACAACCCCATGCAGCCCTACAGGCTTGGGGAAGAGTGGCTGGAAAGCTGCCTGGCAGAAAAAGAACTGGGGGTACTGGTTGACAGCCGGCTGAATATGAGCCAGCAGTGTGCCCAGGTGGCCAAGAAGGCCAATGGTGTCCTGGCTTGTATCAGGAATAGTGTGGCCAGCAGGAGTAGGGAA
>NW_009259798.1:2855710-2857477 GCF_000687185.1 Egretta garzetta
GAAAGGGTTGTCAGGCTCTGGAATGGGCTGCCCAGAGAGGTGGTCGAGTCCTCATCCCTGGAGGTATTTAAAAGAAGGATAGATGAGGTGCTTAGGGACAGGGTTTAGTGGTGGGATGGCAGGGTTAGGTTAAAGGTTGGACTCGATGATCTCAAAGGCCTTTTCCAACCAAAGTGATTCTATTCTATGATTCTATGATAAATAACTAAACACAGTAACAGCACTTGCAGAGCTGAGGCTCTCGCTTCTGGATTTCTGAAAGAAGTAGAGAAGGGTGGGCGTTGTTGAGGCTGTGGAGAGACAGTGGTTTTGATTCAGTGCATTACGATGATGTTTTTATTTTAGCGTAGTAGTGAAAAGACTGTAGTGGAACAGTATGTTAGAGCAGTCCTGGACGGTGATGGCTGAAGGATACCACCCCCTCAGAGGGAACACAATACAGGATCGTATTCTACACGGATGTGGTGGGCAGAGCACTGTGGTCGGGATCCACGGCCGGCACAGACACAGCTTTTGTATTTACATCAGGGATGGGATTATTTACCAGCACATCTTGCTGCCTGGAATAACTGACTGCCCCCTACAAGGGATTAGACACAATATGCCTGGGAAATGAAACCGCAGGTATTTCTGGGCTCAGCTGCTTCTTGTTTTCTCTTTGGGATTAACTAAACACCCTTGTTCATCGTGCCCAGGCAGAAACTCTCTTTATTGACATTTTTTGTTCTCAAATGGAGGTGAACTTCTTAGTGTAGCTGCGTAACTGGGAATGAAGGAGAACAAGAAGCAGGGGTTTGAGTCCGTGAGTGTGCGCCAGGCCCCGTCACCCAGCGGTTCTGTCTCGGCGTGCGCCGTACGAAGACTAGCCAACGTGGAGACAGGGTTAGCAGAACTACAGGGGGAAGAGGTGCAGGAGAAAAACAGTTTGAAGGATTACAATCCGGTGATGACCCCAAGGAGACTGCATTGAGATTGTTTTACAGGGTAATGGGAAAGTTAACAGACAATGGAAGGCTAAGGTGCTACTTGACAAGGGATTCTTCCCAGGCTTCAGCTGTGTGTACATTTTGGGGATTAGAATACATAGATGTCCAAAATCTAGCTCTGAAAAACTTGTTTTCAAGCCTAAAATCAGCAGGCTCTTCTTCAACTAATGAATCTTGATCCTTTTTTTGTGCATATTCTTTGTTCTCTTTTTTCTCCATTACTGTTTCCTGCTCACTTGTTTTGCACGTAGCACCACCCTCTTCTGCCTTCTGTAAACAGACTTGAAAAAGCCCGGTTGAGTCCTCTATCAGTTAATTTTTATCACAGACATCTACTTCCCTACTTAGCTGCATAAAGGCACTCGGTGTAAAAGGAGGTTTCAATATGATTTTAATGGAAGGGAACCACTTTATTTCACCGCATTTATTTACAGCCACAGCACATACGGTACTGGAAGAGGTGCTTCCTACGGCGATGTGTGTCGTGCGCTGGGCACCCTGGCTTCCATCGGTGCCTTTCAGGGACCAGCCCGCCAGCCTGGGCTGAACGATTCCCTTTTCTGCTCTCTAGTTTTCCCACATGCAAACCTGAACACAGATGCCTGCCTTGTTAAACGTTTTTGACATCGACTGCAGCCAGCTGGCAAAAAAAGAAGGCATTTCTGTGATTATCGTTTCGAGCTTGAAGTAATGGTTTAAGTAAACCAAGAAAACCGCTCCCCCGAGCTGCCGAAGCCCCCACGCCGGCCCACGCAAGGGAACGGGCGGCAAGGTTCCCTCG
>NW_009259798.1:2858293-2876428 GCF_000687185.1 Egretta garzetta
GGGGGTCGCCTGCGGTGGGCAGTGCTTTGTGCAGGGGTCGGGGGGAAGGGGGACATCGGGTGCTTTGGGGGTTTCTCTTCGGAGGGAGGCGCCCAGCGCTGCGCAGCGGCGCGTCTGGGGTCCCTGCTCCTGCCGAGCTGCCTGAGCCGGTGAGATCTGGGCCCCCCTCTGCGTGGTGCTGCTGCTTTTACGGTAGAGATGACATTTTGGCTCCCTTTGGCTGGTAACTGCTGATGCGAACTGCTGCGTTAGTACCGCTGCTTCGCTGATATTTTCCCTGAGATGGAATAATGAAGGCAGTAACAGGCCAGAGGGAGGTAATGGCATAGCGGAGCATGGCTGGCAGTAGTGCAGTTGCTACATAGGAAACTAAACTTTCAGATATTTGGGGTTTCTCTTATGTGATTTTTTTTTCCCCCTCCAGTTTCCCCCCCTACTAGTTTTTCTATTGGTTAGTGTATCTCCTCTACCTTCAAGAAGAGAAAATAAAAGAGAATGTACCTTGTGGAGAGTAGGAGGGAGATAAAACTGTACAATATTTTTGTTACCTCTGCCAAAAAGAGGAATTGTGTAGAGGCCTGTACTAATAACAGGGTCTCAGCATTGATGTTGCAGACTAACGAGCAGATCGTTTTTCCTTTCACATGTAAAGTCATTGGACCTGGATAGATTTATTGACCTCTGATTTGATTCACAGTTTGGAGAGTGTTTTGGAGTGGTTTGTTTATTTGCTGGGTAGCTTTATCTGTCTCTCTGCTGTCTTAGGAAACAAATACTGTCAAATGTTTAGTATACGTAGATAAGGTTTTGCTGTCATCAGTGTACCCAGGTAGAAGTCAGATGGATATACTCCTGTTAGAGTAAAATGACCCTAATTCCATGAAGAGAACTGGAGGAAAAGTGGGGAGACAGTGAATGAGATAAGATGGGAAAGACTTAACACGATTATGTTATGATATCAGGCATAAAGCCGTGAAAATAGCTTATAATGGTTTTGGATACTTTGTGCTTTTCCGATAGCTCTGTTTCTCTAATGCGGAATATGGGCTCCCTGATAGTATCTGCTTACCTGACTCAGCGTGCTCTGTTTGCAAGGGAGTTGGGCAAGGTTTAGTCTTTGGCCCTTTTCCACACCTGTGGATGTGCAGATGCACACATTCGTTTATCTATGAACACACGTACACTCAGCAATCATCAGAAACAATTGAAATACAGCAAGACCCTACTTTAAACTCTGAAAATGCAGACAGTATAAGAAGTCTAATGAATACATTTGTTTTGCAGTCCCACTGAAAGAAAGGATGCCAAATCACATGAGGTGTTGGCGTAGAGTGGAGCTGCTGCTGTGCTTCCACTCTGATTTATGTTCCGCATTTGACTTAAGAATAGTAGCACTGTACATGGTCTACCGTATATTCTCCAGTTATTTGAAAAGTTCTTGGTTTCAGGTATCAGTTTGTACTTTTCAGATTTCTTGTGAAGTTTGATCCTATTTATGCAGCGTCAGTCCAAAGGGGTGTCCGCTCTTGTGTACGTTCGCTCAAAGTGTGTCTGTGAGGAGGGAAGCAGTGTACAGTCTGGAGGCTGAAACAGAAAGAAATCAAGAGAAATGTGGAAGGTCTCCCAGGAGATCGCTGGGAAGGGAGGAGACAGGTCTTGAGATACGATTTTAAGATTGCCTGAAAATGCCAAAAGAGGTGTCCCTGGTACTACTGACCACTGACTCTTTCTCAGCTTCTCTCTTTAGTTGATACTGGCATATGTATGGGTATGTGGTGACTCAGATCGTCCCATTGATCCAGCTGGAAATTATTTTTGTATGGCTTTAGTCATGTTAGTTTTCAGTCCTGACACAAGGGCAACATTTGGGAGAGCTGGGAATGCATGTTTGTGAGGCTGGTGTGGGGACCATGGCTGTACACTTCAACTGGCCAGGAAGTAATGCTCTTGCACTCTTGA
This sequence comes from Egretta garzetta, assembly GCF_000687185.1. Lineage (NCBI taxonomy): Eukaryota > Metazoa > Chordata > Aves > Pelecaniformes > Ardeidae > Egretta > Egretta garzetta. Next base: position 2,860,253 of record NW_009259798.1, read on the forward strand.
GCACCCATCTGATACCCTGACTGTGGGATTACAGGCCAGTCCTTCCTTCATTTGAACGTGACGATTCATTACGGGCAAGTTTTGAGTCTTCTGATTGAGTTTTTGATTTCACCTACTCTCAAGAAAATATTCTGTCCTTTAACATGTCTTTGTGAAGTATTGGACCAAGTAATGTTTCAACTATCTGAAAGACAGTGCAATACCAGAACTGAGTGAAGAGTCATCTCATAGTCGAAGTCCGTATCTGTGAGTGAGTGGGTTCTGGAAGGGTCTGGCAGCTTGGAAGATAGGTTTGACATTTGATCCATTTGACACTCTGGCCATTATAAGAAGTCACAGTTTTTGGCACTGGCCTTGGTTAACGTGGGATAGACGTCAAATAGTTCCTAATAGAATTAAGCCCAGAATAATCCCAACCCTACAATATTTCTGAAGATTTGGCTGTCAGGAAGCAAAATGCTCATACCCTGGCGCAGAACCAGCCACGTGCTGCATGTTGCTTTCTGATTTGGTGTGTACAAGTGAGTTGCACCTGTCTCCTCACTGACCAGATGTATTGTCAAATCACATGCAGGAATGTGGTCTGTCCCATGCCGCTGTGACTATGGGGAAGTCTGGAAAAAATGTGCATATAATCAGGTTTGGACAGAGTTTACCCTCCTATTTACAGAACAACCAGAATCATGCTGCTCGGCAGAGTGCTCTGAAGTTCTCCCTCAACAACTTGTCCTGATTTGGACATGGTCATGGCTGCTTATTGCTCCCTTCCAGGTCATACGTCCAGATTTCCTTTCCCAGGAAAAAAAGAGTATGCAAGGAGAGTGCTTGTCTATGTCTCACTCTGAGGAGCTTGGCGTGCTGCAGTTGAGATATAGCCACAGTGATAGACCCTGCTTGAAACCAATGGGAGTTAAACACACTCTAAGATCTAAGCCTTAGTAACTTGCCCAAGACTGTGGAAATTTTGTAGGAAGGTAGGGAGCTAAACCAAGGTCTCCTAAAGTCCTGTGCAGTGTCTTCACTGCTCCTCTAGAGAAAGAAAATCCAGGCTCTGATTTTCCTCTGAGAAATGCACAACTTTGAGGTTCTGACTGGGAATTTACTCAGAAAAGTGGGATGGGAATTCATGACAGTGTCATTGGGTTGGATTGATGTAGGAGCTAACAAATAGTTAAGAAAAAGGCTTTCAAATGTTCCTAATGATTTTCAATTTCCAACCTGAAATGAGTTAAAATATTATGAAGTTTGAACATGATGGTCACACAGCATTAGTGACTTTACAATGTGTTGACCATTTACTAATGAACACAAGCACCTATTTTAAAAATAATAGAATGATAGTTATTATGAGCTTTTGTAGGTAAGAAGTCATTGTCACTGTGTATGTGGTACAGACATGAAGGGCTAAGCCTAATTTTGAAAAAATCCATCTCATGAATCTTCATCTGAAATACTTCCTTCTCCACCCTACATTTTTATCATAAATCTTTTTTAGAATGTAACCTCTGATACTGTTGTTCATGGTAAAGGATATGTCAATGGTAAAATGCCATTAATTGCTGTAGAGGGAGTTGGTGTTCAATACTGCAAACAAAACGTGAATTGCTTCAGAGTTGAGAAGATAAATGTTGGATACGTATTAAAAGAGTGGCAGTAAGCACTTACCTAGGAGTCTTTTTAAATATTGTCATTTACTTTTTTGTAAATGAGGAATAATTCTCTTGAAGGGGCCACAATCTGATACCCAAGTATAGTCCGGTCTCTCTCAAGCTTTACATCTTCAAAACAGAAGCCAAGGGCAGATCAGGGGACCAGATGGATCAGGTTTGTAAAATCATCATAGTTTCAGTGTCAGCAGCAGAGCTGCAGTGATTTTATTTTAACTGAACAATGGCCCATCAATTTTTGGCTCCCTTTTGCAAGTTGTATGAGGAAGTTCTTAGTAAAATCAATTTGTTTTGCGCTGATGTCCATCATTTCAGTCATGGACCAGGGTCTCCTCATGACACCAGGTATTAAAAGCATAATGGGAAGATGTGTCTGTATGTGCTGTTTTTCCTTGTGCTAAGCATTTGGTTTGTGTTAATGTTTACCACTGCTACAAATCTTTCTCTTATGGCCTACAAACCAGTGCACAGTCATAGAATCATAGAATCATAGAATCATAGCAAATCTTTCTCTTACGGCCTACAAACCAGTGCACAGTCGTAAGTGTAGAGCCTGAGAAGAGGGGCTGAAAGGGCCCAAAATGTTACATCCCTGCTAGTGAATGAAATGGTGCCGAAGTCTGTTCTTGGTGGCCAGACCAGATAGCATCATCTGTTCACATCTATTCTATAAAGCTCTCTTAACCTTTAAAAGAAGGTGACTTCTTCTAAACGGGCCATGGGAGTAGTCTCCAGTCCCTCTTATCTCAGCTGTGCCTGGGAATTGTTGGGAGAGTGCTTATTGCACAAGCGTGCCTAAGATGTACCAGAAGCAGATTTTTGTAATTTAGATAGATTCAGTATAGATGACCAAATTGTAATGGTTGGGTCTGTGATTTGATGTGGTTTGGTTTACTGCTTTGGACACAGGCATAGTGACAGTCTCTGTCCCAAAGATTACAATTGCCTGTTCCTAAACCGGTCCAAACAGATGTTTATCCTGCTTTTCAAAATTTTCTGTACTGGAGATCTCATATCTTCCAGAGGAGGTGTGTTCCAGATTTTAATTACCCTTACAGCATGCTACCTAAATTATGGGTTTTTTTTCTTCAAAAACTGTTTGTCTTTAGAGTATGTTGAATAGCACTTGTATCCCGAAGTAATTTGGACATGTGTGGATATCGAACCGGTTACTCATTGTGTTGTGGTACGTGGGGAGACACTGGGCCTTGCAAAAGGAAAGGAGCCCTTTAGTTCCTCTATCTTTCAGTATTTTGTTTTATAAAATACGGTAGAGAAAGATGAAATGGTGTGGGGAAGAGGTGGGTTATAAAAACCAGGCCACAAAGGGTGCAGTTACCAGCTTTTCCAGTGGAATTGGGACATAGTCTGGTGTACCTGTATGAAAGGTGGATTATCTAGATGACAGCACATTTGATCTTGCTGTGGGTTGGACTTTAAAGAATTAACTTTGTTAGGTCAGTCTTTCTTAAGTTAATAAATCAGTTAAGTAATAAGGTAACACCTAGCTATTTATTTTTCACTTATTTTTCCACAAGATGATCAATTCTGAAAAATGACTGCTGTCTTTAGCAATCCATAGAGTTGGAAACTTTCTGAGCCTCCTGGCGGGTGATGCTAGTTAAATTGACATTAAAAATGATACTAGAAAATGCTTTTAATTTCTTAATAGATGCATAATGTAGGGCTGTGGAGTATCTCCTGGCAAAGAACAAAACTCAAGCCATTTGGAAATCTTGACAGAAGCAGTACAGACTGTTCTCACTTGCTGTAAGCTTAGATCAAAAGGATTCTCAATTTTCCCATCAGCACAACATTTCTATACTATGTCCAGTAGAATGGTATGAGAAGTTTTACTAAATTCAGTGTAATTAACAGGCAGGCACTGGGGGTTTAACCCATGACGTAAACTCATGTTTACTGCTGAAATTGCTGCTGTCTGCTTAGTAAGTGAAAGACTTCTTGGAGTGGCCAGGGTAAAATGTTGCTCCAAAACCACATGCAGTCTCTCTGGGGTTTGAGGAATGTTGGTTTCCTGGAGTACTGACATAGTATGGACTGACTTGAGGTTCAGAGTATAAACTTATAAACCTCTGACTCCAAACATCTCAGCTTTGCTTGGCACGTATAAAAGTTAGGATAAAGGGCCTATATCCATCAGAGTCCAATTTCTGAACTCTTCCCCATTTTAACTACAGCATCTTTTGTTCCTTACATTGGAAATATAAAACCATTTTTATCTGGTTTCCTGAGGAAGTGGGGTTTATGTGATTAGTCTGCCAGCCTGTCTTTCAATTCTGCAGTGATTTTGTTGCACAGGCCAGGTTCAGCTCAGCTTGAAAGGAATGTCCATCACTAGCTGACAGTTTGAATGTGGCACTTGCTTTTTAAAGTATAAGAGATTTTCACTGTATAGAAGCAAGCTGTGCTGTGCCAGTTGGCCTCAGAGCTTGAGGATGGTGTCCAACTTTTTTAATTCACGAGTATAAAAATAATCTCTGTGTCCTAAGACAGGGCAGGCACTGCGGCTAGGATTTATTGTGAACAAGAACAGTTGCAAAATTCTCTGTTTAGGAGTTTGAGACCTGCTGTTGTAACTTGTTAAGAGGATGTGTGAGTCCTCATATGTGAATAGTTTGCCCATAACTCTCCCGAGCAGTGGGGTGTATGTGCTGTCCCAGCAACTCCTTCCCCATCACGGAAGTCATGGCTGCCTTGCACCTAGAAATTTTGTTGCTTAAGCAGACCAAGCATTAACTGGGGTGAATTACACCATGTAATTTTGAGTCTAATTGTAACCATCTTTACGTTTAATCTTAGCTCAGGAAGAAATGTGTTTCTTATTTGGGCTTTAGGTTAGAAAAACCCCAATAGAAACTGAAGTATTTTCCAAAGCAAAGGGATAATTTTAAAAGTTTGCCTACATCTGTCACCCTGGAGGCTCACTTATAAACTTAGGTCTGTGCCTGTGTGCCAGTTTTTTAAAGAGTTCAGGTGAAGATAATGAGGGGGCTAAGAGCTCATGGCTTCAAAGGAGGGGCTGGGAGAGTTAGTTTTGGTCAGTCTTCAGGGTATTCAGTTACCTGCTGGGGCATATGGGGGAAACAGCACCAGAATCTGAGAGGTGCACAGTGATAGGACAAGAGGCAATGGGCACAAGTTGCAACAAGGGAAACTGATATTTAGAAGAAAATTTTGCTGTGAGGACAGTCAGACATGGGAACAGGAGCCCAGGGAGGCTAAGAATGATCTGGTAGTATGATATCTTGAACCCTGAAGACAGTGAGAACTCAATGGGACCAAGGTTGTGGGCAGCCTGGGCCAAGCTGGCCCTCCTTTGGACAGACTTTTGGACCAGGTGACCTCTAGAGGTCTGTTCCAACCTGTTCTGTGACCCAGCATAGGGTGCGGCATGAGTTTACAGTGCTGTTCCCTATGAAATGGTTTACTGATAGATTTGCATTCAGGAAGGCATGTTTCTAATGTATAATAGGAACCCAAAAGTGCTAATACCAGTTGAATGCTGGAGAACTGAATAAAATTGCTCTTTCTGTCATGAAGTTTTCATGTGTTCGCTCTGCAGTAGGTGGCATTTTCTAGATGACTGAATTAAGGTCTGTGCAGAAATGCTTCTCTAAACAGTATTTAGGGATTGTTCTTTCATTAGTTAACAACCTGTATACTAAATAGTTGAAAACGCCTGTTTGGTTTCCAAAATTAGTGCCTAGTTTTAATCTTAATATTTTTGTGATTCAGCTCCCCAGTTGTTAGATGGGGAGAGCATCATCGCTTTTCAGGGGCAATCATAAAACCCAAAAGAACATAAATAATGCTTCCTTCAGAGCATGGTCAGTGTCCTGATGCCCATGTATTGCCATAGAAACAAAGAAGAAAGCAAAGCTTCAGTCCATCCTATGTGAAGGGACTTTTGGGTGATTCATTGATTAATTAGAACAGCTTTTCATGAAGAGACCAGCCTTAATTATAGCATTTCCTAACTTTCCCTTTTTTTTTTTTTACTGTAATCATTTCATTGTATTATTTTAATAGCTTTTTGTCTCTAAGTATATATCACAGTTAAAAAATTGGAGATATTTTTACAGCATTTCACACTTGCATCTTTTTGTTGTTTATGAAAGAACACAGCTGAAAGAGAGTCTCTATTGTAGCCGATGATGCTGGTTAACACATGCCCCGCAGCTCAGTGCAGTGACTGTCTCGGACTCTGAGCTCAGTTCTGTTCTCATCTCTATCAGTGGGAGCTTTGCTGTTGCCTACCCTGCAAGCGCCTCTCTTACTGTTGTACTGTTACTTACCTGTCACTGTCAGGTGATGTAGTCTAGCCTAGCAAAAAACTTATATGCAAGGCGTGTGCTTTATAGTGAGTGCACAAAGACTTTCCTGAAAGCAGTATCTTAGAATGTGTAAGGGGTGTTGGAAAAATAATGAAAACAATAAACGTTGGAAGTCATTAAAATTTCTACTGTTCAGGAAAGGATCTGCTTAAATTCATTCATACTTTGAGAGCCCTTAAAAGACTTTTTGAATTTTTGAGTATGTCTTAAGTATGCATGCTGTCCTGTCTAGGGGACTAAGTGTATTAATGGAGCATAAACAGAATGTGCATTAACAGAGTAGAAGCAGGAAACTAAATGCTAAGTACTAAATAAACCCAGGAGCAGAGGAAATAAAGCCAAACCCTTCAACCATCAACACATGCCTCATTTTTAATAAACCTGCTGGTACTAAAAGGCTGTTTTAAAACAAGAATGGTAAAGCTGCATTAGGAAGCACTCTAAAGTTCAGACGCTCTGGACTGAAGGTTGCTTGTCAAACCTTAATGCATATCTATTGTGCATATGCATTATAGTAATCTTTTAACAGGAGGAATCCCTGTAAAGTGGGAAAAATAGTATTTGACTTCAGCGTAGTGGAAAATCGGATCTGCTTAAAACCATTCACTTGCTCTGCCCTTAAAAGCCTGTAGAAATACATGAGAAAAGGATATTTGGTGTTGAGGGCACAATAAATGATAGGAGGAGATGTTTTTTTGGAAGTAATGCTTTTCTCTTCAGAGATAATTGGAGACATTTATGAGCTGCAGAGTCTAAAAGCCTGACAGTGGTTTTGAATGCAACTGATTTTATGAACTTTTGAAAGTTGTAACAGTTCTCTGACTTACAAGGTCTCTTTTGCTTTTGTCTTTTAATAGCTCTCTACAATCACGTCAGCTGTAAATAAATTAGGTGCGTAATCCTGATTCTATGTGAAGTTGTTAATCTGTGAAATAGGAGAATACCCCACTGCTGGAATCCCGGTCTCTCAAATGCCTCTGAAATATAAAGCAGGGATCAAAATCTTATTTGTTCTTTCTTTGCCTTTCAGGTCCAAACCATGAATTACGTCGGACAGTTAGCAGGGCAAGTGTTTGTAACTGTGAAAGAGCTCTATAAGGGACTAAACCCAGCCACGTTGTCAGGATGTATAGATATAATTGTTGTACGTCAGCCAGATGGAAATCTTCAGTGTTCTCCTTTCCATGTACGGTTTGGGAAAATGGGAGTCCTACGTTCTAGGGAGAAAGTGGTAAGAAAATTGACAATTTTGATATGTTCTGTCTGTGGGGTAATTGTAAAGGCATGAAAGTTACTGCATGTTCTGTGGTATGCTAGTCAAGGTTTTCTTTAGATACTCTTTACAAAGTGCCCAAATTGAGATTCAGTGAAAATCGTTGTTACTGATTCTTGCGTTTCAAAGCATAATTTGTAAGACATTGACTATAATAAAAACAAAACTATGACATTTGTAACATTTATTTTCAACAGCGCAAAATTTTGAATTTTGGGCTGATTTGGGCTTATACAAAATTTCATTAGTGACTGTGTATTAAGCCCCTTTGTTTAACTTGTTTATTGATAGTTACAAAAAAAGTAGTGCTATCATGAAGTAGTATTTTCAGATAACAGAACGTTGAAGTCAATTGAGGCTAGAAAAAGCAGTGAGGACCTTTAGATAAATGTAACCACGCTGAATGACCTGGCAGTATGATATCAGATGCAAAGTTGCCAAGGAGTAATGCACGACAGATGATCTTAGGAGATAGTTTGTAACTACATATAGTCTAGGTTCTAACGTAGCTGTAATTGTTCAGCAGAAAGATCCTAATGTCACCATGGACATTACATGAATTGGAAAAGAATACCAATATTTAGGATATGTAAAAGTTGGCAATGTTACAGGAAACTGTGTCCTGAAATACAACATCAAGGTAGGCTTGTCCAAGTCTCCCAAAAAAACCCACAAATGAAAATGGAGTTGGTTGCAAGAATGGTTGTAGGCAAAGAGAAAGATCCTCCTGAGAAGAAATGGAAATAGGTGGGGCTATATAGTGGTGAGATAAATGTGTGGAAGAAATAGACACTTTTTCTTATTTATGCTTCTCATAGTTTAAAGAGAAGTCTTGTTTAATGAGTTTGAAAGACAGTATATTAAGATTTGTGTGTGGAAGTACTTCTTGCACAATACAAAAATAGGCTATGAATTAAAAGAGCAAAAAAGATTTGTGTAGCGAGTGAAGCATTCAGAATTGCATTTCAAAAGATTCAGGACTTCATGTAATGGTTATAAACCTTCTTGAGTAGAGGAGCGAGACAGCAATGAGCTGAACGAGTTAGAAAAACGTTCTGATGATTTGTGAATCAGCCTTGTGAAGGGCTGGGGAGACCATTTGTAGTTTATTATAAGGTTTCCTATGCTTCCCTGAGAAGCATTTTCCCCACTGACAGTGGTAGGATAGCTGAACAGGAACTGTGTACCTGAAATAACTTTCTTTTCATTTGAGAATGTATTTATTTTCTTCCAGGTTGACATAGAAATTAATGGAGAGGCTGTAGATTTGCACATGAAACTAGGAGACAATGGAGAGGCTTTTTTTGTGCAGGAGATGGATAACGATCAGGTAAGAGTCAAAATTAATTTTCATTTGTTAAATATTCAATGTCTGCTCTTCAGAGTCAGTTTTGACTTTAGGAATTTTGTTGAAAAACATACCTTTCCCCACTTGATAGTTTTGAAAGTTTCTGGACAATTTTCTGCTATGGAAATTTATTACTATACAGTTACTTCATTTTTTAAGTTGCTGAGATTGAAAAAAATCTAAAGAAGGTAATCACATAACTAAAATAATAAATCTGAGCTTATGTGCACACCAGTGTGTGAACAGAAATAACATGTACGCAGTCACATGCTCCAAAGATGTGTATAACAGAGGTTAATATGTCCATGGATTTTTTTTTTTGTAGAAATCTTTACTTTGAACATATGCACTCAGCAGCCTGCCAGTAAAAGTGCACATGCCCTGTAAACATCTGTGCAGACAGTAATTCTGGTACTCACCAAAGACGTGATCTTGCAACTATTGTTCATGTGGAATTACATTTAAATGAGAATGCCTGCTGTTGAGCTGTGTGACTGTGTATGGTCACACTAGTTTTGAATAGTCCATATGTAATGTAACAGAAGAAAAGCTTTTACAGGCACTTCTCTTCAGGTATCCCCAATAATATTTGTCATTGTCCAGACTGGTATGAGTTTTCAAATTCTTATATTGAGTACCATACAACTAGTTTCAGGTGAGAGCTATGTCCATGTGCAGTATTCATCTCTGTATCTTCATATCTAAATCTTCTGACTTAACAACTTCTATGTGGTAACAGTTACTTGGTGACTGAAAATTGCTAGAAATACTTCAGTGAATGTCTGGAGTTGTGTATATATGAGACTGAAGAAGAGGATGTTTGTATGACCTAGTTATAAACCACTGACCTATTTGACTACTGCCATCTGAGCTGTGAAGGAGAATTAGATTTCACAAAATGTTCAGATTATAAACTAGTATTTTTGTTTCTGTTCTCTATCTAGCATCATTTGGATGGACACTCATGCCATAACCTGGCCGATGCTCAGAGGATCCTCTTTATTAAGAGTATTGCTCCTGGCAATCCAGGAGATGCAGCTATGGAACAATATCCATATGTTATAGAATTATACTGAGCACCCAGATGTCTGATCTTTGTTAGTTTTCTGGGGAATAAATGACTTAGATTTTGACAACTGTGCACAGGTTTTAGAACCAGATTTATGACTGACAGAGGAACTAATATGTTGCATGGTTTGCATTTCTTTCTTTCTCAGGAGGTAATTCCTTATCATCTCTCCACATCTCCCATTCTGTCTGAGGGAACTGCTTTAATGGAAGCTCAGCTGAAGAGGAACTCCATAGACAGGATAAGAAACCTGGACACCAGTGCATCCTCGCAAGTACCACCCCAAGCCCATGGATCCCAGCCTTCTACTGAAACATCTCCAGTCTGTAGCTCTGTGAAAAAAAGGAGGAAAAAGAGGAGAAAGTCTACCCATAAAATAGACAGCTTAAAAAGAGAAGACAATGGAGACACGTCAGAAGATGAAGACATGTTTCCTATAGAGATTAGCTCAGAGGAAGAAAAAGAACCATTGGACAATTCAAGGTATCACAGTGGAATTGAGATATATAATGGAAACCTAATGCTGGGTTAATGTTCCATTCCATACCTCCTATCAGTAATTTCTATCTAAGTCAGTACATATGGTTGATGGTCATGTTTCTTTAAGAAAAGCCTTCAGGCTAGAAAGCTATTGAGAATATTACTAACAAAAATAATGAACATGACATTGAAAACATAAGAACAATCCTCCATCATGCTGTGAACTAGAAGGTGTGAATCAGATAACATTTCTCTATCTCTTTTTAGTTCAGGTTATACTAATTCTTCTCTATGATTTTTTTTTTTCTTTTTGGTTCTCTGGAGTATGAAAAAAAAGTCTTTCCCTATACTTAGGATCCCTGTTCCAGATGTGTTTGTTGATGAAGTATCTGACATAAATGCTCCTGCAGTTTCTACATTTTCTCAGTCTGCATCTTACCCCCATTCAGATGGAGAATGGTCACCTCTTCACAGGTACTTTTTATGATAGTACAGTTCTAAATAACCTTCTTTTAATTTTTTTATATGCTAGTGCTATATGAAGTCTTACTAAAAACTTTAGTATCAAACATGGTCACTATCAGGTACTAGGTGAATGCTTTCTATATTTGAAAGTAGATAGTGTACAAGACCTTCAGGTTAGCTTCACCAGTCTGGTGATAGCATGTGTCAATACCCTGCCCCTTCAGTGACTTTTTGAACTGTATGTTCTGTTTGTGTCTTGGTTTTAATATTCTGGATTTTGAAGATTCTAGATGTAAATTCAGCATTCATGTAGCTAATGCACAAAGAGCTTATGTTAATCAGCACTTGTGAATAATGACACCCTGTTTTTCTTTCTACCAACATGCTGTGCTATCCAGTAAGCCTATAGATTGCATAGGGCAATCCTCTCTTCTCACTGTTCCGGCAGACGGAGGCCTATCTAACTCTTGTCCTCAACAGTCTTCTCACTTTCCTTCTCCAGACAGGTAGAACAGTTGTCCTCCCTCTTTTCTGGTATGCTCTTTAATCCTTTTAACACATGCATAGACTTTTTAACACATTAATAGTATGTGAACTTTCTTGAACTTAAAACTGCACTTGCTGCTAACCCAGACACTTCAAAAGAAAGTGATGCTGAAAACCACTTCCTCTGCTTACTACTTTGTGGACATTGACTGGAGGTAAGTTGCCTTGATGAATCATCTGTTGAATGAGGGTAGCTAGTATAAAATCAGGCCAATGAAAACCTGGGGTAAAACTGAAGTTGATTAGGGTGATAACAAAAAAAAGAAAGAACTTAGCCAGTGAAAACTTACATTCCTCTGAAGACTGACATTTCCATGTGGCTTTTTACAGTCAGTGTATATGTTAATGACATTTTTATCCCATGGTTTTCCTGAGTTGGTTGTTTGTGTATAAGTTGCAAAGTAAAAGCAAAACAAAGGCCTCAGAGATTGAGCAATAAGGAGTACAGAACTTGTAATGGGAAAAGCCCAGTACTGAAAGAGAACTTCTTTTCCCTTGTTCCCTGATTTGGGAGGGGGGAGGACTTTCTGTATGTTGGAGTGCAGCAAGGGAGCATCTTAGAGAGTAAAGACAACACAATAGATAAGGCATCTTGCCTAAGCTTTAGGAGACCCAGACTTAAGCCTTTGCTGTAGGATTTCTCTTGACTGTAGAATATTTTCTACAGAGCTGACAGTGGGCACGGACACTTCTTGTGATGTCTTAAATTCAAAATGTCTCAAGATTCTGCAGCCAGGATCTTTCTCTTCATTAAGTCAGTGGAGAAATGTCACAGCAACTTAGTTAAAAAATTTAAAGTAGGTGTCTGAATATGACCTCTACAATTTTCTATTAATGCTGGGGAATCTTTGAGTAATAAATCAGGTGAAATTGCTCATTGCCTGTCTCAACATAGATGCCATACTAGGTGCCTAAGGCTGTATTGAAACTGATAATCTTGAGGTTTTCCCAGCTTCTAGGTCTGCCCTCTTTAATGTGACCGTGTTGCAGCACCAAGGCAAGGTGAGATCCTGGGACGTTCAAAGCTGTTATCAGTGCTTTTCATGGGAAGGAAGGGCAGGTGCGCAGGTTGGGATGGAGCAGTGATGTGCTCTGGGATGCTCCATCAACTTTGCTCTGGAGTTCACCTGTCCTGCAGTCTAGATACACAGCTAAAGTGCTATAGTCTGAGTAAGGGCCTCTCTGTGTCTGCGACTGCTTTCTTCTGTGTGAAATAAGAAACTCTGCTATGGCCACCTCAAAGAAGGTTCAGAGGCTCTCAGCTATTGTTGTGACATGTACATGAGGTAGGCCTCTCTCCTTCTGGCTATCTTTTCCCAGTTTTTGGCCTCAGTCAGGGCAGGACTTTTTCTCAGGTCACACTGCTGCTTTCTCAGGGCTGTCTTTGCTTTCAGTGGGAAACACTGTGAAGATCAGTGTGGTTTGCTGTTGCAGAACTGCCAACTACAGGTCAAGTTCCTTATTCTTTGACATTGGATTACAGTAAATGCAGTTATAGCTGTTAGCCAATGCGTAAGTCTGTGACACAAACATTCAGCATTTATCGGATGCTAATCGGATATGCTGATCTAGATGACTGAACTGAGGTTCCCCTTCCTTCTTGTGCAGTGTTGACAGGATGAGTGGCTCTAGCTTGATCTGCAATATCTGCAGCAATCTATGTAAGGCAAGTGAATTTCAGCTGGGCTGGGTCAGTGGTGAATTTAAGGACAGGGGAATTGCAAGGCACAGTTCAGCCCAAGACAAATGTTTTGGTGATGTAAGGAATAAAGAACTCATTTTGAGTCTAATCAATGGATGTCTTTGCAGGATACTATCTCTGGGTTACAAATCCTACACAGTCTTGGTATTCAACCTTATTGATCCCTAGTGCAAGTATAACATAAATTCAGCATTTAATTTGACCTAACTGAGCTAAAAAAAAATTAAAGCAATATGATTATGAGTTTCATTAGTCTTCAGTCTCATTTTACTTTGGTAGCAATAGTATGAAGTGAACAGCAGAAAAAATAGGTCCAGTGCGGGTAAAGGAGACGACATCTGGCATTACATATGGAAGCAGAACTATACAAACAGGAAGTATACAAACAGGACTGTAGAAGGCATAACTGCCACTGCATATATAAACTGCAGAGATTATTGTTGCTGTTCCAGAAGGATATTAGTTGGAGAGGGTAGCTATTGAGTGTTAAACAACAATATGGCATATGAAGAAAAAGTAAAGGTATTTCTCTGTAATGGAAAACCAGCTCTCATCTAGAGGCTACCCACCCTGTATTAATATTTGTGGGTGGCATAGAAAATTCCAGCTTATGTTCCAGGTGATACAAGGAATGGGAATGCTTTAGTATTCTTTTATGCAAACAAAATAATTTACCCTCTGTTTGCCTTGTGGATGCATGTTTGCAGTCTGATTTGGTCTTGGGCCTTTTAAATTGAGATGGCATTGCAATGATAATTCTGGTCTAACCTGAGGTTGTATTAGCCTTTGTACACTAATCTATAAGGAGAAATCAACTGAAAAGAATTCTGAAGATGTAACATTTTGTTCCTACTAAATCCTTATATTTTATTGTTCAGAAAAGTAGTATTTATAGAATGAGAATTAAGATGTCGCCATTGTGCTTGTGTCAAAAGTTCAGTAGATATTGTGTATTTTGTGTACTTTGCTTTGGGAAAGTGGGTAGATGCTTGCCATGGTTATACTTGTAGCTATATCTACTCTGAACCAATAACCCAGACGTGTGCATGGATCATTGGGCAGCGTTTTGCAGCAGGAGCTTTCTCAGAGCAGAACTCTGCCTGTTTTAACATACACACATATGCTATATTTCTGGCACTTGCACGTGTGTGTCTGGGAATATACATCATAGTTCTTAGTGCTGAGTAACAGCCTGGGCTTCTTCCCCACTAAGTTGTGTGTACAAGGGAACTGTATTTTCAGGGAAAATTATGGAAAAGGAAAGATTCCTGCCCCAATCAGTGTTGACACTGCAAAAATGCAGAGGTTCTAGCCCAAACTGAAGCAGTGCCTGTATTCTTTCAGGTCGTCTGGCTGGGTAATTGAATCTGGGCTGAACATACGCCACAGCCCTAACTGGAGATTTTTCTAAGTAAACAAGTAGGTATTTTGAAGGTTAAAATGCGTGTAGTGCACAGATTAACTTGTGCGGTGACCTCACTTCCTTAAATCTAGATGTTTTGGGCTTAAAGCAGCAGCAGAAGCATTACTGCCTGCTGAGATTTTCTGAAGTGCCCAGGCACCTGATTTCCAAGGTTTTAATGGACCCTAGCTGCATGGAAAATACTGCAAATCCTACAAACTTGTCAGTGGGTGATGTAGAAGTTGCTGAAAATCTCACCAAGCATTTCTTGAATCCTTAGAGCTCGAATACTTTTAAAATCACATTGTTCTGATACGTTCATCTGTCAAATGACTACTAAAAATTTGAAGTTCTTAGTACCAAAAAAGATCTTCCACAGTATTGCTTATAAATTTTACAGTTCAGCTAGATAACATAATTATCTGTCGCTAAAAAGTCATAGCATTTGTACATATTCAAAGTATGTCTTACCGCAACATAGATGAAAACAAGCAATAATGTAGATAACTAGGTTGTTATCTTTTCAGATGTGAAATTCACAGATTTTTTTAAAAGCTGCTTTGTGTTATTATGAAGTAATTATTTGCCTGTGAACAATGAATTCACTATCAGCTAGCTCTACGAAACTACCTTGCATTGAAAGAGCAAAACTGTTTTGGTTATTCAGTTCATCCAGAAGAAGGTAAAGAATAAATCAAACGTGAAGAATTTGTACTAAACCTAGGAAGCCTTTTGGTTTTTTTGAGGGTGAAGGTAACTCAGTTTGGACCTTTGATGTAGGAAAGTTGTGGATTATTTTGATGCTTGTAGTTTTTGAATCAGTATACCAAAGACATGCTTTGGGTCAGGCAAAAAAAAAAAAGGGCTTTGTTCAAGGGGTTTTGGGTGCAATTCTATGACTTGCATTATGCAGAAAGGCAGAGCAGATAATCAGATTTTTTCCTTTTGTCCTTGAAATCACTGAATCATTATTTATTAATGGCTGACGTCACATCACATTATTGACTTCACCATGTTAAAAAATGGTACAAACTGTAATTTACTAATTAATAATTAAATATTTTATATTGAGTAGTCAGCAAAACAAACAATTATTTTTGCACTGGAAGGGCTTAAATTCTTTGTGTAGCTCTCCTGGTTTTCCTATAAACCTGCATCCAAGGATAGACTTTATTAGTCTATTTAGTAGAAGGAAGTAATCAACTGGATTCCTTAGACTAATTTATTACTTAGGATAAAGTGTCGTGTTGATATGAGTGAGTCACTTTCTGCGCTTCACGTCCATTATAACAATACTAACATCTCTTTGTCCACCACTGCTGGCACCATCCCTGTTCTTTTTTTCCCCCACAGAACCCCCAAAATCCTTCTGAAATGGTCAGTGCTTTTGTTCCATCTCTTTCAGCTTCTCAAATACTGCATCTGTGATGGCACTTACTGAAAAATGGATGAGACGTCTGAATGCCAGTCTAAGAGGATCCCAAACTGCTTAAACTGTTTTTCCATGCTTTCACACTTTCAATTGGCTGATAATTACTTAAGATTTTTCAATGCTTTGGGTTGATGGATATAAGTTTGGAAAGTGTGTAGTGCATTGTGGTTACTTTTGGTTTTGTAATATTTTTATAATAAGTAGTGTTTCTGTTTGTTTGTTTTTCTTCAGCCCATCAGGTTCACGCCCTCCTACGCCTAAAAGTGACTCAGAATTAGTCAGTAAACCTATGGACAGAAGTGGACTGAAGAATAATCCCCACATGCACTGGGCCTGGGGAGAACTACCCCAGGCTGCAAAGGTATCCATTGTAATTTGTTTAATTCCTGCTAGCATCTATTGTGCTTTAATGGGGCAAATGTGCTTATTTTATTCCA
>NW_009259798.1:2876482-2962808 GCF_000687185.1 Egretta garzetta
GAGAATTGTATCTTGCTCCTCAGGAGGTACAGGAAAGTGCCTTGTGCCGTGGATGTTCTCAACACTGATCATATACAGTAGAATATGAGGAAGTACCTGAAACCCAGTCTTCTAAAAGTTAGAAGTTTGAATAACATAAAGTAAGACCCAATGTCCCTTGGTAAATGGTTGAAATTTATAAATAGTCTCAGATGGAAATCAGGTGCTTGGCATTAGCAGTGTGATTCACAAAATTTAAAATCGGTTGCTCGAGTACCTAAGCATCCAGAAACACCTGCAGTTCTGCATCCCTGCATGCCCAGACGTGCTGTTCTCTTGGCTGAGCTGACTGGCTTGGTGCCTGTCTCCTGCCTGAAGCCATTTGGCCCAGTTAGATGGCAGGATCTGTAGTGTGCCAGCAGCATCGTCTCCTGCTCTGCAGTCTCGTCTCCTGCAGCTGAGCGCACTGCAGGTCAGTTGGATGCTGGCTGGCTCCTTACGATAGCTGTGGAGTCAGAGCATTCATACAGGGAAGGGGAGACTTAGGGCTTACGCCTGCCTCAGGGTGTGAGAAATAAAGATGAGGTTCCCGTGGCATATTGCAACTGTGAGGGCAGGGATGGTGCAGGGTTTGGCCCCTTCTCCTGAAGGTTGGCTTCTCTGCAGAAAGGACTGCAGGAGTGGTGGGGTCAGGAACAGTATAAAGAAACAAAATTCCTGCTTTGCAGGCAGTTGGTATCTTCAGAAAGAAGACTTCTGCATTCTGGTGGTGGCATCAAAATTATAATGGCACTGTTACAATTTATCTTTAATTCACTATTGGTAGCTAGTGACAAAAGCAGGGATGGGAATCCAGAATCCTTAATTCCTTCAGAAGAGCTCTGGCCTCTCCTTTAGTAGGCCAAAGATGAGCTGTCCCATCACCTCTGCATTATTCTCATTATGTATATTACAAGAAAATTGGGAGCTATTTTCTGTAAATAGAGAACTGATTTAAGTGCACAGGTCCAGGCAGGAGTTTCAAATTGGCATTTCCAGACTAGAATTCAGAGTTTCCTGTCAGTAGATCTGGGTGTTTCACTTTTATCCCAGTCACACAGCCCAGTGTGTATTGCACATCTTATTTCTGGAGGGTTTTCCCTCTGCAGTCCCTCTCTATGTCCCTAGCCAAGCTATTGAGAGTTTATCTGGCCATACCTGAACTGGGGATTACACTTTGGATGCTGAATTTTGTGCAAGTAAATGCACAGCAGAGAGGTCTTTTGTACACCGTAGTCTCCACCTCAGTTAGTGTTGGCTTTCTGCTGTAGTTGGTTACCTTGAGAATCTGGTCTCACTGGATTGAACAGAACTGGTTAATCTCTAGTTGTTGCATTTTTAAAGAGCTTTTCTTTATAGCAATCTGGTTTTGTCTCACAGGCCAGTTCTCCGCTCAAAGCAAAGGAACCCAGCATGGTGGATGTAAATCCTTCTGAAAGCACTCACTTTCGGGTCATCCAAAGTTCTCCTATAGAGGAGTTTAACACTGTGTCTCCTCTGCTTGCCCTTGGACAAGCAGATGCAGCAACTGCTGATGAAAGTGAGCCCTTACCAGCTGAGACAAATAAGCCAGAGACTGAGTCTCCAGGAGCAGCTGTACCACCGTTGCCTGCCAATGAAGAAATAAAACAATCTGCAGCTTGCTCAGCCCAACCAGCTGGCAAGACAGATTCCCCTTCCAGAAAGAAAGGTAAAGCTGTTGATTCTGCACTTTTATATGTATGATTTTGTCTATAAATTTCATGGTGATAAAGCACGTCATTGTCATATAAATTAATCTGTGCCTGAAGGCACTTTTGGGTTTGGAAAGGAATAAGCTTTGTAAAGCACCTTCAGAATCTGAGCTGTGCAGCAGGCTGTTCAAAGGAGCCATGTAGTAAGGTAGAAGATTCTCCTTGGTGTGGGATTTTTGGCATCACTTTGCTTATGAGCAAGACCGCAAAACTTGCTGCAAGTTCATCCGTATTTGACAGGTTCAGAGATTTCACTTTTTGGTACAAGCACACTGTAGATCTGCTGGTCCACCTGCTCTGACTGCTTTCAGAGTCGTTATGTGTTGCTGGTAATTGTGGAACCTCTCTGCTCTAGTACAAAGTTGTAGTATGTCTTTTGCACAAACAACAGATTTGCTATAAAATAAGGTACTTTTGTTTCACATGAGCAATTTCAGTTCCGTGTGGTACGTGTCCTGTCCTGAATTTGTGAAACATAACTCTTGTCTTCTTTTCTGCTTCTTAATTTCTGGGCTCTATATCCATGGTATTTTATAATAAGTGTTACAATCTTCACATGAAACTTACTTGCTTACAGATGCTGTGTTTTAGAGCTCTGATGGTTCTATGATTGTGGAAGCCCTATATAAGCCTAGATTGTGCAGCTGCTTTTTAATCAGTAAACGTACCAATTTCTTAGCCACTTCCCTATGCATTCCACTGTCTTTGAAGACAAAAAAATGACAGTGTTACTCTGCTTGCTATCCAGTCTTTACATAACTTTTTTTCTGATTGATTTTCTGATGTTTGATGTTGGAAATTGGGACAGTGAGAAGTTGTGGGTTTTAGAATGAAATCCAAATTAGCTTTTGGCTTTACAGTATTTACTTGTCTAGGTGTACCAGCAACAACAGGACGGTGATGGCTCTGTGTGTTGGTACTAGTGAAAGACCTGGGAGGGTTGTCTTATCCCCTGCAATGGTGCATGTGCATGCACAACGCATCAGCTGTCTGTGCTAAACCGCAAGTTGTCTCCATAACAAGCTAGTTATATAGAGTATTCATGACTATACTACAGTCTGTTGTGTTCCTTCCCTTTTGCAAGGGGGGATTGAAGATTGGTTCTTGGAGATTAAATGCACTGATTGCCTTACTGTGATAATAGGCCTATGCAAATACTCAAAAGTTTTCCTGTCGCTGTTTGCCTATAGTGACCACTGACTTCCTATCCCAGACAAAACCACCGGGAATTAGGAGGCTTTGGTTTATCTCAGAACTAGTCCTCTGCTGCCCCATTTTTTGTATTCCAAGTCTGAAAAATGTATATCAGCAATTTTGTTTTGAAATTTTTGGCAGTACCAATTTATACAAATACAGTTCACAAATTATTGTAAGTGTCTGGTTTCTCGATCTTAAAATGAATAATTAAACAGTAATAACAATTCTGGATTGTTACTCAGAAAATGCTCATTAATAGGCTTATTTGTGTCATCCCTTACAGACAAACGAAGCCGGCATCTTGGTGCTGATGGTGTCTATTTAGATGACCTCACTGACATGGATCCAGAAGTTGCTGCACTTTATTTTCCCAAGAAGTACAAGTCCTTTGCTTATATTTTTACTATTTAAAGAGCTCTTGTCACCTTCCAGATTTAGATCAAACTCTTCATTGCCAACCAGATAAGACCTCTTTTTTAGAATCCAAGACAAGGTGAAGGCAGAAGGAAAATAAAACTCTGTAGAGAGGAGTATTAGAGCTTTTGGAAGGCCCTGCATGTGGGCCCGAGAAGTGTGCTTGAAACTGATTTTCTATTTTGGTCAATTAAGCATGATACATTGATTGTGGATTGTTATGTAACGTACACTGGTGTTTGTGAGTGTTACTCGCATGCCCTGGGAGACCAGTCGGCCTTGGGATATATTTATCTCCATGTCCTTGCTTATTACTGTGAAGAACATATCTTACTGCTAACAGTATTAGCACAAAGTTATTGCTTTAATGTTGTTCTACGATGGGTGACCATCTATAAATACAAATGTTAGAAAATAAGTTTTGGAAGACACATGATCGATTTATTTATGAAGATATTGCACCCCAAACATATGATTTCCAACTAGTTCTGATCTTTACTAGAGCCTCTTATAACATTTATAGTCCTCTTTCCACATCATACTCTAGTAATTTGAATAAAGTCATTGAGCAACAGCTAAAGTAGCTTGCATATTTTATTTTTCCTTCTTGCTTGCTTAAACTCAGCTGTTGTAATACTAGCATCTCAGTAAAACTGAGAAAGACTAGTAATATGGAGAAAAAGGAATTTTTAGCCCAACTTTTCTCAAATGCATTCATATAAATTTGGAATGGAAAGCAGAATTGTTTGAGCCTGCACTTTGTTATCATGTCTCATCTATACACAGATTTTAAATGGGTATAATGATTGGTTGTTTCTTAAAATTTTAATCCTGGTAGTTTATATGTAGAGTATTTTATTTATATACATGTGACATAAATACACAAACATACACTT
The DNA here is from genome assembly GCF_000687185.1 of Egretta garzetta. NCBI lineage: Eukaryota > Metazoa > Chordata > Aves > Pelecaniformes > Ardeidae > Egretta > Egretta garzetta. The sequence goes on from NW_009259798.1 coordinate 2,880,741, forward strand.
CCTTTGTTTTGGGTTTAGCTATTGGTTTATATAATTAATATACATTAAATAATAAACTAATATGTTTATTCTTGTTCCTGTGTGGGAATAGTTCTACTATATAAACTCTGCTTATAGTAGTGTTATTTTGTCTAAGATTGTACAGTTTGTCTTATTTTTCCTATCTCTTGTAAATAAGTGAAGCTATAATTATGCATGCCTAGTTTAGGCAAGTAAGTACAAGCAGTCCATTATTTGAGGGTACCTGAGGCCTATACTACTTTTTTTAAAAAAAAGAAAATTAAGGCAAAAGCAAGCAGTTTTTGTTTGTTTGCTTGCTGGGTTGTTTTTTTTTTTCCCTTTTTTCCTAAGTGCGTGTCAGATGTAAACAGTGCTTGTTAAAGGGAGCGAATTTGGGGAGCGAATTTGGGGATGAATAAATGAAGACTGAATTAATAATTTTTCTTTTCCAGTGGGGATAACGTCCAAAGCAAGAACACAAACGACACGGGGCCGCGGTCTGCCAGCCAGTCTCCGCAGTCTGTTGGGAGCTCAGGTGTTGACAGTGGAGTTGAAAGCACCTCGGATGGAATTCGGGACTTGCCCTCCATTGCCATTTCTCTCTGCGGGGGCCTTACTGACAACAAAGAAATAACCAAAGGTACAGAATGACTTTCTGGATTACATACATGTGCTATCAGCCAAGTTTTAGCATCCTAGACTGAGGAAGCAGTGCCCTCCTGTGGCTGTACTCAAGAATGTGTTGAGAAGATAAATATTGTCCCTGTAATGATAATTTTTCATACTTAAAATAGTAGACCTATAGGACTTCTGATTTTTTTTTTTTTAACAGGTTTTCATAATTCACTATATACTATATTTTTTGAAAGTATTTTCTTGGTATTTTTATTTCCCGATAGCACTACATTTTGTATCACAATAGTGTTAATGGTACTTTTGCCACTTGGTACAGTAAATAGCTGGGAAATTGACAGCTGTCGGTGTCAGGAATGACAAAGGTGGCCTGTAAATGGGCACACTAGGAGGGGGAGTTGGAAACTTCAACCTGAGTGCCTACTCAACCTCCAATTTTATGTGTGACTTAGATAAATCATTTACAATGCTTTGTGTCTTAAACTTCCAGCTGCATAATATGAAGATAAATGTGTTAAGACTTGCACCTTCTGCAGTAATATGTCATCATAAAATCATATAAGCCTGATGCTACACTGATTGCTGTTCAGGAGCTAGTTATTAAAACATTTCAAATATACTGTGATTTATTGGAGTCGTGTTGTTATCGGGATCGCTTGTGAATTACGTACATTTTGTGAAAGGAGTCACAACCAGTGGAAGGGGTATTTATTCGTAGACATTTTCACTTTGCTGTAGGCCTTACAAGTGATCATTAAGTTTCTGGCAGTGGGTTTACATATGCATTGAACCCATCAGTTTCTGCTCCTAACTTGGACAGCGGATCAGTGAAAGGCATGACAAAGTACTTTCTTGCCTTGTTTAGAAGCCTGATACTCCTCCCTCACAGTTCCATCCCTGAGCTTTCACTTAGCTTGTATTTTGAACAGGAAAGACACCCAGCACCCGGGACAAAGAAACCCTCAGCATCTTCTGAGATTGAGAGTCTCTGAACATCTTGCTTCCCAATTACTGCTAATCTCAGCACCCTAGTAATGGAAGGCTGACCCTGAATATGAAACCTGTGTGTCTGAGAGATGCTAAGAGCTTTAGGTTGGTGCTTCTCAGGCATCTATAAATGCATGCTTTACATATGTAATTTTTTTCCCTCCACAGAAGAATTCTTAGAACATGCAGTAACATATCAGCAGTTTGTAGACAATCCTGCTATCATCGACGACCCTAACCTCGTGGTTAAGATTGGAAATAAGTAAGTATAATTCAGGGGGAAAAAAATATTTTTGCTGTTGTAACAAAAACACTTCTGTGGCACTTCAGTGCATTAGATCAGTTTAACCATAGCTGAAAAACAGATTTTGAATGTTCATAGTTTAGTTTCATGCAGAGTCAGCTCTCTAGTGAATTCATGCTCTTCTAGTTACCTTTCTTCCTTTAAATTGAAACCAAAGAGCAGTCTGAGATGACCTGTTAGAGGTAACTGATGCAACTTGAATTTCAAGAAGTTAGTTTTAAATGCTAATAGTGTTCACACTCAATTGGCAGAGTAAAAATGAAATAGGATGTGAACTTGCTAAGGCTTGCCCTGAGCCAGTTTGAATAATTAATATTTACAGGGATATGGCAGTCTGCTTGCAAGCACTTTGTACCCAGAAGTTTGTCTATATATACTGAATATTTTGCGTATATGCCTCTGTGGAGGCATTGCTTTTCAAGACTTGTCAAACTTCACCCACCAGGTGTGAGACTTCTATTTCTGCAAGGCTAAGACATTATTTCATATGTTTATATTGCTGGTAGCAGTGCAGCACTATGGTCTCTGCCAGATGCAGCTTTTCGGAGGGTGTTTTAGCTTGAGAGCTCCTTGCACATGGCATACAACGCTGCAGAGTAGAGGAGAGATCACAGCATTGTGCTGCGCTTAGAGGTTAGGCTGCCCTTTAGTCATAAACATCACCCATACAAATCTGACATGCCTGGTGCGTCCTTATGCGATAGTTTGTATTGCGTATGTTACGGCCTCATACCTGACCTTCTCTGTGGTCTGAGGTGAGTCACTTACTGCTTCCCTGCCATAGTTCTCTGAATTTGATAGTAATGTTTACCTGCCTACTGATATGTTGGGAAGAGAGGAGTACTTAGTGAGGATCTTTCTTCTGTATTCTGTGGCTGCCTTGTGAGCTTCAGCTTCCCTAGACAGGTGGATGATAATAGTGTTCGTCCTAACGTCTGTACAAGAGTTGACCCATGTTCAGCACATAATAGCAAAAGCTTGACATCCTACAGACTACAGCCCCTAACTTTTACGTAGTTCCTTGATGGAAAAAACAGTGAAAACAGCTTGTAAAAAATGTAGCTGATGCTGTGATAATAAGGCATAGTAAGGACATGAGGAATGTGTGACAGATACCCTTTCTACTTAAGGACCTAGCTTCTCTTGCATACCTTGAAAAGTATATGCTGTAAATACCTGTGAACATACTGTGGAATAAGGTGGGTCTACTATTACCGATGCAGGCCAGAGTTTGACCTGTGCTAAAGAGGCTTTGTGGCTTCAACCTGGCAGATGATAAATACTAGGTAGATTGTGAATTGGAACCTTGGGATTACAAAATGCAGTAATCATCTCTTTTGCATGCCCAGGTACTACAACTGGACGACAGCTGGTCCCCTTCTGCTGGCAATGCAGGCATTCCAGAAACCTTTGCCAAAGGTGAGATTGAACATGAAGGTTGGTCAGAGGAGGAGTTGTGACATTCTACCATTTATTAAGGCAGGGAAGATGATGTTGTACAAGAGAATCTGCCCATCGGTAATAGCTGTCCACACATAACCATTCATCTGGCTTATGCTAAGGGCTAAATAAGCAGAACTAAATTTGGTCTGTGAGTAGTGTTTATTTGCTAGGCTAAGATCATTACAAATATTTTGAAGAAGGAAAACTTCCTGTTTTCCTTCATTAATATGGATTGTAAGCATAAATTATATTGACCTATGTTAGTGTTTGCTGTAGCTGAATACTTGGTGACTGCTTTCCATTTTATCTGTATACAGCGTATATTATTAAATAAAAATAGAGGCCATTAATTTTAACCTCAGTGAATGAGCTTTAACTGCTAGATAAGGAAGGCCTGTAGCTTTCTGGTTTTCTATTTCTCGGTTGGTTGTTTGTAACCCACCCAAGTAGGTAGCGGCAGATAGCTACGAGTATGTGACAGCTATGTATGTTGGCTTATATTAAACGTCTTGATGAACTTAGTCGAATTCCATGTGACCTGGTGCCACGTAGATGCTCAGGACAGAAATACATACGACTGTAAACATGTATAAAGAAGTAGTATTACCATTGGCACTATTTTGTATCCAGGTTAGCCATGGATTTAATAAATTTTAGAACTTAAACTTTCCTTCTGCCATTTGCAGCACTTCACGTGTCTTTGGGTTTAATCTATGTGAATTCAAATGCTATCTCTGTTGCCATGAATGTGGAATTAAAAATTTCTTCAAAGCCCGGAATGCTCTCTACACTGTGTTCTTTTTTTAGTGCCAAGTTACCTATGTACGCAGTCATGCGTAGCTGCACTGCAACATCCCAATAAAGTAAATTGATCCTAAAAGTCCCAAACATCTGGTAAACCTGGCTTGAATTTCAAGGAGCCAGATGTTTTGCACTTTACTGCAAATATTGTAGTAATTATCAAAGGTGGGATTCATCCCATGGAACTGAAATGCCTGCAGAAGGTGTATAGTTATCCTACTCGGTATTTGTGGGGCAATTGCACAGAGTGATTCAGACTTTGATAGGTGCCCATTGGGTCTTCAGTGGCAATAAAGATAATGCAGGGTAATTGCATTTTTAATTAAACACTTTGATACCTGAGCCAGATATTTTGGGTTTTGCCTATGATGAGTAAATGGAAAGAATTGGTATGAAATATTTTTGCTGTTAAGGGAAATGGCAATTCTTTCAACAGCATTGTGGTTATGCCATTATTCATATAGGTTATCGGTTAAGAAAAGTGTTCTATGAGTATGAAATTCAGTGTGTTCATTTTTTTTAATGGCTAACTTATATTCTGAATGCTGATAACTTTCTAGGTGTTGCAATTTTAATTTAGCGGAGAAGCCAGTTTATATAGCTGGAAGAGTATGTGATTGGGAAGGTTGCTTCACTGAACTGTACCTCTGAAACTAATATTACTCATTTATTCTACCAGTCATCCTACTGGTTTTCTTAATGACTTGTTAATTAGAGTTTTGATTTGCTGTAATAATGGAACTAAGGGATTGGAATACTAAGTTACTTTATCAAAACAGGCTTTATGAAATGACTGAAAACTGGAGTTTTTGCAAAAAAAAAAAAAAATCACTTATGTTCTGCATAATACACTTAACCACATGTCTAATTGTAAGCATGTGAATTATCTTGCTAAAAGTCAATGGGGCGCCTGCTTGATGTTGTCCATATGTTTGAGAACCTCCTTAAATTGTAGCCATTGTTCTCAACAGTGGCATTCCATTCTCAGTAGCTCCATCTGCTTCTTGTTTTTCTTATTTTTGTTTAAAAAGTTCTCAACTTATTTGCTCTACTTTATTCCTCTGTCATTTCTTTCTTTTCTTATATACTTTAGACAGCGTAGTGAAGAGAACCTATGGAAAACTGGGAAAAAGGATGCCTTGTCCTGTACATTAGCTAAACTTAACCCTCTCTCTTAACTGCTAAGAGTTATTGGAATCAGTGATTATTATATTTTTTTTTAAATCACTAATTACTGTAACAGTTTTATTTGGTGACTTTGCTTACAGTAGAGGCTATCATCTCAGAAAGCCAGTGGCTAAGCTATTCTAGAGCGTACCAAACACTGTGGCCACCTTTACTGTAATATTTTGCTCTTTTGGTTTTTTTGCTTGCTCTCTGACTGAAAGAATTCAGTTCTTTTTACAATGTGTAAGACTCCAGTCATTATGGGTATTGAAAGAAACTTTTTTCTACTGAGGTCTAGTATATATAACCAATGAAAAGTAGCCATGGTTTAAAAAAAAACAGTTCTAACGCTGTCGGTCAAATTCATAGCATCATACTAAGCTCCTAAAAGCTATTAAGAACTTTGGGTTTTTTTTTTCTAAACTGGTCATTAAATATGAACGTTGTAGTTATTTTTAAATTAGAATAACTATCTTGCATGTGGGTTTGTTACTGGTTTGCATGAGAGCTCCTTTAGGAAGTGGTATTTTTCTTTTCTTTTTTTTAAATATAATTTGCACTGAGTAACTTCAACTTAAAACCAGTAGGTCCTCCATTCTAGACATTATACTAATATCTATTTATGTTTTTTTTTCTTCTTTGGTTTTATCTCTTTTTCATTTTCCTTTTAAAAATACCATAAGTATTCATGCTTAAGTTACTTCAGAGCAGCTCTGGATACCATTAGATTTTGCTTTAGTAGAATTTATGGTCCACAGACAGTATGTTTACTTTTATTCTATTTATTATCAGTTAAAATTGTGTGTTTGGCACTTTCTTTCATTTACATATATCAGGTTGTCTTTTGTTTTGGGTTTTTTTTATGTTACCATCCGTTTATCACAGGCCACTGTGGAATCTATAATGAGGGACAAGATGCCCAAAAAAGGTGGAAGGTGGTGGTTTTCATGGCGAGGGAGGAACAGCACTATTAAAGAGGTAAGTGTAAGAAGGATTTCCTTCTGGTCGCAGTGGGAAGGCTGGGTACCTCCATATTCATTCCTTGGAACTTTGTTTCTGAGAGTAACTCAATATTCAATTTGACTGAGAATATACACATTAAAAGATGTTTAAACAGCATCTAAAATCTGACTTCTTTTTACTTTAGAAAGCTTTGGAGCAGACCCTACCTGAAACATTTGCCTGCAGTGTTTTGGTCCTGCATTTATTTTCGTTACACAAACCTGAGGCAGTATTATCTAAAGGATTAAATTTGTGTTTGGGAACCTAGAGTTGAAGAGCTGTGCCACTAATTTAATGGTTTTGTGCAGATTACATACCTTTCTGCAGCTTTCTTTTGGTAGTTGAACAGACATATTTGAGTAGTGTGAGCTGTAAAATTCAGCAAAACCTAAGATGGAAAACTGACTATGTATTAGTTTTAAAGTCTTTTTGAATTTTTCTGAGCATTAGAAGTTTGTGGTAACAGTCTTAAAGCCATGGATGAACATTAAAGAACAGTGAAGAAAGCAAAACTTTATATGAAATATTGATCTCCTGTCTAGACATACTTAATCTTTAAAGTTGGCTAATAAAACCTCTTCATACTAATTTATACTACTGAAGCATTAGTACTTGAGGGGAGAGAAATTACTTCTAATACATTTTTATGGTTGTGCCTCAGTCGATGAACTTTTTTAGCCTTGCATGAAATAACCGTTGTACTGATCTGTGGGTATGGGCCTCAGAGCATGAAGTTTTTAGTTTGTTGAAGCTTTTAGGATTTCTCTCTGAGTGGAAGTATTTAGTTATCTCTAGAGCTGTGGCAACTATAAAGGGATAAGGGGAGGTGTTGTTGTTTGTGTGTCTCATAAAATCATTCACTATTTTAAAATGTGGTGGGATGAAATTGATAGAGCTTAGCATCTACTCAGGGTAAAAGCAGTTTGGAAAGCTTTACTGAATTCAAGATTTTAATGATTCTATGAAAGGTAATTGTATTTTTTTTTTCTTTCTCCAGAGCCATACTTTGCTTTTTCAGGTGAAATCTAGCTATTTGAGGTGCATGAACTGAGTAGTGATGGGATTGATCCCAGAACTTCAGCTGTGCTAGATGTGAAATCTGTATTTCTGTACTACTTCCATGCAAGATTAAATCTTAATTCTTCTTCCGAGTTTTATATTTGAAATTTTTAGTTCTTTGTTCAGCATTTATTCTTTACAAAAACCATGAAGTTTCCTTTGTCTACAAGCAAAGGAAATGAACATGCTGTTGATTTTTACCAATTCTGTACAAGACAGAACTTGGTTTTCAAATATTTTTCTGAAAACATTTGCTCTTTGCCCAGCAGGAGATGCAGAGCTTCTCATACTTATATTTTTACAGGAAACAAAGCCAGAGCAAGGTATGAGTGGGAGTGGACTTACAGGAGAAGACTCTTCACAGATGAGCATGGCAAACAGGTACCCCCAAAATTATCTGTACCTGAAATGAGCAGGAGTTGCCATTTAAAAATGAAAGCAAGCTACCTCTTATATTTGAGCAAAGAAATACTGTGTCAGTGAAATATATTTAATTTGTTATTCATTACAGCAAATAAGTGGAGATAAGAAGGCTCTACCCATGGCAGGGTTGCAGACCTTGCAAGCACGCTCTGGCATTTCTGTGGTTTGGCTGGCAGCTCCGTGACACATGTTCCAGCCCCTTGAAAACAAACAATAATTGGAGCAGTTTGCTGAAGCTATATGTATCTCTCTAGAATTTTCAAGGGAGCATCACAGATGACCTCATGCTGTTGTCAGATCCCAGTTGCTAAAATTTCTGATCTACTTATACTTATGGCCTGACAACTTGATTTGTTTCTGCCTATTTTGGGAAGTTCAGGGGCCTAAGACTTTCCAGACTTTTTTTTCACAGTCAGTAGTCATGTTTTTCTATTACTGCTTTCAAGGATTGTAGAAATTTCTTCCTTCTCATGCTCCAAACTAATCATAATGTATGTCTAGATTCTCTCCTTCAGGAGGGTTCCATAAGATGATCTTTAACTTGCTTTGGAGGGATGAGTTAGCCAGGGATAGCTCTCCTACCTTGCCCCTTTGCTGTACGTACAAATCTTACTGTAAAGGCAGCCCGTCCATGTGCTGTCTGCACTTAGAACTGAAAAGGGTCAGATTCAAATATGCTTTATGCTCATTAAGTTCAAGGATCACATTTATGAAACTGTTATTCTTTCTGGAGGTCAGCAGCTGCAGTCCAGGAGAATATGCTAGAAGGAGGATTCTTCATTCTGTAGGAGACTAGCTGTTATCTCTGCCTCTCTGAGCTTGAGAGTGCCACAAAATATAAATGTGAAAGGCTGATTTTCCTTTTAAGGATGACAAGTGACATTTAGGTCTGTTGTTTCTTACATGGTTGTTTAAAGCTTATCTTTAAAGTGGGATTAAGACTTCAAGCAGACTAGATTCTGTAATTGTCGTTCTTTGTTTAAATTTTAACTGACCTTAGAAATCTGTCATTAAGAATTTACTGCTTGCAAACAGAATGTGACAAGTGGGATGTTGAGTAAAGCTTCTGAGATCCAAGGGTACAAAGGATAAGATAGGCTTTTAAATGTTGCTAGTCATGACATGCAGTACCTTGATATTGGGTCAAGACTTCCTAACATCAAACAACATCTAGGTGTAATCGAAGTAAGAACCCAAATGCTGATGAGATTTGTAGGAGCTGAAAGGATATTTTACCTTCTACCTAAGGTGGTAGATCTTTTTACTGTTAGGAAAACTTTTTCTCTGAAGAAAAACATCCTTAGCAAATTTCTGAAGAAGTGGTTGTAGCAGAAAAAAAAAGTAAACATTACACTGATGTGTATTTGAACAGAACTGTGTAAAGGAGCTCAGGTTTTATGACTTTTCATCATCATATCCTGAGTGGGGTAATCCTGCAAATCTTGGAAAAGAATAATCCGATGATCTAAAGTTGCTCATTGAAAGAGAAGGGGGATTTACTTTCTATAATAAAATTTCCATCACCTGGATTTTTTTTATTAATTGATAAATTATTTGGGGGAGGGGGAAAAGGGAGGAAAAGAAGGCCAGCATAACGAACTCCTTTTTCTTCGTCTGAGAACTGAGAAATCTTTGTAGTTATGGTCTCTAATGGTGGGGGTTTTGGTTTTTTTACCACTATGAGATTTTTGAGTCAATATGGTACATTAATTTACATCCGTTAAATTTAAAGTAATGAAAACTAGTTATAGACAAGTGAATGGCTAGAATGATCCAAGTATGAATAGTAGGGAACATGCATGAATGAAAATTCAGCACTTCATTGATATATTTAAAGCCATGATGTGAATGACCTCCTGTGAGACAGTACTTAGGAGCAGAGAATCAATGACTTATTTGGTGACTCACTGTTAATGCATTTTTAATGGATACTGAGATGCATTTACTGATGTGATAGCATCATTTTCTGTGTGTGCAATGTTCCAGAATAAAAGATGAATCTTCTTCAAGCGATGAAGACCCTAGAGCTGCCAAACAAAACCTCGGGTCATTACAAACCAGCTCAAGTCATCTTTCATTATTGTCTGGAATCAGTTACAAAAAAACACTTCGACTCACTTCTGACCAGCTTGTGAGTTAATTTTACATCCTTGTCCTGAAATGTCATTTCTAACACAACATGAACAACACTGTTACTCAGGCTTGCAAAGCTTAATTAGCTCTTACGTCTTGCATTTAATTCTCTCTCTTACTATATTTTGAAAAAAATTCTTTTCCCTTCTCTTTTCAGTATTAAGCATGAATGCTGTACCTTGCAGCAAGTGCTGGGGTTCAGAGATTGGGAGACATAGGATCCCATTTAGAAAAATATCAAAATGAAATTCCAGAGTATGTATTTGTCACCTGAACAGGTGTACTGGGAACAGTGTCTTTTTTTGTATTGCGTATAATGTGTATATGTCAACCCACAGGCCTCTCTTCTTTTGCTTTTTTTTTTTTCTTCTTTTTATTCATCCTTCTTTCCTTTTCCCTCATTCATAGGCAGATAGTCACATTTTACATAAATACAATTTTCTGTTAGTAGCTTCTGAAAAAGCTGCTTGTGAATTTACTATGAGGCCAGGCTCTTAATTTCTTGGGAGCCAATTCTCTTCCTCTGTGACAGAGGTGTTTTGACTAATGATGACAAAACTGTAACAGTTTTGTGTTCTGCACGTTCCAATTTGATCTGGAAAAATGAGCTATTTTAGGGAAATACTTTTTGTCATCTTATCTACAGCCAATTAGTTTTCTGAAGGAAACCCATACAAGGCATACAGCATTAAACAGCCCATCACTCACTGCCTGAAGTGTTTGTAAGAAATGTAGAATTTTTCCTAAGAGACAGATGGGATGTGTTGGTAATTTTGTATAGCAAATGGAAAGTAAGGGTTACAGAACTGTACTGATACTTTTCAGATTCAGAAACCTTGCAGAAAGTAGCTGAAGCTAAAACTACTTTTAGATTGGTTTCTTGCTGAAACAGTGGGTGAGATTCATCAGTTACCCATCAGTTGTTCTGCATTCCCACCTGCTTTTTACTTTTTAACTAACTGAAAAATCACAGTGAAATATATCTGAGACAGACACTTAAAGTATTAAACTCCTGCAGGTTTTGTGAAAATTAATGGTTAGGTCCGCAGTTAGAATCAAATCAGTAGTTTCCTGCCCAGCATGTCACTAAGTGACACAGGAGACAGTGGGAGGGAAGGGCAGGGAAGTGAGAGAGTTAAGGAAATTTGGTGGAGACTGAAGGGTAATAGATCATATGGTATGAGAGGTGGGTTAGTATAGGAAAGAGATGTAATGCCATAGGACACAAATCCCCATATAAACACTCTTAAGTGGAGTTCATGGAACTCCCGTTACCCACATTTCTCTCTGCATACGTATCTATATCTCAGAATGGACCCCCCCCCATAGGTAGTCCCTATTCCATAATTCGTTATTGTTTATGTGAACTTTTGGGGATTTTTTTTTTTTTTCATATCCCTGACTGTGAAACAGATTTTTGTTTTTGTTTGTTTTGTTCTGCTCTATAAATCAGTGCCTAATGTACACCACACAGGGCAAACCTCTGCTATCCTGATTTAGACAATAGCTCTGCTGAAAGCAATAAGATTCAGTGTGACCAAGGCAATGATCATCTGTGGCTTTGTTTGCACTGTGTCCATTTCACATGCTCAGTTTGTTGATTATCTTGTTGATAATGTCTTGCAGAAAAGCTTAAAGCTCAAGAATGGCCCCAATGATGTGACCTTCAGTGTTACAACACAGTATCAAGGCACTTGCCGTTGTGAAGGCACCATTTACCTATGGAATTGGGATGATAAAGTTGTTATTTCTGACATTGATGGAACAATCACACGGTGAGTTCATGAACAGGGAGAGGCTTTATCTGCAAGGACAAGTTGTCCTTGGGACTAAAGGAAAAAGTAATTATCAGGGAATTTTGAGTCACAGAATCATCATATTCTGGTGTTGGGGGGTGGTGGTGGTGGTGGTTTTGTGGGGTGGCTTTTTGGTTTGTTTTTTTGTTTTGTTTTGGTTTTTTATTTGGCTTTCAAACAATGCAAGAATCATTAGCTGAATTCTTAATTTCGTAAAGACGCTTGCCATATGTACCCATTATTCATCACCTATTGGTGTTCCATGATAGTATTTACAGTAGTATTGGAGGACCTTCTCCAAAATCATAACTTTTTTGCTGCATCACACTTAGGAAGTGCACTGGCTACATTAAAAAGAACAAACACACGAATTCTGCTTTATAAAGGTATTATGGGGCCATTCCAGTGAGAGGCATTATTATTTAGAAGACGAGACTCTGAAATCAATGTCAAAATTAAATTTGATGAGAAGTTTCAGATTAGTACTTTGGGTAAAACCCACAATTTTGGAGTGACCAAAACTAATAACTTACTTGCTGATTGATTGATTTTATTTATTTTTTTAGCATCAAGGAAAACAATTGTGTGTGGAACAGGGAAACATAATAAAAATATAAGCATTTTCTTTTGACTTTGTAAAATGAAATGCTTAGATTTGTTTCATGACCAATTTCTTTCAAAACCAAACTTGGCTATATATGATTAGAAAAAAGAACAGGGAAATATAATTTCCAAGAACAATGAGGTACATTAAAATACGTAATTTAAACTGAAACTCTTTTCTTCCTTGTGATTTATCCATTGTAGGGTAAACCTGGTTTGTTTTTTTTTTTTTTGGTGCCAGCATAAATTCATATCCCACCCTGCTTTGTTTTCTTAAGCTTCAATAAAGTGAATGGGATTTACTCTTTGCTGTTGAACTGATGAGAGAGTTACGGAATCACTTCACCTTATAATACCATTGCAAATTCATCCTAAGCCACTGCCCAGTGTTTTCTCTCTAAGATGCAAGACACTCAGGGTGTGGATTTCTTGTTGTGTCTCCATATAATGCTTAGTCAAGTGAGGTGCTCACTTGTTTGAATTTCTAGATGTTATTGTAGTGTAATAACTTTCATGTAAAGTGGGAAACACATTGAAACCAGTACAACTTTCACAATACTTTATATGTGACCAACTACTGGCTTTATGTGGAGAAGTTAGTTTGAAGTAAGCTAGAATGTCACTTCTCGTGCTTGTAATTTCCCATAAACTTCCCTTATGGGTAGATTTGTTTTATTTAGAAAACATTTACTGTAAACCTCAAAAAGTATGCTTAGTACTGGCTGGCCTACTATACAGGTCTGACTGATAGCCTATATGCCGTAACTTCCATGTTACCTTATGGATCACTAGCTTATCCACAAAGACAAGTCCTGGGCCACAAGAGTAATTAAAACAACATGGCCGAGGATGGGCATGTCAGTCTGTCTCAAAAGGGGAATAAATTCATCCTCTTCTGATCACAGACAGTACCTTATAGAAAACCTTATTTTCCTTTGCCGCTAGCCAAATGAGTTAATGGGGTTTGTATTAGCTGCATCTGTTATTATAAGTATTGGGTTTTTTTCAGTTCAGTTGTGTTGTTTTTCCTTTATTCAGGTCAGATACTTTAGGTCATATTTTGCCAACTCTTGGCAAAGACTGGACACACCAAGGGATTGCGAAGTTGTACCATAAAGTGAGCCAGTGAGTATTCAGTAAATCTGTTCATGCATCTGTGGCTTGTTTGTGTTTATTCATTTGCACAGAAAAATTAAAATTTCTCTGAGCTTCTCTTAACCTATAAGGGTGACAATTTTATCAATATCTCATCACTTCAGTCATGCTTACACAGTGTAAACATCTGCTGTGTGATATCCAGAGCAAAACCTGCTTTGTGATATCAAAAGCAAAAACCCCCTACCAACAGGAAGTGATTGCTCTTTCAACCATTCCAAACACATAGCTACAGTTAGTTCCAAAAAATATAGTAATTTGAGTGAGTTGTGCAGTGGTAGCAAGTGGAACTTTCTTGCAAACTGGGAGTTGCAGCAGCAGTAATTCGTAAGATGCTGGTAACACTTTGACTTCTCTCCTTGTTGAGGGAATTGTGAAATGCATAAGGACTGTTTAGCCTAGGGTGGCCACTGTAGGTGGAGTTCTTCTTGCCAAACTTGACTAACCCGGAGCCATGCAGGGGTGAAATCTAAAACATGTGAGATGAATTCATTTGGGAGAGTTCCCTCTCCTTCCAGCAAGCAGAAAGGGAGATCAGTGAAACAGCTTAGACTTGAGCTGTCTAAACATTAGGCTTCTAGTCAAGCAAGATAAATATCACCCTTAAAGCAAAGCACAGTGTCATATCTTGAGTAGAAACACCCATTTTGGATACTCCCTGCTAATATTCTTGTTGCTTTATTTATTGTAAAAATAATGATGAGCTTCAGAGACATTGATGATTGTCTTTTGCTACAGATGATTATACAATTTATTTTGTTATTTCTTTCTATAAATATTTGTTGTTACTCCATTATTAAATTACAAAGTTAAGAAGGATCAGTCAAAATACTTTGTCATTGGTTAATTTTGAGAGTAGGTCTTAAGTAAACATTGCTTAACATTGCTTAACATTGCATTAAAACATGCAATTTAAAGGCATTGAAAGTCAGTAAGACATACGCTGTTAAGAGCCTGAGGAACTGGCTTTTACCTGGCAACACCAGCGTGGGCTGCTATATTATAGCTTAGTAGCTGATCTGCACTGGTGCCTGTTGTTCCACAGTCATAAATACCTTGTGTGCCACTGTGGGTGCAAGGACCTGGTTTCATCATGTTTACCTGTGGCTTGTACTCTCTGTGTACATGTATGGAGAAAGCCAGGCATCTTCAAAAACTAGTTGAATATACCTGGTTTCTGATGATGTTTTGAAAGACATGGTTTTTTTCCACTAGCTATTGAAGAAATATTGGGCAAAGTAGATCAGCTGTCCTTTAGGTCAGTTAATGTCATTAACAAGGAGAGTATCCTGGTATGAGCTAGAACGATATATTCCAAAAAACCCAGGGATATTTACTCTGATGAATATGAACAGGAGAAAAACAATCAAGCCGTACCAGCTCACATGGGGTGCTGTTGGGAATGCTTCTAGGTGAGCGAGGGTAGTGCAAGAGTGTACAGGTGTACTGTTGGTCCCCGGATACATTTTGCAATGTAGTCAAGCTGTGTGTACACTGAAGAATGGAAGACTAAGAGGATGGTGGATTTTGTGATTAGCAATTGAGAGAAAAAAGGAAATGAGGAGAAAAATTAATTGATGTCTGAATGGGATCAGATGAAGCATCTGATATATTGTGATGTTCAGATTTTAACTTTCACAAGGAGGATTACTGATTGCTGTCTGTTCAGGTTGATATTTCTGCATTACGCAGAAAATAAAATTTGTTTTCTTTTATTACATTAAATTCATCTGTTCTTATATATTCAAATTACTGGAAATGTTTAAAGAGCCTCTGGTACACATCACAACTGTCCCCTTAGTTAATATGATTTGTTCTGTGTACTAGTGTAATGCTAAGGTTTGTTTATTGCTTTTTGTTTTACATGGATGATGAATTATAAATTATGGATGATGGCATCTAAATTATGCCGTAGACACTTGTCTGTTCTTTTATTCTGTATAGACATACGTGGTCACAGAAAAGACAGGACAGCCTGGGAATTCACATGCTGAGTGGTATTTAGTTCTGTGTATAACCTCTGCATTACATTTGGTGAAAATGTTAATTAATTTTTTTAATTGCAGTTGTTATTTCTATGCCTGCCAGCATTGTCAATTGTTAGGGCTTTGGTGATCATAAACATAGGGGGGAAAAAATAGATATGAGTCATGTTGTTTTTCAAATTACAGAGTTAATTATGTAGGGGCTAGATATTACAGCTGAACACCATATAAATGTTCAATAGTTAGATTTAATGACCATGTGTGCACTGAATACAGTATTTATTTTATGAACAATAATTTCTTTATAGGACTTGCAGAGCAAATTGCTATTAAGTTGAACTAACATTATTGGACTCTGTTCTATCGTGAACAGAACCAAGGGTAACCTATGACTTCTGCCGAAGCTTTTATTTCAATGTCAAGTCAAGGATTGCTTCTCTTACTGTGTTTTGAAGTTCAAATTTGCTCTGACTTGAACGAATATGCTACTGTTGCAGAGGCCCAAGAGCCAGGAGTACAATGCTGTTAATACAGCAAGGTTAATACACCATTGTCTGCTTTCTGCCAAGTGTCTTCCTCTTAGCAGATGCCATTTCAGTTTATTCTAGGGAGTGTGGTTCCACTCTGCAGGGGCGGATAGAAAACCATAAGAAGTCATAAGCCATGAGAAGACCAGAGATAAATGAGCCTACTTTAGGTATAAATCACTAACTGCAGTAGAGCTAGATGGATTTTCATATCCAAGTTTCTGGCTTATATATTTTTATTCCTTTTAAATAAGTCTAGGTTAAACTTAAGTCTGTTTAACAGTCATGACTTGATTCATGTGAACCACACAAAATTATTAATGTCAAAATACCTGCTTTATTTTTACAGTACTTTCTTCTCTTATTTCTGTTCACAGAAATGGATACAAGTTTTTGTATTGCTCAGCACGCGCTATTGGAATGGCAGACATGACCAGAGGATACTTGCACTGGGTCAATGAACGAGGAACTGTGCTGCCTCAAGGGCCAGTGTTGCTGAGTCCAAGCAGCTTGTTCTCAGCTTTTCACAGGTACCGTAATGTCACTTTTATGCAGAAAGAAACTCAGAGGTTGGTGGAGGCTGAATTCTCAGCTTTTTTTTATGGGAGTGCTTGAAATTGTTCATAATGTTTTTTCTTACATATTGGTGCAAAATTCCATTAAGAAGAAATTTTGTTAGAGACAGACCAAAATTCAGTAGATTGTCACATTGCTCAGTTTATCTTTTAGATATGCCTCAATATACATCTGCATTCACTGTTTACCAATAGGTGCTGCCTGTTGACTTCACGTGTTTAACATGGTGTGTTAATTTTTAGCTATGGGAAAAATGTTCACATATTAACAACAATCACTCTTGTCTTGACTTGTAAGATGTTCGAATTGGCATAAATATTTTTTTGTGGAAGAATATTACCCGGTAGGTTTTGAAGAAATTCATGTGAAAAAGAAAGGAACTTTTTATACTCCTGACTTCACTGTGGTATTCTGTGTGGACAATGTTGTTCTTTCTAGGTGTTGAACTGTAATAATCTGTGCTATTATTATTCACTTATGAATATTGTACCTTCTTCCTAATTCAGTGAAGCATGTCAAGTGATTACTGAAAATATTTTAAGCTGCTAAAAGCTGCTGTGACAGGATATATTTCATTAGAATTTTTAATGGAAGGTTGTTAAGATGTTCTGATTGAGTGACATGCTACAGGCTGTCTTACCAGTCATGTTCTAAATATAAGAGACTGTGGAGGTATTATAGTGCACTTCTTAGCCTGATTAAATAATGAATGCAGTGAAAGGGTAGTTACTGTTACCTTATGCTCCTCATATCTAGAAATGTATTTGTAGTGATACTCTTTTGGTATCTTTTTTAGACTAAAGAATGCCCATCTTTCAGCGTACACTATTGTAACTGCTGTGATGTGTGGGCAAGAAGTGACTTTGTTGTTATACATAGATTTAATTATTGTGGTTTTGAGGGCTTTGACATCATGTGTATGCCAGACTGTGCTAAAGAGGAATAAAACCATCTTGCCTCCTTCTCAAACTTCGACTTATACATGGAGCTGCTGTTCCAAAGGGCTGTATTACTGCTATGAAGCTTCTGTACTACTCACATCTTCCTTGACATATGTGTTGGTGCTAGGATGTTGGATTTTGAGGTTCTTAAGGGCTTTTGTGTGATGCTGGCATCTTCCTGTGTTATGGGAACTCCAGACTCTGCCACCTGTTCAGCCTCCTTGCCAAGAGAAGCTGTTGTGAAAGGGCTTTTGCCCAGAGATGAGATAACTCCTCTGTTCATTAATGGAATTCTGTATTCTGTAAAGAGCAACTGAAGAGAAATAGATGATTCCTTTATTGCTTAACTTTTGCTAATTAGCGGTGATGGAGAACCCTGACTGTAGAAGCATCTTAACAGGCTGAGGTGCTTCTAGCACATATGGTAATTGCAATCCTTTAAAAAAAAAAAAAAAAAAAAAAAAAAAAAAAAAAAAGGGTGGGGGGGAAGCTATATACAGTAAAGGCTAATACAGTCTATGAATCATTCTGTAGTTCTCAGGAAGAAAGTTTACTTGATGACAATTTATGTCTCATAAGTTTTTATTTAGCAGTTACTCCCTGTAATCAACCATCTTTGCCCAGTCGCATCTTTACAATGTAGGCTTCAGTAGATGTTCCCTTGCTTCAGAGGACTTATTTACTGTGCCCATTATGTAAGCTTGGGAATGCTATTTTGTCTTCATGGGCACTGTGATTTCCAAATGAAGATCTGTTGGAGAAGGGTGGGGGTCCTGTATGAGTATCCAGCCAGGTGAAAATGTAGAATAAAGAAAAGAAAGTGGTTTGTGCTGTATTTCATGTGTACTTATTCAGCCTCCCTTTTTTATCATTTCAGAGAGGTGATAGAAAAGAAGCCAGAAAAATTTAAAGTTCAGTGTTTGACAGACATCAAAAATTTGTTTTATCCTAACACCGAGCCTTTTTATGCTGCTTTTGGAAACAGACCTGCTGTAAGTAATAGCTGAATTTATTTCTGTTGCAGAGAACAGAAACGTTACTGGTATTACATGATTCTGTTGCATTAGAACTTAGAAACTGTAAATAGGAGTTAAGAATATTTTATTAAGCCCTGTAAAAAGGAAAGTATAAAGGTTTTTCCTCAAAGATCTCACAGTGTAGGATGCAAACAGAGATGGAAGAGCAGCAAAGTAACTGCATTATATCTGCATAAGTTAGTATAACAGTAAATACTGGTTGAAATCCTAACTGAAAAATCCTTAAGCTTGGCTGAAATCACTGATCTCATTTTATTCCACACTGATACAGTGCCAGTGAGATACCTGTGGACAGACAGAAAATTTTTGAGATGAATATTGGTGGGGACTTACTCTTCAAACTCTTAGGTACATTCAAAAGAGCTTGGATTTCCCACTGAAATCAAAGGGTTCTACTTTTCATGGGAAGTGATATGTTGTTTGACACAAAGAGGGGAAGACAGCTCTCTATTGCCCATTTGAAGGCTGTATAATTGGGCTATAGGCTTTTCTTACTGCTGTCCTAGCCCAAAGAATACTTTCATGCATCTAGAAAAGGAAGCAGTCACAGAGGCAGGAACCCTGGCATGCGATTTTTCCCTTCTTTTAAACTGTTAAAGTGGTCCGAGAGACTGTTTTGATGCAGGCAAAGAGCAGTGTTCCAGGCAATTTCTGGATATAATTGCTGTGTTTGCTTGGGGCGTGGACTCTTCCCAGTGGGCATTTAATATAGCATTTGATATAGCCATATTGGGGGGGGGGGGTGTATGTGCGAGTGTGGAGAGGCCGGTTTGGGGTTTTTTGGTGGGTTTTTTGTTGTTTTTTTTTTTGTTTTTGTTTGGTTGGGGTTTTTTTGGGGGGGGGAGGGTATAGAGAGTTTAATAATTCTGACACAGTGTCAAGAGATTTCCAAGTCTGAGAATGGGCACTCTCACTAGTTTACTAGTGTAGATAACTGTATAGCTGCCTTTGAAATCTTTGAAAGTATCCTGCTCGCAGAAGGTTATATATATATATAAGACCTACTTTAGATGTTTACAGTTTCACTGTGCACCTAAATTCAGATGCTAACTAAATCAGGCAGATGGACCCCTTATTTGTGCCCAGGAGATCCTTAGAACATTTGGTACTTCCACCGGCTCTGTATTGGCATGTAGTATTTGCTGTAGAAACTGATGTGTAGTGTAATAATGTGTAACAAGTAACCTAGTAACACCACGGTGGGGTTTATAGCTAAGGACTGTTGGCATGCAGCTTGGGTGTATCCATCCTGTTTTGGAAGCTAAACCCATATAATTGTATGCCAGTATCCCGGCCATGCCATTCCGTCTTAAGAAAATGGTCCTTGACCCTTCATATTTCCTAGGACAGTTAGCAAGAGAACACTCCAGTTGGTTACCTCTTTAGTTGGTGGAGAGAAATGGGACATATCTGGAGAGTAAGTAATTCAGGTGGTGGGTGACCGTATTTGTCCACTGACTCCTCAAGAGCTAAAGGCTTCTCACTGAAGCGTCTGAGGACTGTAGATTCCAGCTGTAGCTGCTCAGCGCTGCAAGAGCTGAGGTACATTCACACTGATAGCTTGGGGAAATGATCAGTATAAATGTGGACGCTGGCCGTTGCCAGTGTGAATATGAACATTCAGAGACCGGGCAGTTTAGATGCCTAAATGTTGGACAGAGGTGCCTGGCAAGGTATTTTGGCACTAAACCCATGGATTTTGTAGCTACATTTGAGAGGATTCAGCGTGCCTTTCTGATGGCATGCTGATTCTGATTCGTTTCTGTACTTGTCTCCTATTTTTGTTAGGCTTGCTGACATTTATGAGCAGCAACTTTTTCAGCTTCATCTCTTAGCAAATTACATTTTTAAAAGCATTATGTTGGAGAGAGCAGGAGGTCCTCGCTGTCCCATTGCTGTATTGAGTTGTTATATCAAACAGCTTAATTTACATGATCAAGGTGCCTTTAGACATACGGTTCTGAACTAACTTTTTAGACACTTTTGTGGTTTTGTATTACAGATGATGTCTACCTCTAGTTTAATTTTTTTTTTTTGTGAACATTACAGAAATAAAATAATTGTTTTCACGCATATTTCAATAAAACTTCAAGTAAAGCAGTAAGTTAATGTTTCTAAAGGAATTACTGGTAACTCCTCTGAGTTGTTGGAGTGCAGTCTTCAGGTGTGAGATGTGCCACGGGCTTTGTGAACATCAGGATCATCACTTTCTCAATTTTCTGTGCTCTTTGTTTTGGTTTGGTTTTTTGTTTTGTTTTTTCCCCCTGGAATAAACTCAGTGAAATTCTAGTACTTGTGGATGTTACAGGTGTAGATAGTGCATGGACTGCCAGGATGCTGAATTCTTGAATTTGCTGGTGTTCACTTCTTTTTCAGCTACTTAATATTTTTGGAAGTCTTTACAATATAGAGATAAAAATAATCTTTAAATCTTCATTAACACTGCAGTCTTTCACGATCTCAGCTTTTAAAACCGTATCTAATGACTTATATCAGTAAAATGGAAGCTTGTTTTTGTTTTGATCTTCTGGGAATTATTTTCACCTTTGCTTTTGTCAAGCTTTTCTTCAGAACAGATCAAAACTTACTCATTGCTTTCCTTAACAATTGGAATTTTTTAGAAGACATTCTTAATTCTTTCTTCTAATTGTACTTCCAAGAGTTGCATCTGTGTTACCTGCTGGTGCTCACTGCTGCTGTTTTGGGATATATTCCTTGCTTTCCCTTCTTTCCCCCTTGCTCTGACAATGGAGTCAATACACGGGCATGGCACAAATCCGAACTCAGGAGCGAGGAGATGTTTCAGAGGGTTTAATGTAGACCTGGTTGTTACGACTTCCTATTGTGACCTTGTCCTCACAAACTAATCACTGTTTTACGTGTCAGTTATGTTTTAAGCTCTGTACACTGTTGCAAGATACTCAGTACAGCGCACTCAGGAAATGAAAAATTCTCCGAAATAAAGATGAAAGTGCACATGCTTTTACACCAAATATCATTAGTTTTTTAATTAAATGTTATTTCTATGTCAAGGGAAGTTACTGAAAAAAAGCAAACGTGATTTTGATCATTAGTTTAAACCGAAGTGGCAAACTCCTTACTTGCAAACTGTCCGTTTCATGAGCATTTTGTTAGGCTGACCTCATTTGTAACGTACTAGAGAATTTCAGATACACGATAACTAGGTACATTTAGTACCAATACTGTGCAAACGTGTTCTTCTTTGTAATATATTCCAGCACAAATAAACATTATTGTGAAAAAGGCAGAATCATGGATTTTTTTTTTTTTTCTTCTTTTTTTCTCTCTTCTGCTTAGGATGTTTATTCATACAAACAGGTGGGAGTTTCTTTAAACAGAATATTTACAGTTAACCCCAAAGGAGAACTTATACAAGAGCATGCAAAGACAAACATCTCATCGTAAGTAATCTCGTATCCCTAACACCCTATAGACTAAATCAATTTGCTGTTCTAATTTATGACTCAAGTTGCCCAAAGATGCATTTGATGCCTTAAAATCTTTCAAACAAAACATGAAAGAACAAAATAGACTTTCCCCCTTTCCTTCAGTTAAAATGACAAAAAAAGATTGTTTAGTATTTGGTTTAATATATTACATGATTAAAGTAAATGGAAAGGAATTCTTAGTGTACTATTTAGTCAGCATAAAAATGAGATTAGCTAGTTTCCTGAAGCCATCTGCCTTTTCATGGCCTTTTCAAAATTTCTCTTTCCTGGAGCTCCTGTCTAGAAGAGCCAGAAAACAAAATCTGAAGATAGGGCTGAGGGTTGCCAGCAAGATGCTCAGGCACTGTAACACCTAACACTGAATGGACATGGCCTTTAGTAATGTAAGAGTGTTCTTAACTGAAGGGGAGCCATATGCATATAAAATACCAATAATCAATTGAGTGGGGAGCTGCTTGAGCCAAGCTGGACAGAAATGGAGAAACAAAATAGGGTGCTTGAATATTTTAGCAGGTGATCTGTTTCTTACTAGGTAAGCATCGTTGCTTAAAATTAACGGATTTCTTACCCAAACTGTGAATCCTCTCTGGAAGCTAGGCACCAAAATAGAGTTTAGTTTTATTCACTTGAGGATGATGACTTGTCTTTGTTAAAGTAGCCATGCCTTAGTGGTTGGGAAATTACAAAAATTCAAAGTAAGAAGATCTGAAATGGTTCAGCATTCTCTTTTATTTGTTTATTTTCCAGCTATGTCAGACTGTGTGAAGTGGTAGATCACATTTTCCCTTTGCTGAAAAGAAGCCATTCTTCAGACTTCCCTTGTTCTGATACCTACAGTCAGTTCACCTACTGGAGAGAACCTGTACCGCCTTTTGAAACTCAGGATATACATCCAGCCTCATCTTAACCACATCTCCAAACTGCTGCCCTCAGCTCAAAGAATGGGTTAGCTTGTATTGAAAGGACAGCACTTGGCTTTTGCTGTTGACAGTTCAGCTGGAATCTGTGATGTTGTGAGCATTGTATTCTTTTGCTGTGAGCAAATTTAGAAATGCTTTTTCATGCTTAGTCACGTTTCCAGACGACAAGGAGTCTTACTAGGAACAGGAGTTGTGTTTCTAGCTCTTCACCCAGCTCCTCAAATTGTGTCATACAGTTTCATTATTTAAGGTCAAATAAAAGTGCTGTGACGTTGGAGTGGTGGTTAAACATGCCGTAGGGTTGTAAAGTGTTACTGTACCTCTTCTGCATCACGGAAGTCATCTTGCATCTCGTCAGAACCCTCTGCAAGTCAGGGAGCTGAAGGTGCTCGCCAGTCCTGACATGGTCTGGTTGACACGGACAGGGGTTGCAACCCAAATGCCAAAATTTCTTTCTCTGAAGGAGCAAATGATTCTTCATCTTTCCCCTTGCTTGACCAACAACTGTTAGTTGTAAATCAGTGTAGCTATCAAAGCCAATTGAGCTGTGTTGATTTATTCCAGCTTGTTTTGACATAGTAACACTTTTCTGAGGAAATAAGTGATGTATATGCTAAATAAAATTTAGAATTAGCAAATTAAATAAGATGGCCAGATTCTGGCAGTCTTTCTCAATTTGAGCTTCAAGAATAGCTACTTGGATTAAAGCAAGCGTGCAAGTGGAAGATGCAGGCCACTGTGCGTAGCGCCCATCTTAACGAAGTCAGTGATTTTCAGTAAAGACATCCACCAAATGTGCTGAGTTTCAAGGTGGTTACTGAGCCAAGAGTGCTAAGGATTTTGTCAAAACGTAATGGTTTTATTTGAAACATTATTTTGTCTAAAATGTGAACTTTGATGCTGTTGAATGATGCATCTCAGGTTTTTAGTGTATGGATTTTTTTTGATTTTTGTATCATAAAGAATGGATGCTTTTAGTGCAATTTACTCTCCTCTGAGGTAATGAAATCTCCTCTTTCATCTTTATTTTCCTTATTTGTCCAGACACAAGCTGTAGATACTGTTTTTGCTACCTGCTTTTGACTGCCTTAAGACTTAACTGTGCGTGCTAAAAGCAATACTGCAGATCAGTTGATAATGTTTTCCAAATGGTCTGCCTTTACACAATGCGATACTTACAATGTAGGCATCAAGTGACCATATGCCAAATGTTCCTCAAATGTGCTTGTAGCTAGGAAAGAAACTTTTTTTTTTCCTTTTGAAATATATGTAAAAGGCTAATTGTGCTCTGAAGCACAGAAAATGGCATCGTGGGATTCCATGTATATTGTATTTCAAGATGGCTAAAACAGTGGTTCTCAAGCTGTGGTCTCTGCCAGCTTGTGATCTGTGAGGCTATGGTACGTGTTTTGCAGCTGTTTTGTAGTGTTTTCAGTTACGAGTTTAATAATAGGAAGGCAGAGTGGTCCAGGAGAAATTTTAATATGTGATTGTGATCAGTTAGCACCCAGAAGTTTGGGAACAGCTGCTCTGTCTCACATTTGTTCTGTTTCAACAAATTCTGGTTTTGCATGTCAAGAGTGATAGCAATGTAGGTAGGTTGGTAACTCTCTGGTAGGGGGTTTCTAACTTTTAGTGCTTTTGTGGGATGTCGGGGCCAATTCATGATTTCTCTGTGCCTTCAGTAGTAATGAATATAAGTGCAATCCTTTGTACAGCTGCAGTGTGCAGTGGTGAGCCCTCCCTAAGTCTTCCTTTTCACAAGAATGTTGCTGCTTCAGGCAAGGTGCGTGCCCCCTTTGGAGATACCAGGATCAGACAAACGCAAAGAGGAAGAAATGCATGCGTAACAGCCCAGACTGATTATGCTCTCCTGAAAGTTTAAGGAAAATGCAAATATCTTCTTACTTATAGATGGAAGAAACGTGGTATGGATTTCCTGAAAGACAATCAGTGGGGACCACGGCTTGCCAAATGAGATGGTTGCATCTCTAAATATAGCCACGCTTTCCTTTAATATTTGTCATTAATGATTGAATTAATGGCTGAATATACTAACTGCATCCTATTTTAATTCAGTTTTGGTAAAGGTCTACTTCATTTATTATGCAAAATAAAACCAAACCAATCCTTCTTTTCAGTAAGAGGCTGTCAGTTTGTGTTTTTTATCCTTCCTGGTAGTTAAGATCTATTTTCCTAAGGTACCGCACACTGTAGCTTCCACCAGAAAAGATGGGCCCTGAAAGTTCTCCACAACCAAAGCCAGTGAAGTATTTATTTATAACTTAATAAATAGCTAATCCAGGGTTGTTTGGTGCCATTAGTATTTCAAACCAAGTGATAGCGGTCATTTTAATTCCGTCAGATTTTTAGGCGTAGCGCAGCACTGGTACAGGTGACCCTGGCATGCTGCGGAATCTCTGTCCCGGAGTTTTTCAAGGTGGTTCAACGGAGTTATGGCCGACTTCAAGCAGATGATGCCAACACTAGATCGAGCGTGAAGTTGGAGTAGGTGACCTCCAGGGGTCCCTTCTGACCAACATTTCTGTGATTCTGTGAAGTTAAAAGCCTTACTTCTGACATACTGCATGCCCTGTTGTATCTGAGAGTTGAAGTACAGCTGAACGGTGAAATGAATGTGTGTTTGTATTACTAATGTTTAGCAAATTCGCTCACTGAAAAGACACTTACGAAAATCAAAGTTTTGACCTGACCTGCTAGAAACATCACTGTACTATTTCAGAGAATATAAGACATTTTGATTTGGTAGCTGAGCAATTTTACATATAATATTTAAACTGCTTTGTTAATTCATGTAGAAGAAAAAGGGATGGTTTAACAAATTCCTACTCTTTCTGTGAAAGAAAAAGATTCAGCCTTGCTTGCAGTGTAGTGCTGGTTTCTGTTACAGAAAGAATATTTGGCTAACATAAATAGGCAGACATATTAAATCACAGTATATTCTATTTATACAATACACATGAACTAGAATATGCAGCCGTGAGGGGTGACTGATGTTTATTTTCTTGAAGCTGATGACCAGACTGCTCCAGCTGTGTCATGTGAGGGAAAGAATACCATACTTGTTGCATTAGTTATGCTAAAGATAAAATGTTTCTGCTGTAATCTGGGGAGGGAGGAGAAAGAGGATGTTGGGTATTTTTCATTTGTAGATACGGATTATTATTATTATTTCAAAGCCTATTTATACACAGTATTTACTCTGTATATGCTACTGTGATGGTGAAAATCACTCTTAACACCTCATTTTTTGACCTGCTGAATGCAACAAGGGTAGAAATATGTATTGTAATAAAGGCAAATACAATTTTTTTTCTGACTTTACAATTTTTCTGTATGCTTTGATAGTGGCAGAGTACTTCTGCAGAGCTGCTGAAACTGTAAAGCGTGGCTTTTGTAGTTCCAGCCTCGGTTGCCTGTCTCTTACCGGGGCTATCTGTGTAACAGCGTTTGACCCAGCACCTTCTCGAACGGAAGGAGTTCATCGAGGGAGAGGGGACCAGGATCTGGGCTCTGGCTGTCCTGGGGTGTAGGAACAGCACCGCGGAGCCCAGACAACCAGATGGGAACTGGAGCAAATTGGACCAGTCAGGAATCTTGCCCTACCCCAGAATTATTTTTTTAGTCTTTCATTTAATGCCTCGTGCTATCTATAGGAAAAACTCGCCATCTGTTTTGGATGGGAGCATTCTCATTCGTGCAGATAAGACCAGATAATTTTTTATTTCCCTGTTGTTTTTTTCTCCCCTTTGACATTGGCCATTCTGCTGGTGAGAAGCAGAGCCTTTTCTCCTGCCCGTGAGAACGCAGCGCTGCTTTTTGCTCCCTCTGCTGGGTTTGCTGAGCAAACTGACTGCGGCGTAGCGATACTGCCAGGCTTGTGTGAGTTGGTATGAAAACAAAAGATGTTTGGGGTTGATAAGGCTCTGTGGCAGCTCAAGTTCTGTGTTAAAAATACAAGAGCAGCCCTATTTGGGCAGCCTGCAGTCACTGCTGCTTCAATCTTCTCTATTTTCTGTATGTCTCTGGCTTGTATAAACATTTACATTGGAGCTCTGAAAACAGGCTTTGAAATGAAGGTGCCTTTTTAATTAAAAGTCAGAGAAATGGTGCTTTTGCATCAGCAAACCAAACTTCGTAAGGACATATTCATTGCTCATGGAACATCCTGGTACCACTAGAGGTGGAAAAGTCTGAGGGAGCAAACTTGAGGAGCAAAGGCCATAAAGTTGGGAGGGGTTTTTTGATGCTACGGAGAAGGTAGGGAATATTCCCAGATTTTTTCTGTATAAGTAAATAGTCTCAATTCAATACACACTGCAGATGCTATCAAGTACCTCGGGATAGATCATTGCAAGAGGCAGAAGACTTGGTGCTAAAATCTAGTGCCAAAAAGTATAACCTAATGCAATTTCCAACTCTTCTGTGGATGTGTAAAAAGGTGAAGCCTGGAGGTTGCTCTTGGTGTGGGGTGTTTTGTTTCATTTTATTTTTTCTTTTCATAAAAGCTCAGCAAAGTATGGTGGGGAAGGGAGAACGCTCACAGCACCACAACCTCTGGTGGTCCTAGCCCTTGGGCTGTTTGTAAAATCCAGCCCCTCACTTTGTTCTGTAGCATGTTGGAGATGGGAAAGGAAATGACTGGTTGTACACGAGAGATGAGAAACTGTCCCTAAAGAAAACTCGGCAGTGGTGCAGAGGAATTAAAGTTGCTGGATGCTTTGGGGAAGAGATCCTCGACAAGACCTTTCCAGCCCTTGGGATGTGAGGGAGAAAAATAAAGGCAGAATGAAAAATTAGTTTTCTTCTAGGAGGAACTAGAGAAAGGGAACAAAACCAGAGCCAGAGGCCAAAAAGCAGCTTCTTGTTTCCATCCCTGTGCTGAACCTAGGTGGCACCAGGTCTGGCGCTGAGCTCTACCTTTTGCCTCTTAAGCAGCCTTGCCTGAAATCCCGCCTGTCTGCGTGGCACAGAAGGGGCGAGAAGGCCCTTTTGGCTTCATTTGCCAAACAGGAGAGAGTAACGTTGACCAAAAGGAAATCTATGCTTAAGCGTCCAAGGGGTACTGCTAATGGCAAAGCAAAGTTCAATTACAGCTGGATTTTAAGCTTAGGCAAGGACTAGGGCTTTATTTTTTTCATGAACTTGGGAAACAAAGCTTTCACCTGCCAGTATGGGCACCTCTGTAGTACCGGGCGTGCATCCTTTTAATAGGGCTTGCTTCAGAAAATAAATACAGACATTGTTTATCAGCCTATTTAAGCACGTGCGTAAATCGCCCCTCCCTGCACTGAAATCTGTGCATATTCTTAAGCACTTTGCTGGATTAAGCCAACTAATGCCAAGAAAACCATGTACCGGGGAGATACGGTTTCCGAGCTGAAGAATTGATCTGGCCTTTCTAAAGGCTACTCTTGGACTGGTTTTTAGCCTCCAGCACTGTCAGGTGGTGTGCCTGCTGCCAGCAATCTATTTATTGATACAGGAAATCCATTTTGCCTTGCCTTGCTTTTAATGAGTTTTGCAAGCAAGTGGCCCCTTCCTGTGACTCATTCTGTGTTTTCTGAGCGGGAGATTGTGGTTTTAAGTTTCACGTTGGAAAGTAACCGCTGTGTCTGCTTTCCTTGTCTGCTGGAATCTCAACAAGAGGAATACATTTTGGAACAAAGAAATGTAAGTGGAGTAGAACAGTTCACGTTTCTTTGCAAAATTGTATAAACATCCTTTTTCGGGACAGTTCAAAAGTCGAGTGCAAATTGAAAATAGATGATGTTTTAAAATAACAGCTTTATCTTAGAACATTGCTGTTAACACGAGCAAAAAAGACATTTTCCCTGATATCTCAATACGTGTTGGCCCTTTCATTTATAGCTAATAAATATCCAAAAATTAAACAGTGGAGGTCTTTCTGTGGTCTTACTGACACAGGAGCAGCTCCGTTAGCATCTGGATGGCTGCTCAGATACACACTGCTACGACCGCAATCTGAAGTGTGAATGGCAAGTGCTGCAGATTTCCATCCAATTCCTGATCCCTCTCATCCCTTTAGGATACTGGAAGCAAAGAGGTAGGAGATGTGAATGTCTTTGTTTCTGACTTCTGCCAAAAGTATGGTGGCGGAAGGAGAGAATCCTCTGCAAGCTTGGACCGTTAGCACTGAAAACTTAGATTTACGTTAAAACCAGCCATAAATACATCAAAACCAGTGACCGGGACAGTTTCCATTCCCCATTGCTAGATACAACTATTTATATTTCAGGCTCAGTGGCTATGCCTGTACAGATAACTTGCTGCCCAGCGAAGGGCAGGGATCGTTCTTCGGCCCCCTTGCCAACCGGCACGCTTTGGCAAGTGTCCAGGTGCCTGCCTGCCAAGTCGGGGTGATCGCTGGCCTCTGCTGGACCTCAGGCTGTGCCCAGGCTTTGTGTGGAGGAGCACCGGCTGGCCTGGCCGAGGTGATGCCAGAGACCGTGCCAGCAGCAGCACACCGGACAGGCGACGGCATGCCAGAGCCTGGGCTTGCACCCTGACAGTTTGCTGACATGTCCAGGCTGCACCTGGGAAGAGCCGGGTCTGCGTCCCAGGTCTGGGCTGTAGCTTCTTTCCCCATGTGCATCCCAGCTGGCCAGATAATGAGATATTGGGACGTCTCTTTCCAGAGGGTTTGGGATGAGCTGGGCTCTTCCTACGGCTTGAGGAGGTGCTTCAGTTCTTCTGTAGTTCAGTTTGATCTCAAGAGGAGGCACTATCTGATCCCAAACTGCTTTCACCTCTGTCTAGTGCAAGCCTGTGCAATATTAAAGCATGTTAGGGAGGCTGAGATAATCCCTGCAGTTCTGCAAAAAGGCCAGGAAAATCTAAAAGCTCTGCTAGCACAGGCTTCTTTCTTAGAGACAAAGCATGGACGGGGATGCACAGAAAATCATACTTGAGAGCAAATAAACACGTTGGGAAAGCAGGAATTCAACAGATCATGTTAAAAATGTGACCTTTCAGTTAGCCCTCTCGACTGTCAAGTTCAGGCTGTCAGTGACAACAATTGGAAGGAAAAATTGTGAGGCAGCTTTATTGGGAGAGTACTGAGAGGAAAGAAGGAAGGAGACCCAATGCTCACTTGCCCGGAGGGGTCCAGATATAATGTAAAAATGCAATGCCCTGTATTGTGAACTTCATTTCTGATCCATGTACTGTGCGAATGGAAATAAGATGAGGAATGTCTTTGTTTCTCGAAGTATGATGGGGTGGGGTGGTTTTTTGGGGAGGTTGTTTGGTTTGTGTCGGTAATGAATGGTATTGCGGTGCGGTGACTTAGGGAGCAGTTCTGCTCTTCACACCCATGTGCCTTTCCAACGCAGTCTCTGCACGACCTGAGGGCCTGCACAAGGACCACAGCTCTCCGCAAGTCTCGTCTCTTCTCTCGCTCTGGACTGCTCCTCTGCACATATCATTGGCATGGAATCACTTCCATTTTCTTTTGACTAAGTAAATTCTTGTAAACTGAGGCTGTGGTTTCATGGGCGGCTGATCTGATCTACCAGTTTGTTATTGCCTAAAGTAAAAAGTCACTCTCCCCATCTCCTCCTTTGCTCCTCCTGATTCTCCACCCCCACCCCCTCACTGTACTCCTGGGCCAGTTTTGTTCTGCATTAGTGAGCTAAATGGGCTCAGGGCGAAGCAGGGTCTTATTCTTCTGTCTATGTCCCATGAAACTGCAACCTGAATTTTACTATGTCTGTCTCCATCCTACACCTGACCTCTTCATTTTTATAGTAATTGTCATATAACTGCAGGCAGACCTTATGAAGTGGCATGCCTGGTGTCTATCAGTGAACTTGAGAGCGTGGACATAACCACATCCAGATGAGCCTGTGAGTGGTGACATACCACAAGTAAAGAAATAGCGGGATGAAAACCATCTGCCCAGGATGGAAGGATTGATGGGGAAGCAAAAACCTGGTCCCAAGTCAGGAAGAGGATCAGCCCGTGCCTGACACAGACTTCTTGTGTTGGCCGAGGTGAATCCTTCAGTGTGCTTTGTGTCTCAGTTCTCCGTGCACAAGACAGGGATGATGGCAGTTCCTCTGAGGACAAGGCATTAACACCTATGAGGTGCTGTGATCCACCATCAGTGGCCCAGCTTCTGAACACCCCACAGTCAAGTGTTGTCCTCACTGATGTATGGAGAGGGGGATAAATACTGTCGCCATTTAACAGGAAACAAAAGGTCCTAGCAGCCTCAGCAGCTTCAGCTTCAGTTTCCTGAGCTTGATGTCAGAGTCCCAGGTACTGTGCCAGCCTTTGGTCTGTTCAGAAGAAGGATTCAGAAGAAATGGGGATCTCAGGGCAGACCCTAATTTGTCAAGTGAAAAGCTCCTGGTCTTCAAACTTACAAAGCTGCACTGCTTTGCTGATGTATGACTGATGATGATTTGACTCACCCTGATCCCTGCAGTAGGAGGCCCAGGCAGAACCACCTACCAGAAGAACACAGGAAATTGAAATTACATATATGAGGCTATTTGGACTCACTGGAAATGGGCAGAGAGTTAAAGTGGTGCATAGAAACACCAAGTTAGTGCTTGCCATCATGCCAGAGAGCAGTATATACCAGGGCAGCCTGGCTTTTGTGGGTTAAGTCCAAATGGCTAGGAGATCTGCTCTTGGGGTCACTGCATAATGTTTGTTTTCTTGCGGGTTATGTCATAGCTCATTTTGCAGTGCGAGTCTAAATCCTTCAACTGCACATGCAATTTGTAATTTCAGCCTGCATAATTTTACCTCTGCTTGCTTACACCCACTGTCTCCTGGTTTGCACAGGCCATTGCTGGTTTCTGTAAGAATTGCTGCATTGATTGATATGCAAAACAGGAAGGTAGGATGTTTTAATGTGGAACAGTATTTAGAGAGATGCAGCATCTGTGTCTAAAGTGAGAGATAGTTACAGGGTTAGACAAGTAGGCCATCAATTACAGGAGACTGAGGTTAGGACCATCTGGCTGTTTGAAACAACACCAGGTGTTAGCAGAAGCAAATTTCCTGTGTTGCAACATCGGAGGAGAGCGGCAGGCAAGAAGCAGCCCTCCAGAGCGAATCTCAGCCATGAAGGAGGCCGCTTCTCATTTCCTTTTTTAGTGCTGTCTTGTGGGAAAAAAAACCCTCACTTGAAGAGCCCAACACACCTGTGTCTCCTGCTTGGTGCCTCCCGGGGCCGCCTGGGGAAAGTTCTCAGCTGGGGATGGGGACCCCCTCCTACAAGGAGGACTGAGTGGGGCTTGTACCCACGCAGCCGGCTCAGCCGGCTCTTGGCGTTCGGTCCCAGCCACATCCTGACCCTTGCTGAGGGACCTGAGCACCAGCGTCCTGGTTCGTGTACCCAGCATCCGTGGTCCTTTCGAGGCCCTCCTGACCCATGGTACAAGGTGCCTCCAGCCACATGCAGCTGTGCCTTGGTTTCCCTCCCCACCCCAAACTGTCTCTGCCAGCCAAGGGAGAGGCAGCTGAGGGTGGGCTGGTTAAGAGGTGCAGAGAGGTGGCCATCACCCACTACCTGCTCAGCAGAAGAGCCTGTACTGATTGCCATTTTCAACCGTTCGGGGCTACTGGGCCATATTTAAAAGACGGACAGACAACGTGCTTAGGGACATGGTTTAGTGGTGGGATGGCAGGGTTAGGGTAATGGTTGGACTTGATGATCTTAAAGGTCTTTTCTAACCTAAACGATTCTATGATTCTGTGATTTTTAAATAGGCACTGGCTTGTTGTATGCAAAAAATATTCCTGCATTACCCATACGTGCATTGTTAAATTTGAACAAGCCTCCTATGCACTTACACTGCCCCAAATTTCCTCATGTATACTTGACAATACTTTGCCGTGTTTATTTACGTTAAAAAGGGCAATAAGCCATAATGCTGAAATTCATCCAGCCTAAAAGTTACACTGATATACATCAATCGGGGGACAATCACAACTTCCGCTGAAGTTGCTCTTCCTGTACAAAACTATAAGTGTAGCAAATACTCGATGGAGGCTCGGGCAAGAGGCAATTTCCCAGGCAGTTGCTCCCGGCGAGTCCCCCAGCTTGGCAGTGTCCTTTCACAACAAGCAGGCAAGAGGTTAAAAATTAGGTAGATGCAATCTCAGTAAGTGACAAGCAGAACCTTGGATTGGTTTTTCCCAGTTTCTCTTTCTATCAGTGAGAAACAGCCCTCACAGGTTTATTTTAAACTTGAATTATTATACTTTAATTACCTGGTGACAGAGGGAAAAGCCTTTGATTTGGTTATAAATGCCGAACTTACATGAATTCCTCAATAAAATAGTTCATTTAGGGAATGCAGCAGAGGTTGCTAAGTGACAGCGGTGCATTTCCCTATCAGAGCACTTCCAAACCCCCATCGCCAAGAAGAAAATGAAAAAGCTGGGGGCACCTGCATGCAGGCAGGGTGGGGAGGCTAAAGGGCTATGGCTCGTGAGCAAGCCTGTGCCTGTGTATTTTTAGCTCCCTATTAAATGCAGGCTGGTTTTCAGAAACTCCGAGTGCTCATGACATCCATGGAATAATGGCAATGGCGCGGTGTCCAGGTCACTGCCATCCAGGTGCTCTTGCGAAAGGGGATAATGCGGTGTTAGCTCCGGCTGGATTTGAAAACAGTGCCTGTTATGCAAATCGGAAGGGCTCACACCGTTCATCAAAATGCAGCAACATGAGTGCTGACCCAGGGATAACGTTTCCAAAATGTACCGGTGACAAACACGGAGGTAGAGTTCTGGCTAATCTGAATTTCTAAACACTGCCTTTGAAGAGAGAGCATTCAGTGGGGAATACTGCAGATAACAGCAGTAACCATTCCTGAAAATGATGCTGTGACTGCCATTCTTAATTAATAAAATGGGAAATTCCAGATATGAGGTCAAATTAGGTACCTACTGATTTACCTGTGAAGCTGATTGATATGTATTAGAATTACCACATGCGTGGCCTTCCACAGTGGTAAACAAACATTTATTAAATTCAAGAGGTGTAAGCACATAAGTCAAATAAAACCACTGACTATTTTCCAGGGTGCGATAACCATTTTTATGTTCCTTTTTTTGGCAAAATATTTTGTCCTATGTGAATATTTCATGTTTTGCACTTAGGGATGAAAAAGTAGTATTTATTTTAATGGTGGGCTATACAAATGCTTTTTGAAGTTTTTATCTGACAATTTGTCAGGTGTGGGCTTGGGGTTTTTTTTTGTCTGGAATCATTTTATATTAAAAGAAAATCTTATTTGCAAAGGAAATGAAACTCCAGCTTCTAAAACTAGGTAAAAATGAGACAGAGGGTTGGTTTCACTGTTCAATGACTATATAAAACTAACACATAACCACAGAATTCTAAGACTGGGCTAGAAAGAAAATATCTGGAAAAATTATATTGACTGCATCTACCCAGGACATTTGCTCTGGTGTGTCGGACAGACTATCGCCTATTGCGTGTTTCTCTCTTCTTTTGCATCCACCTCTCCCTCCTTTCCTGGAGACCTGTGCTTGCGTTTCAGAGTGTGCTCTCTTCCGAGATGTTTTATTCTTACCTTCCTCAAGAGCTGCCTGTTTTGCCTGCCGGTGTCAGACGGACAGCGAGATGGGGTTGCACTGGGCCTGATCCTGCCCTTATGCTCATCTGCTCCTCTGTTGTCAGGAGGCTTGGCTGTAGGGTTGTGGCAGGAACAAAACGATAGCTGCTCTTGGCACCAAGGCTGCCTGCAAAGGCTTCACAAGGACTTACTTTATTTATTAATCTCTTGAAAACTGCCCGAGCTGCCACACCTAAATCAACCTTCAGCCTGCCCACTCCAGCAACCAGCTTTGGCTAGGAGTAATGATGCGATGGGTTTGTGCAGAAAAGCTGTATAGCATCACTTACAAAAATGCTTACAAAAATACTTATAAAGTGACCTTTATAAGGCCCTCGTACAGGAGCCAGATGACTGGCTCCCTTTGCAGCTCTAGCTTGGCTTTGCACATACTTTCAACCCCGTGTAAGAGTGTTCAGGAAACTTGGCCCCAGATAGCAAGAATGCTGTGGTGAGAGAAGTAAAGCTCAGTGCAACTTAGGCCCAGTGTGGGGCTTATCTAAGCTGCAGGGTGAAGGATCTGGCACAGACCTGCTGCACTGGATGAAACATGGCCCTGCTCGGGCAACTACCCCTGCTTTGGCTTTTCTGCTTTTCTGCCTCAGGGCCCAGCACCAGTGCCTGCTGGCCGCACAAAGTTGAAGGTTTTGAATTTGAAAAAGCCAGACCCATCTGCAAACGCTCAGGTCTGTGCTGGCGTGTGGTAGCTCAGCTGGCAGCGGTTGGCTCCGTGGTGATACAAGCCTGGCCAGCAGGAACACCATGCTGGCATATCCTGAATGAGTCCGCTCCTGCAGCCAAACTATTGGTACCCCAATAAGTACCCTGGGATATTTAAATACCCCAGGCTGAGAGTGGTGCAGAGGATGATTTGGAGCCCTTGACTGTTGAGTCAATTCCTGTGGCTGTGGTACAGCCTTGGGTAAATGCCTAAACAACCGCTCTGCAAGCAGTCCTAGGAGACACCGTGCATCCACGCGCTTCCTCCTGTGTTCTTTCTCTGAAGGACAGGATAGAAAACCTGATGCTGGGATCTGAGATACAACCTCTTTCCTGTTGGCTTGGTAGGGGAAACCAAAAGAAACAGAGAAAGAAATAGCACCACAACTGTCTTTGATCTGACTGAGAAGTGCATTCTCAAGAATAATATGTGAGAAAAGCATCAGAAATTTTGCCTGCTTAAAATTTCCCATTGTCTTCTGGGAAGCAAATACTTTGGTGTACGTTCTGTTTAGCTGGATTCTTTCGCTATGATGGTCTGTCTACACTGACTAAATTCTTGTACTAATGGCTCCATGATCCTGCATTTTAAGATTATAATACATTTATAGCCCACTGATAAAAAAAAGCTGTATAAAAGCCAGGTATTAGCTATTATTAAATAAAAATAATTTACAGCTTACCACAGCCACAATGAATGAGATTGACTCACTCATGGGCTTTAGGACATTTTTTTTCTCGTTTTTGTTTTATGAGACTGTACATGAAGGATGTTAGCTCAGTTGGAGATTTTCTCTTTTACTCTATGCCAAGGTTTTCAGAAGTGACTAATGACTTTGGGTGCCTAACTGGAAACATTGTAATAACGCCTGAATTTCAGAATGGCTGAGCACCCATCATCTGAAATTTAAGTCCTTTTATGGTCGTTTAAATTCAGCTCTCAGGACTGGGATCCTCTAATTCATCAGGAACTCTTGAAAAGCTTGGAAGCTAGGGAAATATATTAAAAACTTTAAGATGTAATTTCCTCCTTAAAAGCTTCCCCATACCCAATTTTCCATGTCCCAACATATGTGGAATTAGAAAAAAAAAAGAAATTGGCAGTTATTGAATTCAATATGCTTTGATTTTATGATAAAGAAAACATCGTGTTCGTTTCCTTACTACAGTGTGGTAGCCCTGCTTTTCTGATAAATCATAATATCCATAACCCTGTTTTTAAAGAACATCGTGTCAGTTTTCTGGATCATCAGCATAAATCAGTGAAGTGGTTGTGGGAATTCAGCCTTCGTTTTGGAAAGGTAGAAAGAACTCTGTTTTCTTTTTATAGGGAGGAATGATTCACGGGACGTAGCAAGCACAGGAGGCTTGGGCTACCTGGGGGTGAAAGTCCCATGCAAGCTGACAATACTCTTATTTCACAGACTTTCTGGTGCCGGGCTGCCACAACCCACAGTTAACGTCGTGGACAGATATTACCTTTCACTAACATTACCTTTGCAGATACCGAGTCAGATCTTCCTTTGATATCCACCGGTGCAAACTACCAGCAGTTAAATTATGCCATCTGACACCAGGTGGGCTTAATATTTCACTGCTCGCTGGGAGGTGAAGCCTTCCCTTAGATAACTGGAGGGCTCTGGCTGATTATCTCATAAAAATCAGCTATTGCATCAGGCGCAGAATAGGAAGAAGTTAGTGCCTTAAATGAATTGTAACTGGAAGCTTTTACTCTGTCTAGCCAGGCTGTTACCCACAGCTTAGATTAGATCTGATCTTTTTATGCTTCCCTACAGGTTTGCTTTGATTGTCTCCCCATTTTCCAATAAACACTGTAAGAGACCACTGGGCAATTACTGAGGAAGTCCCTGGGAACTGTTCCCAGCGAGTCTGATCCAAGGCATGCAGGGTACGAGGCACTTGCCCAGGATCACATGCTCCCAGATGCACGGGGCACACGGGTGGCCGTTCCCAGAAGTGGATGCCAAGAAGGAAGCTAGTGAGGGGCATGGGAACAGCCTGGTGACCGCAGCCAACGGCAGCGGTGGGGGCCTGAGGGCTGCCGCAGGACTGTGAGAAATGAACCCAGTGTGTTCAGTTTTGAAGCAAGAAACCCGAGTGCTTGTCTGAAGCACACTGGACATCACTTGAGCACCCAGTTTTACAGTGGCAGTGCTACACAGAGGTGCTCTGAATCCTTTATCTCCACCTGATTGATCATTTCATCACCTGGAAGGCCATGAAAACTTAGCTCCAGGAAAGGATGCAAGAGTAAGTTTATCTTGGCATCTTCTGCTTTCTTTTTATTAAAGGGCTGTAGCATCTATTATTTCCTCCAACTGTTTCCCGATGTGCTACTCTCGGAGCCTGGACTGTAATCCTACACTCATTCCTATACTGGCTTCTTACCTTCCCAGTCTCTGTCTTCCTATCACCCAGCTGTGTCCTGTCCCCGGCTTTGGCCAGGTGACCCCACTGGCTCTGTGGAGGACACAGTGGAGCCAGAAGCCCCTTGCACTTTTTATTGGAATTGGTTTTTTTATTTCCTCTTGTTCAGATGAGCCTATTCCAGTCTGCAGTATTGAAATCCAGCAAGACACGTGGGAATCCCCAGTGTGCAACCCCAGCCATGGCCATAATCTCCAGGACCTTGCTACCCACATCCGTCCATCCTGTTGAACAGGCTCCACTCCTCTCTTGGCTCTGAGGCTGCTGAGCCCCAGGTCTACTCAGACACAAAGTCTGGCCATGGGCAGTCAGACCTGTTGGGCAGCGAGGTCTGCACCATCTGTACTTGCAGGGTGACAGCCTCTTTTCTGCTGTCCTGCATCCTCTGAATTGCCAGCCCAGCAGCTGAGGTCCTCAGCAAGACAAGCACCATGGTGCCAAGGGTGGCCTAATGCCACATGCCCCTGCATTACTCCTTCTTCTCCCTTTGCATGATGTGATGTGCTGGAAGGGTTTCAGGAAAGGAGGGTGGGGAAACCTTCTGGCTGCCTGGCTACCCTTCAGCTGATGGTGAGCAGCTCGTCCTCCTAGACATACCCACCTGCCTAGACACTTCTGTTCCTATAGCACTGTACTTCAGCTAAAATATGTGACTTGTGTTTTAATAAGAGCAGAATAGCAAGGCATATATGTCAGACATCAAAGGGCTCAGGACTTGGGAGTTTTGCATGTATAAAATGGAGCAGGTTTTTTTCTTTTTTTTTTGTTGTTTGTTTTTTTTTTAATGAGTCTAAGAGTTTGGGCAACAGCATTGCACAGGGGAGAATAAAATCCACTCTACTTGTACTCAGGCCAATGTACATTGTATTGAGTTAGTGTCTGATCTGGGTAGAAAAGGGAGGGCAATAGACTCTACAAAGACGATCTGAGAGATGACATTGGAGACATAACCATTCTAGCAATCTGTTGCCTGGCTCATCACCAGGGAATAAAGTTTGCCCCACTTATAAGGGAATGAACAGGGCCCTGGAGGTGTTTCTGAAGAAAGAGACACTATCATCTGAGGACGGAGCCAGACTCTTCTCAGTGGTGCCCAGCGCCAGGACAAGGGGCAATGGGCACAAACTGAAGCATAAGAGGTTTCAGTTGAATATGAGGAAGAACTTCTTTACCTTGAGGTGACAGAGCACTGGAACAGGCTGCCCAGGGGGGCTGTGGAGTCTCCTTCTCTGGAGATATTCAAAGCCCACCTGGACGATGTCCTGTGTAACATGTTCTGGGTAACCCTGCTTTAGCAGGGGGGTTGGACTGGATGATCTCCAGAGCTCCCTTCCAACCCCTGCCATTCTGTGATTCTGTGATCTGCACTAGGAATGGCTCAATATGATCTCTAATCCTCCAAGGCCACATCTCCTGGCAGTGTGGTGTCTGCAAACACCATGCTTCTATAGCCCCACTGGCAGCATCCAGGGTAGCAAAGTTGCCTGGCAGAGGTGCAGCTGAAGGGAAGATGCCTGCCATCCCAACCATGCCCCCTCCTGTACCAGTTTTGCTGGTAGCATTTTGATTTTGGTAGCATTTCTGAATTTTCCGGTTCCTAGCAGACACAGCTCTGGGAGCTGAACTTCTTGGTGTAGACTGAGACTCATAGAAGATGTTTTCATATTTACTTGGCTACTGGTTTTACACGGGTGTCTGTATCTCTCAATGCTGTGTACATTGCTGCTTGTGCATTTATGGCGTAGGGCCACACTGGGGCCACCCTAAGAGTTTTTCAACAATAAAAATTCAGGGAAATGTTGATCACCCTACCTGGTCCTTCCCTGTGCCTTCAGCAGTCTTTTCCATCCATGCGAAAGGCTGGTGAAGTGACTTTGCCACTTGGCTTTGCCAAGCTGGCTGCTCGGCTGGGTGCTCCTCCTCCTCCTCCTCCTCTGGCTGCCTTCGCTCCACAGCCCCGTGGGATGTCACAGCCCCACATTTCCCCCTTTCCCAAATGGTGACCATGACCAGGGAGCAGGCCATGTGTGTGGGCTTGTGAGGACTGAGGTTTTTCTCAGGTGATGCCGCAGCGGTGGGGACACAGCACTGCACAGCTCTGGAAGCAGAAATAAAGCGTGGCATAGCCAAAACAGCCTAAAGAGCCTGATGGGAAATGGTGTCCTAATGCCTCTAATTTCTATTATGAATTTCAGTGTAAATCATTAGATATGCCTGTATCCAGTATAAAAACCTCATTTTTTTTTCTCCATAAAATGCACCTAAAATTAAATTGTGTTTTACTGTGAAATTTTCTAGGAAGACATAAGTGATATCAGGTCCTGGTGGCCTAGGAGATAACCAGACTACTGCTGCAGCACCACATCCACCACAGCATCAGCAAAGGCAGCAAACGATCACTCCTTTGGGCCAACAAACCCACAGATATATCTTTGTCCCTGGAAATTATGGGAAAGCCCAGCAAAGGTAAGAAATGTACTTTATTCTCTTTGTAATACACTCTTTTTTCGCTCTCCGTCTGTCCAGTGGTGGCTGCGCTGTGCTGATGAGCAGAACAACGGTATCTGCCGGCCACCCCCGCAGATAGGACATTTTTGAGAGGTCTCCTCAGCTCCATCCTGTCCCAGCTCAGCACCACCCCCTCCCTCCCAACACCCCTCTCGGGCACTCAGGCGCCTGTGCCTAATTGAGGCAGCGGCTGGTTTTAATATGAGGTCTGAACACTGTTTTGGTTCTGGCTTTTTTTGTTTTGGTTTTTTTTTTTTTTTACATCCTAAATTGTTTTCAAAGGAATGGTGCATCACTCTCCCCCGCTCGGGCCCACCCTGCGCTCCCCAGGAGTGGTGGGAGCAGCCTTTGCAGCCTCCAGAAGATGGTGCCCTGCTGATAGGAAACAATGCTGCGAGCAGCAGTCATTCCAGTTCACTGGCACAATGTCACACAAAACGCTTTGTGTCTGTCAGCACATTCCTGGAAGGTCACAGTGAATGATGAATGCTCCTGTGTAGGAGCTGAGGAGGTTTTTTTCTTCTTCTTCTTCTTTTTTTTTTTTTTTGAATTGCATCACTTGGCGGCCTCTTGGCTTCATTCATTTGACTCCTGTGGTTACAAACCTTTCCCAATTGTTGTGAGCCTGCTTCCTCCACAAGCCCTCTGTGGCCAAAGCAGGATATTCATGACTGACTGGCCTGGGGAAGCTGGATAACTTCCAGCTACTTTCCACAGCAGAGTTGCTCACTTCCCTCCCCCCGAGGTCTGAAATATCCTGTGGTTCTGGTTAGCTTTCTCTCCGGATGCACATCAGCTAAAGCATATGCATCATCATGTGATACCCAAGGTTGTTTCAGCGCAGCTAATTGTGACAGAGGCTTTATTTAGATGCCGTGTATAAAAGGATGAGTAAAGCACTCCAATATGAAGTCAGAAGGATATTTGACTTGATTCTGAATGAAAAGCTGATTTTCACTGGCAGGTAGCACTGGACTTCTCCACTGAGCTTTGCACATATGTCTAAGATGTTTAAATCATTCCAATAAACTATGATGTCATCTTTGCAGCTCTGTTGCCATTTCCTATGATTCGGTTCATGATTTCTTTCCCCTCTGAGTTTCTAATTGCTCATGAAGCTTGTGCAATTGAATGGGGCTCTTCTATTTTTTCACACTCCCTTCCCCCCATACAGAAAACTCAGACCTGCTCATTTTAATTGGGGAAAAACACCTACAGCCAAATTCAGTGTTACCTCTCCATGGGAATTCACCAGCACCTGAGTAGCAGCAGTCTCTGGGCACAGCCCAGCCAGCCACGCACAAGGGTATTTTGTTGGCATGGGGAGTGTCTGGATGGGGAGGGGGGTTCAGGAAAACCCATGCCAGAGTGAAATCAAAAGAGGAACACCTGTGTTTGCAGTGTTTATGG
Organism: Egretta garzetta; assembly: GCF_000687185.1. NCBI lineage: Eukaryota > Metazoa > Chordata > Aves > Pelecaniformes > Ardeidae > Egretta > Egretta garzetta. Next base: position 2,922,431 of record NW_009259798.1, read on the forward strand.
CCCTGTTCCCAGGCTCATGTGGGCACGTGTCCCTTCCGAAGGCTGGAGACACATCCAATGGTCAGGACAGGTTCACAGTCTCCAGTCCGCCTGCTTTAGTTTGCACAAATGCAGCCAGGCAGAGGTTCTGAGAAGGGACTGCTGGGACCCTGGGAGTACGTCTGTTGAGGTATCTGTCCCTGAAGCCATCTGGCAATGCCCATACTGTTGAAGTCTCTTTGTCTAACTTGGCTTATGTCCCTGATCTCCTCTGGTCCCTGCACTGCATGGCCTCCCTAGCTGTGCCCAGGAGGCAGTTGAAGGATGCTGCTGGTCCAGGTCAGAAAAGGTCCTGGCACTGCTGTGACCATTCTCCAGTTCAGATGATGGGGCTCTGTGCTCATGTCCTGGCTCTGCCTAACTTGCCAGTATGGATGTGGCTGGACAGACTCCTGTGGCCTATACGGGGTTCACCTGCAGGACTGGGAATCTTCATTTTGGATACAAGAAAAACATCCTTGGGCTGGAGAAACTGGATGGGAAACTGGTGAGAGGGGGAAGATGGAACGTAAATTAGGCGTGAGAAAGACAACACTGTCTGGACCTCAGTAAGAGACTAAATAATGCCAGAGAGAAATAAATTCAGAGGCCAAATGAGTCCTTAGGAGTCAAAGTTTGTGAACTAGAGTAGGACATATTTTCCAGAAAGCTGCAAGGGAAGACACGTTGCTGCCAGTTCATTGGCATGTAGGGAGAAACTGCTGAAACTTCAAGGGTTTTTTCAGCAGCAACGAGCAAGGACATTTTGCAAAAGCTTTGGTAAAGACAAGCAAATTGCAAACTGCTATCCAATAATGGCTACATGTTGCAAAATGTGGGATGAAAGGAAAAGATCTGTGAAATTTGAGGACATTTCATGCTTTATACATTTCCAAAGAATTCATCAGATCTTTCAAGTTGTCGAAGAAATGTCAGGAAGTGGAAAACCAGAGGTTTTGCTCAACTTATGGGTAACTTTTTAAAAAAGTACTCAAGTTAGAGAAAGTAATTAAAACTTGTTTGGTTTTATTTTGATTTCAGGAAGTGCCTGGGTGTTATTATTTCCCAGGTCTGCATTTACAGGCTCAGGTTTCTTTGTCACTTCCCTTTGTACAGAGCAAGAGCTGTTTCATTTGCAGGCACACAAATAGCATCAAAAACCTTCTTTTAGCAAAGGTCACTTCAGATCAAGCGAGCTCTTTGTCAGCATCGCTAACAGTTTGATAACAATATGTGCAAGAAACCTAAAGGGACCGAAACCACCTTTTTCCTTCCACTTCAGCATTACTTGGTGTCACTAAAGGGAGTTGCTAGCAGGACCCTTATCCTGGGTACTGCTGTATCCATCCATGGTGAGCTTCCCTGTGTGCCACTTGCGAAAAACACAGGGACGCGCTGATGTCTACAGGGTTTTGGATAAAGAGCTGGAGGCACTGCGTGGTGTGAAGCTAGGTCTGCAGTGTGTTGCGGAGGTGTGACAGGGATCCATGCAGATGTGCCACAACCAGCTAGAATGGCCCAGCTCTGGCCATGCAGGCTTCACCAGAGGCTGTACGTGCTCATGCAGGGTGCTGGGTTTGCAGTCGGTGGCTATAAGTCCACTGTGTCTGATTTTCACGGGTTGCCTATAGCTCTGTTGTGTGTACCTGAGGATAGGAGATCCTCAGATCTCCTCACCACATAGGCATCACACTCCCTATGCCTCTCAGGAGGAGATGCCACACATACAAAGACCTGTAAGAAGGGCAGTGGTGCTGCCTGCACCCATCTCCAAGGGCTTTCACAGAGATATGTGTATAATTACCCAGTGATAAGGACTAGAGCTCATCTGACTGCACAGGAGAAGAAAACCTCCCAAATCTCCTTTTAATATCTGTCCAAGAGCAAACCTTGGTGTGCCCTGATGCAGCCAGAGGAGCCTGTAACAGAGAAGATAAGGAGAAGCAGCCTCCTATCATTCTCAGCGCAACACAGCTTGAGTACTCACGAGCCACAGTTTGCTCTCAGCCCTGACTGAAGGAAAATGCCCACTGACATGTCAAAGGAACTTCAGAAAAGTATGTAAGAGCTTTAAGGATCTTCTCAAGGTGTTCTGACATGCACACCATGCCATTTAAACCTGAAGAATGTCAAAGCTTACCCAGCATCAGTAGAGTGACACCAGTATGTACTCATCATTGGGATAGAGGGAAGGAAGGGATTTAGCACAGGAGCACACCTGTATGAGGAAGAAGACTCAGAACTTCCTAAGTTCTTCAGAGAAGGTGGTTTGCTGTGCACTCTGAGGTTTCACCCATGCAAATAAAAACTTCCTGCATATTTTGTCCCCTGCAAACGGCACTTACATACCAAGGTACTGAGCACTTAGAGCTATTCAAGAGTGAGACCTCAGCTCCCATAGACAGTTCAGATGGAGTTTCCCTGGCTGTCATGATCCACAGTGGCAGCAGCATAGCTACCTTGGAAAGACAGCATGGCTTTCTCTGCCATGGCCCATAACTGGCGCTGGCAGAGGAAGGCAGCACCACGGCTGTGTCCTTGGCTTCTCTCCCTGCTGTCCCGGTGGGGATGGAGGAGGGCGAAGATGAACCTTCTCCACATGTGAGATGGCTTCCTCCTGGGTGGTGCAAGACTCCTGTGACCTGGCTCCTTCATATGTGTGTGCCACAGACAAACCCCATATTTCATTTAAATTTTGTTCTTTTGAGGCCCCTGAGAGTGAAAGGCCAGGATACTGTGGGATGTATGTGAAAACTATCAAATACGATTCTCAATTACCACTACCACAAGTCTAGGCAAATTCAGCACTGAAGTCAACAGGGGTCTTTTTAATGGCTTTGGCTGGGCTTGGATTTGCACTCTAATTGCATGCCTACGCAGGGTTTGAAGACTGGGATTCATCCACCTAAATGTAGGCATTTGATGAAGGTGTCTAAGGTAGATCAGTACAAAGAGAGAGACGTAGTCAGACACCAGGTCAGACTGACTGAGCCCGGCCCACCCCGTTAACTGTTAAGAGTCATTAGAGAGATTAATCTTCTAAGTCGGTGCCTTGAATAGTGCCCAAACTTAGGGGGAAGAACAGGTTGAAGCACCTAAGTACCCACTTGGAACAGTGGGAATTTTGTTGTCTAAGTTTCCTGTGCAACACTTGTTAAGATTATGGTGGAAATGTGCACATGTTGCTGGGTCTGATTGAGGGGCAAAGAAAGGAGATAATAAATTTAAAAAAATGAAAATTAAAATAAACTTTTATTTTTATGCTTTATCCTAATGTAGCTAGAATGTTAAGAATTTATCACCTGAGATAAAAGACTTAATCATTACTACACCCTTTGGCAATTGTTTTAATAACATTAATCAAGATGAGCTCATTTAGTGCTAATGGGGGTGTTTTAAGTACTTTTATAGGATTTTCACTGAAATTCAGAATTAAATAATTGGGCCATTATTCTAAAGTGTTTTCGTCATCCCTCAGGGAAGTCCCAGTTTCTTGGTATTCACCTGCTTGGTTTTATTTCCTCTCAAGCATTAATTCTGATTGCCCTTGAGAATTTTGGAGCTCCCCCTTCCAGTTACTAATTTGACCCTCTTCTAGGCAGTCTGAGGTTGTTTGCCCTTGCTAATCTATTTTGTCAATGCAGTCATGGACAAGAAAGATTTAAAATACCACTAAATGAGTGTGGTGATGGATGGTGAGACAGGGAGGATGGTGATTGCCATTGGCTAAAGGCTCTAGTGAGTTGAGTTTTTCCCAACACCCAGACTGGATGAGCAGTTGGTTAATTAATTGCCCGATTCTGCAGGTAGTATTACCTTAAGTGTGCTTAGTTCTTATTAGGGGCTGTGGTCTTTGCAATCTGGAATGCATTGGCACTTGCTGCAAGTGTTATGGAAGGAAGGCAAGGGCTTATGGAATTAAGTCAGTTGCCAGAATTTATGTTCTCCGTGCCAGATGATATGCCCAAATGCATCTGAAACATGCCCGTAACTATTGCAAGTGTAATGCAGGACATACAGTAGATCTTTGCCTTTCTTGAAAAGCAGTTAGATGCCATGAGTGATGCCCTGAGTGTCTGAAATTACACTAAATGTTTTGGGCAGCTGTATTGAGCCCTACAGTTGGGAATCCATTTGAGATTAAGACTCCACATACCCATGTATACCCATCTGCACATAAACTAGGGACCTAGACTCCTGTTATAGTCAGTGGAGATCTAGTTGATGCAGTCACTAAAACTCAGCGAGTGATCTGGCTGCTTAGTCACGATCTGTCTACAATTGGACAAGTTGAATCACCCTCCAGACTCTGGTGACTGTATTGGGTAGATCTCTGCTAATGCAGTGCAAACTTGGATGCCTCAGGCTCAATTCAGCTGACTGAACTTTGATATCTAGTGCCATGGTAGACGCTCTGGAGTCTCCTGGCTGGCCTCCAGCTGTATCTTCAGAAGAAGCAGGTTATCTCTGCCAGCCCAATGCAGATAACTCAGACATCCTATGACAACTAAAAAAATTGCAAGAAGGCTACATGTGGGCAACAAAGCACTGGTTTTTGTCACAGAACATAGCATGCCATACCCTAAGTCACTTCAATACAAATGCTAGAATTCTGAGTCACTCATACAATGATATGTTTGGATTGATCATTTAGATGAGAGTCATATTAGAAGGTTTTATTTAATCTGTTAGGAAAGCCTGCACCAGTCATTCCTAGTTTTGATAATCACAGGAGATGTTGATGTTGCCATTTCAAACTCCCCCCAGTGAATTGTCAGGTCACATTCTACCAGCTTGTTTGGTAATTCACAGGCCTAAGCTCAAAGAACAACAGCAAAAGTTAACTGTAATACATTTAAACATGAAATAATGCATATTTTTTCATGTTCAACCAACTTTATGACTGCTTTTTTCTATTCTTTCTCAGAGTAACTGGAAGTTTCTAATCTCTTACTCCATTATGGTGATTCAAAACACTACAGGCTGGTAGATATATAAATATGAGGGATAAAAATGAGGAAGAATGTATTTTTACTTTATATCTTGTCTGGAAAATAAGCTCTGAAAATTTCTTTGAAAAGATTATCCTCAGTGCAAAGATCTTTACTCAGATCATTGTATCAAGCACAATAAACAACGTACATTACATACAGCAAAACTTCAGCTTCACAAATCCCATTTTCCAAAGCTGTATGTGATAATGAAGATCACATTTTGTAACCAAAGTGTGCATATCTTGCTGCTTGTACATTTTGTTTGGTTTCAACTGTTGGCAAATTACTCAACATCTCAGATAGATTTAACAACTCCCATTTTTTTATTCACGGAAGGAAGCTGAACAGCTAATATGACTGAGAATAGTTATTTTCAGGATAGCTTAATCATTGGGTAGGATTGTTAAGATGCCATATTTTTGCAGTGCAATGGAAGCATCTCTATTTTTGTGTGCTTCATGTTCCCACAGATGGGTCTCAGGTTTTGCAGCACGCATTGGACATGGCTTACGGCCATGCCAAATATATAATGAGAGCAGGATCCAAGTAAAAATATATGACATGTATCCTGTTTACACTTACACAATTATAATAATTCAATCCTCTACACAGGAATGATGCAACAGGGTTTCCATTTTAGGAGGTTAAATTCTGCCCACATGTGTGACGTACAACTTTTGTTATTGTTCAGCATCCTACAGTTGCAGGCTGCAGCTGACAGACACTGACATGTCTCCACTACAGCTGTATATTGCCCGTCCAACAACACGTACCGCATCCAGTTCCTGAAATTACTTATTCAGACCTTCCAAAGGTCTAACTTGATTCAAGCTTCAGCTGAGCCAAAACTGAGTGAGGATTTCAGGATTCTGGTTACGGCAGGTAACCGATGCAAGAATGAAGCTGGAAGATTGACACATCCTGTCCTTTTAAATCATGGCAATATTGACCAAACAACAGTCAAAATAGCCATAAAGAACCATGTCTCGAGAGGCCAATCTTTCATGACTAACCCTGTGGGTTAGAGCAGAGGAAAAGTGGCTTGATTAATTGTAACATTTGTTTTCATTTAATAGATTCATAGATTTCAAGGCCAAAAGGGAGCACTCTGATTATCTAGTCTGACCTCATGCAGCACGGAGGCCGCGGAGCTTCACCCAGTGATTCCTGCACAGACCGAGCAGTTCGTCCCTGGTCCATAAGGAAACTCTCCAGCCAGCTATATGGGTGAGCATTAACTCATGCCATATGCTGGGCCGAATCCTGAGCTCATTTTACCAGCTTGTAAATCCTGAGGAGTTTCACTTGGCAGCTCAGGGCTTACACAGATTAAAGTGACATCAGAATTTGGCTCGCCCTTCATCATGATATGATAGCCAGGGAAAAGTTTTCTTTACTCCCCTGTATAAAAAAGCACAAGATACATATTTATGTATTTGCAGTACACAGCTTTATCCTGAAGTGTAATGTTTAGACTGAGTCAGTGAAGTTGAGGTAACTGGAGTCTTTGGTCCAATCATGAATTTTGGATTTGATTAGCTGACAAGGAAGAGTCTTCTGTTGCAGTTTATAGGTGAGTCTGACCTTCTGCCTTGCACTCATCAGGTTTCATCCTGAGTATCTGCACTGAATCCAGCACTTCTCATGTCATCAGAGCAAATCCTCCAAAAGATTTAATTTAAGAATCCATCATATCATTAAGCAGCTCTTTTCAAACACTTTCAGAAGCTACGTGCCCACCTCCAGACAGGAAAAAAGCAAAAAGAATGACATTACAGACTGAAAATCCCCTAATATAGTCAAATTACATATTTATCCTTACTGTTAAAAGCAAACCCAGCATATTTTAAACACAACTCAATCTAATGTGACAAGAAATGAAACAATTCAAGTACAGTCACTCTTCAAGGTAATATTCTGCTGCTTGGAAATATTCTGCATCTGTGCATCTAATTATAGCTGAACAGGAGACAAATACTGTTATATTATAGTCAATGGAGAACAAGGGGCTAGGACAGCTATGTGTGTCAATCAGGTTACTAGGTTTTCTGGGTTTCTGTCAGCCAAACTTTTCAAGGCCTGTATTTGGCTGAGACTGCCTGGTTTCTTCGCTATGCACAGTTTTTTGCACCTATGATCTGTATGTCGTGCATTATGTCGCAGTCCTTTTCAGAAGAAAAGGACATAGTTCCTTTAAGGCCTAAGTCTAAAGTGAATACATGAAAATGATCCATGATGCTATTATACTAACCATACTTCCCAAGTGATACTTTCTAATATCAGAAAAATTTGTTGCCATGGTGACTGGCCTGACCTGAAACAGTTCAGCTGATGCTGAGCTTCCTTTCCCTTCCCCAAAAAAGGAGCTAAATATAATCTTTCAGAAAGGCAATTCTTCTTTTGATTAGGTAACGGCAGTCTCTCACGACCTGTTGTTGATGCCGTATCGGCTTATTAAGACTCTGAGTTAGAAGAAATGGAGAGTTTAAAGAAAAGTGAGCTTGAAAGTGGGCTCGAATTTTACCTAAAAATTACCCTTGTGAAAGGATGTTGTGCCCGCCCATCTCAGGACACCATCCAATTTAGTGTCTTCTGAATGGAAGTGGCGAGTTCAAATGTGCTATTAAAAATGCAAGAATTCCAGTAGGGGGTGAATTCAGCATTACCTGCCCACAGATAAGGTGGACACTGGCATGTTAAAACTTCCTTTGATCCTTAGCAATTTAGTTAATTGGCCTCATCATTAACATGCATCTTACTTTAATCACCTACTGGATTAAACGGTGATCTCATGATCCTGAAGCAATGAATATTTTGGTTGAAAATTTTCTGTTCTTTGAAAAGGATGCTGAGAAGGAAATGTCAGAGAGTGACATCCCTCTGCAGCTCCAGCTGCATGCTGGAACATGTTGCATTAATGGTTAAACAAGGGCTGAAATCCACAAAAGGTCACAGGCTCCTAAGAAAGGGCTAAGATGACTTAGTGTTTAGGACTGAGAATGCAAACCACAGGGCCCATGATCAGCATGAACTATGCCTTCACTGGTTAAGCTTTCTAGGCATCCAGGGAAAGGCTCCAACTGTTTTGTGTGATCCAGCTTGCTTAAGGTGCATTTGCCTGGGTTTCCTAAGGGCAGTAATTTGAAGAAGCATATGTATATAACCTAGAGGCGAGGGCAGCCTGTCTTTAAAAATTAGACGGGGCTTCTTCCCAGGTACCTCAGACTTCCTGTATGTCTCAGAACTTTTTTTAATAACCTCAGTTCAGGGATCTGGGCTGTAGTCCAGGAGTGGAGTTTGGAGGAAGGAGCTTCGGACCCTCTTTGTCAGCCCCTCCAGAATGAAGCAGCATTGGCCATTTTAAACTGGCAAAGATATTGATCCCTTTTCCCTTACCCCTCCAGTAATAAATCATTCTTCCTGTACCAGCATCCTCCTCCTCCCAGGTGAGTGCTTTTACCACCGTGCTCCAGACTTAGATTTCTTTTTGCTTCTTTCTTTTGGCCCCAGGGCTTTTGCAGGTCTTCTGCACTTAAGGTTCAAATGATGTGAATATTGGTCTTGCACAGGGGGCCTGTGCTTTGGAGACAGACATACTGGCATTTACTGGTGTCTTTTAAGCAACAGTTCACCCAGTGTGTGACCCTCCAGGTCTGAACAGGGAAACAAGGGACTGAATGTAGCATAATGAGCTCAAAGAGACCTGGGAAGTGTCCCCACATCTCTTCGTGGGATATGGGGTATATTAATGGCAGAAGAAGCAACTAACTTGCTCTGTGTTCTTGGCACATCATCCCATCTTTCTAAGGTCTCCTTTCACCAACAACAAGAGGCAAGGATTCAGCTCAGCTGCTCAGAATATTTCCACTGGAACAATGCCTGAATAGAAAATCACATTCTTAGCTATTTGACCAAAGAAACTGATTAAGAACTTCTCCATTGCTTTAAATTTCCCCCTTCTTGTTGGAAAAAACATATAGTAGAATTGCTTGGCTTTCAACCATGTTTAGCTTACAAGATCTTTGCTTTGGTACAGCTTTTTTTTTTTTTCAGGAAAATATCATTCTGAGCACCAATATTTATAGAAGACATTTTAGGAACTAGCAATGAAAGGTGATCTTGAAGTGCAACAAGCAGTGGCGTTATAACTGGGGACACCAGCAAGGCAAAGTTTGTAGGGAGAGTAATGTCTTTTGGTATATCAACTTACATAATTGGGGAAAAAAAATGGGCATCTTCCTCAGACGTCACTAACTTAACTTACAGAAAGGCCTTTGCTAGTAATAAAGGACAAAGAAGTATGTCTTCAACTTCTCCAGAATTGCTCTCCAGAGTCTGTAATGGCTCTCTTTCACACATACATACATACACAAACAAGTTTAAAAACCACTTATCTTGCACAGGTCTGCATCTGCCAAATACCGTGTTCTCTGAAAGGTTACAAAGAAACATGGGATTCCTCTTACTTCAACAAACTAACAGACTTTGACAGCTAAATTTCCCCTTAAATTTGTTTAGAACTTCCTTTATACAGAAGTGTGAGTCATTCTGACAGGCTTAATTTGTACTGAAAAATGAATGTGTTAAACTTATTAGCCATTCAGGTTAGAAAGACTGTAAACGGTAGATTGATGACATTTGCACTTCATGTACTATACACTAGGTGCCTACAAAATGGAAATTTTAGAGTTGGTGAAAGGCATGCTGAAGATTTGATAGAAATTGTATCCTAATGCCTTTCTGCTCTTGACTTGTTATTTCATTTTCTATGATGAGGAGAATATGTATGAAAAGAAGGCCCTTTTTTAACTGCATCTTATTTATGGCAAGGTATGCACATTTCCAGCAGGACTAAACAACTAAGACGAGGTATTGCAGTTTGCTGGGGTTAATAAAACACTGCATGGTAGACCAAAAACTCCCTTTGAATTAAAGACTCACTGATTGATACTTAAGGAGATGTTGAAGTTCATACCTTTGTTTAGCAGCCTTGAGGATATCTGGGTCTGAACTTCTCTGGCTTGGTTTCTGTCCTAAAAGCATGCCTGACTTGTAAATAAGAGTCAAAGGAGAGGGTAGTCAAAAGTCAAGCGTGATTTACTTGGGAAATCTCTCAAACTTACTTTCTTTGAAGTGGTAAGAAAAGTAAGAAGGTGCTTCAGAGCTAAAGCCTGACTCAGATGCTCCTAAGCCACCTTTAGTGTTGTCAGATGAGCTCAGGGTGCGAGCTGACACCTGAGCCCCATTTGCACTTGCCTCTGTGTCGACTTGTCCGGGGAGAGCCGGCAGGTTATCCAGGCAGGGGAACTCAGGCAGGAGGGTTCACGAACTTTCTCCAGGTTTTGAGCCTGCTGTCCATACAGTTGCATCAGACACATGGGTCCAAAGCATTGCTATGAAGGGTGATAGAGGTCTCATCTCAGACCATGCGAGTCAGCTTTTTGCTTTGAATGGTCTTGCAGATGAATGCCGCTCCCTCTGTAGGAACACATAAAACTGGCAAATTAAATTAGGATGAATAATGGTAAGACTAACTCCTCTGTCCTCTTCATAATCAAAAAGCCGACAAAATCATGCAGTCTGAGAAGACTCACTTGCTTATTTTGCTGTGATCTTGGCTTTCTTTATGAACCGGCTGATGGGACTTTGGATCCAAATCAGCTCCTCCCTCAGTAGGTCAGGCACAGCGTAGGAGCCACTAGCTAAGGTTGAGGCTAATCTTGTTGGTATAGTCCTTCTCCTGTCTCAAATTCTTCAGCAACTAGCAGTTCAAGAAGGTTCAAGAAGCCTAGTCATATCATGCAGGGCACAATATTTCGATGTCCTTCATATTTATTTTACGGAGAATTTTCTGTAGCCAAGTACTTGAAGAATCAATGGTAGTATGGGGAGACAGTCTCTAAATTAGAGACTTTTTAAGGATTTGCTTAGAAATCATAACCTTGTCACTGATACTTGAAAAATCTTTGTGGCTCATCAAATCCACTGAGCATATCTGTAGTCAGGAAGGAAACGTCTGCTGAGGTTAATTTTTATTGCTATCCAGACCTTTTGCATCTCTCTGGAGTGTATCGTGAGTGTGGAAGAGAAGATAATGAGAATGCAGAATCCCCGTCAAATAATAACCCATGAGAACAAAAGAGGATTAGAGGTGTATGAAACCAAACACTCATCTGATCTGAATGTGCCAGTTCTATGAACCCCTGCACGGCTGACAGCTTTGGAGTGATGCAGGATGCACTCTGCAGAGAACATTGTTTTTCTTCCTTCGCAGAGAAATTTTCTGCTGGGAATCTCTTGCCTTATTATCTTCCACAGCAAATGTTTGCAGCCCAGTGTAATGGGTAATGAAAACACGTGACTCACTGGGGGCATTTTAACCAGTGCGTGTCTGTGTGTGTTTGTGTATGCTTCGCGTAATAAACCTACCCTGTTTTGAACGTTTGTAGGATCAGAACTGTTCCATGGGTTGTGCATCACATTTGCCACCAGGCCAGACTGCAGATCTCCAAAGTCCTCAAGGATTAGGAATCCTGTAAAAGCACACGTCAGAAAAAGATTCAGTTTTATATACAGAGCCAGGACAAGGAAGGCAAGTACATATAAAAGTACGAATTTAAGATAAACTCAGTCTTTTGGGTATCTTTTTGTTTGGATATCTTTTTGGATAGGACTGCAGGAAATTAGTAGTTTCAGATTTTTTACTATAGTGAATCTGAAAAGATAAATCCAAGTGAATCTCTGTGCCCTTATAGCCCTGGGGTTATAAAACCAATTCTATGGGGTGCAGTCTAAGCTAGGCACCAGGAAACAAAATGAAAGAAAAAAACTCCCACCCAACAGCTTGCAACTCTTAAAGGAACATTTCCAGGGTTGCGGATGCAAAGATTTAAAAATTAACCAAATATCAAAATTAATGTTGTCTGTGATTTTTCATTCACTTTCTTAGGTTACAGTTTTGAATTAAGTAATCACATATGATTTCTCTCTCTCTGCCAGGGGGATGAATCAGAACTGTGCTGTGAAGGCATCTGTTGTCTGTTAAGTCCCCTGACTCATTTGTTGCACAAGTTGGAAGATGTGAACTGAATAAGGCGGGGGACAGCAGGGAGAAAGCGGGTTGTCTGGTGGCTGAGGTAGAGGAATGTCACTCAGGAGAGCTGGATTTCATCCCTGCCTCTGACACAAAGATCATATGAGGAGCTGTGCAAATAGTTTAAACCAAGGTTGTTATTTCCGGTCATGAACAAGTGGAAATTACACCCCAATCTTAGAATCATAAAATTGTTTAGGTTGGAAAAGACCTTTAAGATCATCAAGTCTAACTGTTAACCTAACACTGCCATCCCACCACTGAACCATGTCCCTAACCATCTTGTCTACCCGTCTTTTAAATACCTCCAGGGATGGGGACTCAACCACTTCCCTGGGCAGCCTGTTCCAGTGCTTAACAACCCTTTTGGTGAAGAAATTTTTCCTGATGCCCAATCTAAACCTGTCCTGTAGCAACTTGAGGCCATTTCCCCTCATCCTATCACCCGTTACCTGGGAGAAGAGACCAACACCCACCTCGCTACAACCTCCTTTCAGGGAGTTGTAGAGGGTGATAAGGTCTCCCCTCAGTCTCCTTTTTTCCAGGCTAAACAACCCCAGTTTCCTCAGCTGCTCCTCATAAGACTTGTGCTCCAGAGTATTTACCAGCTTTGTTGCTCTCCTCTGGACATGTTCCATCTTCCTGTTGACCAGATATGGATTTCAATTCCTTCATGGATCTCCCTGTTACAGCCAAATTCTTTCTGGCCCTCTGCTTTGTCCTTGCTCTGGCAAGCCCACAGGGGTCTCATCCCATAGGGACTGTGTCAGGACCTTGACAATTACCTTGCAGGCTCTGCAGCATATCCAAAGCTCCTGGGGCCTGAAAATAACCCAGGACAGGGAAGAAGTGTCCTAGGAGAAGTACAGACTGTGCACTACAACTAATGGAAGACCATTTAGCTCACTAAATGAAGTTTTCCTCAATTTTGAGAACTAAATAACATCAGATTTTGTTCACAATAAACAGGTTGGAGCTGACCTCCTCTCCCCATCAATTCCCTTGTGCTGTCCCACACAGATAGCTCATTGCTCATCAGCAGTACTGAAGCTGGCAGAGTTGGCTGCTTGATGTAACAGGGATGCTGCAGATCTTGCACATGTACACTAGCAGGGCACGTGATACGCAGTCAGGGAAAGGACTGAGCTGAAAGATTTGGGGCTTAGTTTCCAGCTCTGAGGAGAGTTGTGTTCAGCTTTCTGCCCCTTAAGCAGAACTCTTAGAATCATAGACTCATGCAATCATAGAATACCAGGTTGGAAGGGACCTCAAGGATCATCTGGTCCAGCCTTTCTAGGCAAGAGCACAGTCTAGACAAGATGGCCCAGCACTCTGTCCAGTTGCATCTTGAAAGTGTCCAGTGTAGTGGAGTCAACCACTTCCCTGGGAAGATTATGCCAATGATTGACTGTTCTTATTGTGAAAAATTTTCCTCTCATGTTCAATCAGAAACTTCTCAGGATTAACTTGTACCCATTGCCCCTCATCTTTTCTATGTGACTCCTTGTGAAAAGGGAGTCTCCGTCTTCTTTGTAGCCTCCCTTTAAATACTGGTACATGGTGACGAGATCCCCCCTGAGCTTCCTTTTCTCAAGGCTGAACAAACCCAGTTCTCTCAGCCTATCCTCATGCAGCAGGCTTCCTAGTCCTTTGATCATCTTGGTGGCCCTTCTCTGGACCCCCTCCAGCCTGTCCACATCTTTTTTGTATAGCGGGGACCAGAACTGTACACAGTATTCCAGATGTGGCCTGACAAGTGCTGAGTACAGCTCTTGAGCTGCCTGTTCTTGTACCAGTCCTGTTCCATCCCATGCCCGCTTGTCACTAACCACCACAGAAACCTCAGAAAGTCCAGGTATGCCCCATTTAGGGATTCTTATCCCATTCTCACTCTTTTTCTTTCCCCAAACTCCTTTTCCCTCACTGAACCTTCAGTCAGTCTCGGTCAGCCCTCAAACTTCTCCCTGTCAGCGTTATTCCTCTGCGCTAGCACTCAGTCTCTGCCCATGGGGTCCTCATCCCATCCTTTGTGTGCTCCTGAGCACCGTTTCTTTGCAGCACACAGTTCCACCTCTTCCCTCAGCATAGCCATGCCCACTGCTTGGACCTATGGTACACCTCACTGCTCCCAGGCTCTACTCCCCAGTCCTCTGCCAGGTTTCCCAGTTTTCTGGGTCCTTCCTCTGTTTTAGTCCCAGTTTCAATTTTTTGATGACATCTAGACCTAGTCTTCTCCTTCAGAAAAACCCACCTTTTTCTACATAATTCCTTTTCCTCGCCATCTTTGATCTACCTCTCCTCCTTGTCCAACAGGTGGTAGGTAGCTCCCTGCTCTGCGATGCTTGGTTTCAGCAGCAGGTAAGACTGAGTGCACGAGGGACCAGCTCTCTGGTGCCCAGGAACACTCCAGCTCAGGGCATGTGGGGACAGCCATTACAGCAGCAAACTGATTTCATTCCTATAGCCCTATGCAGCAGAATACTTTTTTTTAAAAACTTTCTTTTTCCAGTGGCTGTGAAGCACGTACGATTCAGCCACATACAGAGCTTGTAAGGAGCTGGGACATGCTCAATGAAGACAGACTGCCTGGGGATTTCAGCTATTAAACTCTGGCAAGTCTTTATGAAGTATGTATAAACTACTACTTGTCAAAGATTTGTACATTTTTAGGATGTGGATGTATTTTGCAGGGAATAAAAATGAATAAATAAGGTTTATCCTTAACAAAACCCCCACTCTTCCTCCACACAGAGTTCCAAAGCTTTGCAACTACATTTTTTTTAGATGTTGTGTAGCAGTTGTTTTTCTTTTCTCTTCTGCTTTTTGTTTTTGAAAAGGTCTTAGCAATTTTTAAAAAATAAGGTAGCAGGAGAGATGACAAGTGTGAAATCTCAGAAAGTTTCTCCAAGCTGCAAATGAAAATATGGTTATACAGTAAGAAATGTCAGCCTTAGCGGGGATGAAAGGATAGACTCCAAGCTGAAGCACAAATGGACCTGTTACGTATGTCCATGTCCACATGTTATTCAGCCAAAAAAAATTTCTTAGCAGTCAGTTAGATTATCTCTAGTCCTTGTACTCAAGTACCCCAACTAGGATGATATAGGGATGTAGATTACAAAGCAAATGCCTTTCCCCGTCCTTCAGTATCTTTTTTAGGAGTCAGATCCAGATTCCCTTGTTCACTGAGGAGTAAACCACCTTAAAAGGAATGGAAAAAGTGACTATATGGTATCCTGCCAGGTTCACCACACTGTAGAGGTGGTTTGGAGCCTCTCAATGGCAGTGCCTGGCCTTGTGCGTCCTCGAGGAGGAGCAGGGCTGCCTCTCCGGCACGTGCAGCTGAGTGCCGGGAAGCCACAAACAGGGCTGTTCGCATCTGTCTGGCTGTGAAGCTCATCTGAGAGGAGGAGGAGAGGGAGATCTCATAGCTCTACCACTAAGTAATTTTTGTTATGGAAACTTATATTTAATTTGTTCCATATGAATCTTGAGAAAATGAACCATTTGAGAAGTTTATAATAATTCTAGTCTAGATAAACAGCTCAATAAAGAATGGAAAATATGTATTTTGTCAGAAGGCACCACTAAAAAATGTTCACATATGGCAATGATTTCCTCAGTATTCAACAAAGGATTGGCTCAGGAGTCTTCTCCTGTAGATACAGATCAGATTTATCACCGCGGTAATGCCACCTGACTTGTACGATGTTTAAGCTGTGAGTCAGCAGAGCTGAGAGACATAGTTCTCCAGCATGTACAGTATTTATCCTGTCCTTTTCCACTCACTGGCACTGATTTTGTTTTTGACATTATTGAGGAGTGATTCTTCATAGTTAAGGTTACAAATGAGTTTGTCTTAGAAGTTTGTTTTGGCGTCTCCCTACGACCTACCCCGCCATGCCGCTGGAGCAGGACCTTGGAGCCGGTAATCCGAGCCGAGAACAAGATAATGTGTCTTTTCAAAATGTGAAGAGAGTGGAAGGTTTGCTGGATTACGGCACTCAGAAAATGAAAGTGCTCCCACACCAGAAAAAGAAGTCCTCTCTGTTTTGCTGCTTTGCCCACCATCTTCAGCAAATTAGCAGAGAAATGCTTTACATCTCTGTGGGACATTCTAGATGTTTCCCCATCATCCTGGAAAGAGAGCTCCTGTTTTACTCATCACAATTTAAGGACAGACAGTGGTTAGAATAAGAAAAAAACCAATAAAGGATATGTATGACAGCATTAGCTCTTTGTAATGAGCTGAACAGACTGTGGATTTGAGTGCTAACATTAAGCCTGTGAGGCAGTGATGCAGTTTTCGGTTTATAATTTTTAAGATTTAAGTGAAGATGATGAACATAAATAAAAAAAATGTGACCCAACTGAATAAGAACTGTCAACCTGAGGCCACTGAAGTTGCAGACTGTCCTGCGTGTGTTGTGCAGCTCTGTGCCCAGAAGAGTACCTTCTCAGAGCAGCCAGGACCTGGCAGGGGCAACTGGGCAGAGCAGCACCCAGGCCCCGCGGGACCTGCTGCTGCCAACTGGGGACCCCTAATGCCCTGTCAGCCCCACCTGCCCCTGGAACATGGCAGCACCATTATGCCCTCCCCACTAAGCTACCCTGTCACGGAGGAGGATGGTAGGAATTGTGGGAGCCTCATGCAAGGACACAAATTCCATTCTGTGTGTCATGTATGTAAAAATTGGGTGTTGTGGTACGTAACACACAGCTAGCTTTTTACTGGATTTCTCTCCCTGAACAACAATGCAGAGCATCAAAATTCAGTTCAATGTTTAAATACTTATGGTTTAGTTTAGTATATTATTGTTACTAGCTGCAGCAATCTAGGCTTGCAAAGACTAAGCTTCTTATATCCAAGGGTTGCTCAATCAGCACAACCCTCGCATGCCCCCACGACGCTTGCTCTGTTAGTCCAATGTACCTGGGACACGTCCCACTTACCAGGCGTGCAGTTCACAGACAGCCTGTGCATAAAATCGTAGAGAACTAGGGCTGAAAGAATCTCAGGAAATCGTATATTCCAGCCCCCCAGCCCTAGATCACCAATGTCTGTTTGACTCTTGTGAGTTATTAAGGTAGCCTGTTCCTAAAGACGCCTCACAGCACACCAGGCTCACCGTTTCTTTCTTGCTTCTTCTTTGCACTGTTATTTAAGCTCATTAAGCTTTTTTCTTTTCTGCCCCTAGACACAAAGAATACTCCTTTCCTATTTGCAGCTGCTTTTCTGTATCTGAACACTGTTGTTCTGAGGTTCCCCCCCTCTCCTTTCCAGTCTATACAACTCCTTTTCTTTCGCTCTTTCCTGGTAAGTCACGTAGACTAGGTCTGACACATCCAGACTGCTGAAGGTAGTAGATCTGAAGTAGGTCTGGAAGCCAGTCAAAAATAAAATAACATGGCAACACCATTGCAATGGGATCAGCTGGACACTACTCAACCAGTTGACTACTTTAAATTTAACAGATTAGTTGATTTCAAATGAGGCAGCACTACAGATTTTTAGCCCAGAAAATCCCACAGTTGGAGGGTTCCCTTTGCAGATGTGGGAAGTGGATACTAACATCAACATTAGAGCTGAAACCAGTAGAGCCGAAACCATATCATGAGACAGGCCATCTGAAGACATGTGACTGGCTTAAAATAGTGAGCTTTAGAAATGAGGAAGCTTTATTAACTACTTCTACTTGCCTTTGGTTTATGAGCCTGTAATGGTAACATATTATAACATTTCCAAGTTTTCTCCTGGAAGCCTCTGTGAAAGAGACTGAAAACTGAGATACTTGGCTAATCACTTGGCTCTAGAAATAGAGCCTTTGGGAGAACATCAAATGTTGTAATTACATTACTAGAATAGGTGTCATAACATTTTGTTTCTTTCTGTGTGGAAAATGAGAGAACTGCAGTTGTTGACGAGTTCTTGGATAGGAAAAAGGTGATTCACACAGGAGCCCATGCAGCCCTTTCTCAAACATCAAGCTTGATTCATCCCTGCTCATCACTGTGAGAGATTTCAGATTGTTGGGACAATTGTTTGCCATGAAGAGAATTCAGATAGAGTCACATTGCAACTCCCTATGCCATACATAGGGGGCCCAGGGGCACTTTAAAGATTTGCCCGACATTGGGTCAGCAGAATCCAAGCTTAGCTGACAGATCAGATGGAAATGAATTGTTTGAGGTATGTTCAGGCTTATAATTAACTTTTACTAAGTTCACTGTGAGATGTGGGAGCCATCAATAGTTAATATGCAAAATATCAGATAACCCTTAGGGAGAATTTGTGGGCATATACACTGACATATCGGATTGCGGCAGCACTAACTCTAAAATATGTTTTGCTTTCTATTGATTAGAATTTGGAGGAGGGAGAAATATTTAACCCAAGACAGAGCTACAATTATGTGTGATGGATCTCAAAGTAGTTCAAATATTTACTTAATACACGATAATTTAAATGAATTAGACATTAGTTTACAATTGCAATCAAAATGTGTTTTCCCTAAGACTGTAGCTGTTCTAATGATTCTTTAAGTGTAAAGAAAAGCCTGCTGCTTGATTGAAACATGTCCAAAAGGCATCACAGCTGACAGGAACTTGAATTGGTCTTCTGCATTCATTTCTGATAGCAGAGGCAACATAATCTGACAGCAGATGTTAAGCAGGCAACATTTCTCTTCTGCTCCTAAGAGCAGCTGACAAGGATCTGTAGCCTAACTTCAAACAAACAAACAAACAAAACCATCACCAACAAAGTTGTCCAATTAAAATTGGATTACTTCTTTGGACAGAAATACCATTTAAAGAACAGCGGGGGCAATTAACAGGTCCTGATTATTTGTAGAAGTGAGTACTTAACATATTTTGCATTGCTTGCTTGATTTTAATGTTTCTGAGCTCACTGTTCGAATTTTCTTGCTTGACCATTCTGTTTAGCTGTGGCAGACTGATCTACATTTCTTGAAAGTAAGGAACCCTGACAGTGTTTTTGCCTTTTAGGCAGGAATATATGATCCTTATTTACCTCAAAAGCCTCCTGAACTGCTCTTTGAGCTTGAATACAAATCTTTTATTTTTCTCTCAATTGTACAATGATTTATTTATCCTCTGTAAAATGTGCCAGATTCTAAAGGGGGGATTAAAACTTCTTACCCTGGTGCTGGTTTACCCCAATAATCAGAGCAGCCTATGGCCTAATGGTTGGAGCTTTCAACTGTCAGCAGAGGGTTTACCTTCATCTTAAGATATCCACGTGTCTACACTCCAGTGTAGAGTGTGATTGACTATCGCTCCAGTGATAGTCAGTAGAAAGACAGTGCAGCCAGAGTAGCCTAAAGAGGAATTTAGATGACCAGCTACTAGCTCCCCCCTGTAAGGTGCATTAGATCACTCCAGTGGATGTATTAGGTAACTCTCTGGTGACTACAAAGGGAACTTGGACACCTCCAGCAGACATCTATCTTTATTTAGGTGTCTTACCCTTGAGTAGAATCCCACCTGGAAGGTTCCAGTCTGTCTTTCACCCAAAGACACCCATTGCTACCAGAGATGTTCTAGAATATGCACAACATCCGTATGGGCATAGCAGATATGATGCAGGCCCTAGGAGAGAACTCCATCCTTTTGGAGAAGCAGCAGCAGCAGTGGAGGAGCCCAGGTAGATAGCACTATATATCTGTTTGGGCAAATGAACTGGAAGATAGGTTTTAGTTGCCAAGGCATAGGTGCCTACTGCTTTTTGAGACACCCCTTGCAATTCCAGAAATCTTCAGGGATCACAAATGCAACAAAGGACTTGTGGGAGCCCTGCGTCACTCTGAAGTGGCAGCTATGGCTTTAAGATACTCTCAAACTCCTAAAGTGTCACTAGATGCCTATATTCAGGTGATCAAGTCCTAGTTTGAGAGCTGAATTAAGCAGCTGAGTCCCAGTGTAATCTCCACATGGAGAAGAGAGAGAAGAGACCAGGTTCCCCTGGTCCCAGTGCAGAACGTAGAACCGCAGCCCTAGGAAGAAGGCTTTAATACACATCCTTCTTACCATGGCCTACAGAAAAGTTTGTGGAAGCTCCCATTAAGAGAGAGCTTTTTGTAGAGCCCTTTCTTAAACATGATCTCTCTTCATCTGTTGTGTAGAGCACACAGGAATCTGAACACTGGGCCCTTCTATGCTGAGAATTAAGAAAAGTAAAGGATTTATTTATTTATTGGTTTATTGCTTTGGATGTATCTTGATCTTTCCAGTGTCCCAAGCAGTGGTACGGAATCTGCTGGAAGACACTGTACAGGAAATCATTTTCAGGCCCATGTGCAGAGAACCCCACTGTTAATTATTATGAATTGGAGCAAACATAGTATGAGAGCCCTGATGAGCTTGTGAATGAAACAGAACACACTTTTAGGAACAGAAGAGAGATCAAAAGCAGTTTTTGAGTCCATATTGGCATTAACACTGATTTCATTTACAGTAGATTAAATGTCTCATTTCTGTTAATCTTTCATTATTAGAAAGACCTGTTCATGGGACCCTGGGTATCTTTTGATAGAATATTAATTAGCAATTAGTACATTCATTAAGACCAGATTAAGCAACGACGACTACAGGGTACAGGAATTTTTTCTTATACTTTTCTCAACTGCGAGGGCACAGGCAGAGCCTTTGCCTCTGTACGTGTGACATTGTCCCTTCATTCTGAGGCCTGATTCAACACTTTCAGAGTATGAGTTTTCTCTTGCAGCTAAAATCAATCTTTTCCTCACCTAAAAATATTTGAAAGAATGCAATTGTTTTGTTATTGTAATTGCAAGAAAACACTTTTATTTAGGAAAGATCAAACATCGTAAATGATCTAAACCAGATTTCCCCTAAATGTTCACTTCACTTTAAATTAAAAAAAACAACTGGCATGTATTTTAAAACCTTGAAATCATTTACACCCTTCCTTCAGGTCCTAAGGAAAAGAAAAAAATCAAGCTTTGTCTTAGCTCTCCCTGAACCTTTTCAAGATGTCTGTGCTTCCTCTTCCCTTCAGCTGCAATAAATGACTACCCGAGTCTCCGAGCAGCGCTGAAACAGGGCCCCGGTCCTTAATGACCCTGCCCTTGCTAGAAATCTCATTCCTTTGTGCACTGGATAGGATAATGATGGAGCACAGGGTAGCCAGGGGGAGTACATGTGCAGTTTGCAAAATCCTTCAGTTATGGGTCTGTGCTTCTGTCCTCCACGATGCCTTTAAGCACGTCGCCCTTACGAGTTCCTGCAGGAACATTGGACCATTACTTTTTCTCTTAGCTGAGCCTGTGCCTTAGAGCCACAATTTACAGTCCATAATGCCTGTACTTTGATAATGGAATGACCCAGACATGTTAAATATTATTACTATTACTGCAGAGTACATGACCATATGAATGAACTCAAAACCCACCCTTTTCATTTTACAGTAACAGATCATGATTTTTTGGTGATTTCTGCCTCTCAAAATCATTGTCTATATAAAAAATAATTGATGGTGACGAAGTTCAATAGCCATACAGTGAGCTATTCATTAAAATGCCTTGCTTCATTGCTCTACTACATACCTTCATGTAATTCTACTTAAAAAAAAAAAACCCAAACAAACCCCTAAACAAGGGTTGCACCCAAACCAGCAAAGCCTGTTTAAAATCTGTGTCTCACAGTACATCCTCAGAGCAATTTCTGGATGGTATTCATGCTTCATTTAGCTCTGCATTTTGTTCTCCAAGAGCTTTTAATGAAGATAGTCAGGATTTAACAGTTTCCTTTCCAAAAAGGAGCAATTTCAAGAAAAGAAAATGCTATCATTCACAAAAACAAATAACCAAACAACACCCAGGCTGGCCTTTGCTTTTTAAGCAGAAAGCCTCAGGTTGTCTACTTGACAATATTGCTGTTCTTGAAGTAAAGGGATCAATCTGCAGTATTTAGATTTTGACTGTAAGATGCATAAAAATCTCTGTTTCCCAAATTTGTTTGGCTCTAGGATATCAGTACACGTTATCACATTTTTAAGTTTTTACAAAGAAATTCTGATTAATATTCTGGTCTGGAAAAGTGGGGTTTTTCCATTGTTCAACTTCCCTTTCTTTGACTGTAGAGACTCTACTGACCCATGATTTACTTTACTAAGGCTATCTGAGGCATTATTGTTTAGAGATGAAAAAGTTGCATGCATTTTAGTCTAGCATACCATGCACACATAAAAATTAAAATATTTTTCAGTACCTACAATAATCAGGATCATTCATCAAATTAGCAGTGAGTGCTGTCCACCCTCATTCACTTGGAATGTGCTTACAAACCAAACAGAAATTACCTATTTTGAGGGTGAATTGCCTAGTCAAACATGCATGCATGTATGTAAACAAGTAATCCTCTCCTTTTGATATTAGCCATGCAAAGAAAGTGTTTAGGATCATTATCAACAACAAAAAAATATTTCTGCTCTTTTAACTATGATCATGGACTTTTTATGGAGAAGCCTAGTTCTGTGCTTTCAGGGAAGAAGATATTTGTGTCTGCTAAATGACTAAAACTGGCCCCACCCCCTCCTTTTTTCTTCTTCAAATGTACATCTAGAAATCTCTCTGGCTAGATCGTCAAATGAATTTTGAGTAAGAATACAGAATACTCTGAAAAAAAATACCAGTAGCTCTTCAGCGTCTTTATTCAGATTAACTGACTTAGTGGAAATCTGGTTTAGGGCATATCAGACCACTGTAAGGATACACGAGAATTGTGGGGAAAAACAGTAATTAAAAGCCTGATTTAAGCAATATTCTTAAACTAAATGTCAATAGTAAGAATTCCGAGCCTAAGGTTACACATATGTTCACGCGTCTGGTTGAATCAGGACTTTGGGCTTGTATTTATAGGATTGAACTTTTTTCCCCTTTTTTTTTTCTGTACAGAATTAAATAGCCACTCAAATTGATATTCTCTGCAGTCTTCCTACAAATGCCAAAGTATGTTTCTTGCAGACTACAGAGAACTCATGGATATTAAGAAGTTACCCAACTCCTAAATGATACACAAACCAAATGCCAGTGAAACTACTAGCGGTCAGGCACCTAATTGCATTTGTTGTTATGGTCCATACAGTCTGCCTTTGTGGCATATCACTTACATGCATGGTTTTCTAAGAACTAATCTCTGTGTACCCAAAATGAGATGACCATCTGATACTAATTACTGTTCAGTTTAGGTAAGGTGATCTTACATGCTCCGGTTCCATTTCTGTGCAAGCACAGATGATAATACTCAAAACCAGTTCAGACAGTGACAGAGAATAATTTTCAAAATGTTCTCCCTTGGCAAGGCAAATGCATTTTTGGTTTTATTTTTTATTCAGTTCACATCTATCATCTCAGTAGAGATGATGCAGCCAAAGAAATATTCCTACTCATTTGATTTCTGTGGTCTAGTATTTGACCATGACTCCTTGGCTAATTCCTATAGCAAGGGATTCCCAGTTAGTCTCTCAGTGAAGCACAAAACTATTTAGTTGTTGTGATGAGACCAGACTGGGTGCATTCAATCTGGCATAGCCATAGGTAAACTAATATAAAGGGCAAGAGACTAACTACTAAGATTTGCAAACCAAAAAACCACATGGTCTCTTGGACAGCCAAAATAGTCAGGATTCCATGATTCAGCACATTTGAAATCATGCACAGGCCTTCATGCTACTGCAGAACACTTTTTCTAATATAAATTTTATTTCAATATGTTTCTGACCTGATCCTGCAGCAGATCAGCTACTGGATTAAATATGCTCCTAGTTTACTCAGTGGTTCAATCGTTTGGACTTTTTCATCTCTTGAAAACCCCACCTGCAGAAGATCACCAACTTCACCTTGAATTTCCCACTTTTTCCCACCTCCAGTTCTCCAGCTGGATGGATTTTTTAAGAATTGAAGTCTTTTAATGGTTTGAAAGATTCTCCTAATTTCCAGTTTAGGTGTACTCCTGGCTAGTATATTTATGCTGTTTACTTATTGCTTGAGAAGAGTAACTTCCAGTAGTAACATAATACAAAAACAAAGCATCAAATGTGCAAAAAGATGTCAGAGGTTGGGACCTGTGCTACTTTCCAGTGTTGTAGCTCCTTTGAAGATAGCGTACGACTTGCACCAGCCTCAGAAGTGCCAACGAGTACATGGATCATCACAACCCAGGAAAGACAGAATGGGTTTATGTTCTGGCTGAAGTCCAAATTACTTGTGGCCAAAGCCTCAAAAAAAATGCCATGGCTCACTGAGATGTTGGAAAAACGTATCCACATCACAAATACTATGCCAGTAAAAGTGGCACTCTTCCTGGCAGAGAGGCAGAGGACTGAATGTGCATGTGCTTGAACTATTCCTTGTTACACTGGAAAGCCAAGCAGTAAGGAATTCTTTTACTAGGGTACCAGGAGTCAGGAAAGACTACGATCATCAGGGCATCCCTGTGTCTTCCTCTGGTAAATTACATCTTTGAATAAAACTGTGCAGCGAAGAAAAACAGCTCCTGGTTCAAAATGTCACGCTACCAAAATTAGAGAAATGTTCCTTTCATGCAGGATAGCTTGGTTTGCTGACTGACAGTGGGAATCCTCTTCAAAGCCCTCTCTGGGAGAGCCCTTTCAGCCAGGGGCTTGCAGCCTCCTACGGCACCCACGGCCTGCGGTCTCAGGGCACAGTCAGCTTGGTCCGCCCAGCTCTTCTCCCCAAGAAATGAAGCTTTTCTGCAGTGGATCCCTCATCAAGGAGAGACTGGAATGACTGCAAACAGATCAAATTCAGAACATAATTTTAATTCTACTTATTTGATCCAGCTCTCAGTCCATAATTCAGCAAAAAACACTTTTAAAAGAACAAGACTCTAACAGCAAAACAGATCATTGCAGAATGGGGGATGAAGGGAGAAAGGGCTGGGGAAGAAGAGATTCTGACAATAAAAGGGAGATTCTCCCTTTAATTATTTTCTAAAGCTCTGATACACTTTGTGAAGTGATGGGCATCATTTCATACTTCAAGAATAGAGAGCAAACCATGTAGGCAGTTTAGTAGATGATCAGAAGTATGGTATGAGGGAGAGATGACAGGGAGAAATGTACTGATCACGATGCGTCTTTCTTGCTGATAGAAGCTGGCTATTGATACCAATATTGATATCTCTGGATAAATGGTTAGCACCAACATATTTCACTAGTATTAAATTGACGTGTTGTTCTGGATTTCTTTTTTATTTCTGTCTCTGCTGTTAGGGACAGGTCTTCTTGGAAAAAATGTCTATTTTTCTTAGTGTTACTTTTTAGAGTAGGGGAAAGACGAGTCACTTGGCACCTTAACCTTTTCCAAATACATGAACAGCTCAGCCTTCCCATTCAACCAGGGAGTTAGATGAGGAGCAGGAGAAGGGAAAGTTATGAGGCAGAAAGTGGAAAGTTGGTAAGGGGTGGAAAAAACGACTTAGCTTAGCTGATGTGGTAGAAAAGAGAAAGAGAAGAATTTATCTGAGAAAAGGGAGAAAGCAAAAGGTTTGAAATAATCTGATGTTAGAGATCCCTTTTATAATTTTGGTAAGGTATTCAGATACCATGGTGATGAGCATAGCTGAAATATCTAAGCACTCTGGGATAGAATATATTCAAACAAAAAAGATAATTAAAATAGTGCTTATTTAGATGAGGGATAATGTCTCAGTTCCTATGCAAATGAGTGTAGTTAAAGGATCACTTGCCTTTTTATGAAAATGAATATTGAAAGTTTGATGAGAAACTCGGGAGGGAAACATTCTGGAAGTCAAAGCAAATACAATCTCTATATGCAAATGAAATCAATTAATTTTAGCAGCCAAGTATGAGTGTAAATGAGAAAATCAATGATTTTCAGAATCTAGTAATTTGATAGCCATTAGTCTCATTAGACTTCCTTTTTAAAGCTTAATTATTCAAAAATACAACCCGATTGAAGTGTGGTTTTGAAAGGACACATTCTTAAATTAATTACAGTCCTGACTTTCCCTGTGGCATGAAAATACAGTGCCAGTGCAAGGCTTTGTAGATAGAAATATGGCTTTTTGCTGGATTTGGCACTTTATTTTGGTAGAGTCCACCAAACCTCTGTAGATTGCCTAAATGCCTACGTAGAAGCATGTGAGTAGTCCCCCTGAAGCCCATGGAGGATGTGTTGGTTGTATCTCTTGTGGATCCAGACCTTGATTTTTAGGGACGTGCATAGACTGAAGTGTCTTGATGAAGAGTCAAATCTGAGCAGAGTGGGGACCCTGGCAGAGACCAGCCAAATGGCACGCTGGCCCTGGGGCCAGGACTCCTCAGCACTGGCTTATGGTGGGCTCACCTTTCCTCAGCTGTCTCTGGAGGAGGAATTTCTGCCCATCATCTTCAAAATAGTCTCCTGTCTGCAGCACTTACCCAGGAAACGGTGCACTGAGATTTGTGGTCTTCATCAGTCTGGAAGAGATTTAAACAGATTATGACTGTAAATTTGAATTTTTTGAGAATTGCCTGTGAACTTGCTGAGCTGTAAAGACATATCTAGTCCTAAAAAGCACAATATCCATTCAATGTTTGCATCACTTACATCTATAAACAGAATGGCACCAGGACCTCTTTTCTGACCATGAGGTACTGCTCTAGTTTAGCTGAGTTCATCCTACTGAACTCATTTACCATCTGAAACAGGTAGCTGCATCCAGACTGCCTGGCAGGGATGGCCCTTTGCTAGTTCCAGAACCATCCCAGTTTCCAGCTGGGAATTGTTTGGATGAATTCTGCCCAGCTCAGGCAAAAACTGTGCCAAAGGCCATTTTTAAAATTTATCAGCACAGACAATGAAGTTTATGTCCTCAGGACACACCATGGCACTGTTTCATATACTCGTGTTGACGAATTTTACTAAAGAAATTATTCCAAAACTTTTTTAATCCATTTCTTGGAGGAGGAAATGTTATTACCTGGATTCTTAACTACATTTCTTCACCCTGTCTGAGGATCTGCCCTATAGCATTTCTGAGGAGCACGTTGCGATAACTCGCTCCACTGCTGCAACGGTGGCCTAGTGCCACTCCTCCGTCCTCCTCTTCCACTCCTTGCAGATCTCCCCCTCACTTCTCTCCTCTCCTCTCCTCTCCTCTCCCTTCCTATCCAAAATAATCAAGATATAAGGAAGATGTGCTTTCAGAGGGCCAATTAAACACAGCAGGGCACCAGCTGAGATGAAGAGCTGCAGCGAGTGAATTTAAATCAGGCTGCAGTTTCTGGGAGATGATCTCTGTACCATCACTGCAATATTTGTTAATGGTGGCAAGGGCTTCAGGTGGATCTGCGCATCACCAGGGGAAGTTAAGCTTTACTCGGCCTTACATGTAAGCCAGAAGTGCAAGTAAAAAAAAAAAAAAGAAAAAAAGGTTAAATTATTGCTTGTGAATCACAAACATGGCTGCAAAATTTTATACTAAGCTCTTCCAGGTGACAGGCAAATGAGGAGCGAAAGAGGCGCAGATGGGTAAATCAAAATATTAGCATACATTTATATAACACACGACTGCAACAGCTCAGGACTGCAGAGGATTTAAAAAATAATTCTCTTTTATGTAAGGCAGCTACTTTTCAGCAGTGGCATTATCATCTCATGTCTGTACTCTCTGCTTGGCAGAGACATTTTTCAGACACCTTTCCACTGCAGTAGGGCTGCTTAAAAAGGGGAGGAATCAGTGCAACCTAGTGGATTTTAGTCTGGCCACAATTTCAAAGGTAACCCAAAATTTCAGCCTCCACTGTGGAACATCTCCCCCAGCCCCTACTTTCTCATTCTTCCACTGCAAAGTCCTTGATCTCCCACGGCGTGAGCCAGCCTCGGCCCCTTGGCAGATGGCGGGGGCTGCGTGACCCTGCACACGCCGTGCCGCTGCCGGCTGCGCTGCCCCTGACCCGGCGCCCGATCCCCCGCTGCCGCGTGGCCACTGGCCAAAGATCCTGCTCTCATCTGCCCATGGCATTTGGGGTGAAAGCAGCAGCTGTGCGGCAGCGCACAGCGGTGCCCTAGGATGGTTTAGGATAGGA
Source organism: Egretta garzetta (assembly GCF_000687185.1). Taxonomy (NCBI): domain Eukaryota; kingdom Metazoa; phylum Chordata; class Aves; order Pelecaniformes; family Ardeidae; genus Egretta; species Egretta garzetta. The sequence goes on from NW_009259798.1 coordinate 2,950,632, forward strand.
AGTAAATAATGCGCCCAGCTGTCTCTGCAGCACGCAGCTAGCAAATAAACGGTCTTATTTTTCCAAATAGCATCAGGTCAGCTAGCCAGGTGAGAGCCCTTCAAGGCTGTTCATGGTGTCTTCTGGCATTGAAAGCAGCGGGAATTCTGTTTTTGTCTTCTGTGCCAGCAAGCTGAGAGATAGGACAGACGTGGGATTCTCCGAGTTAGTATCTCAGTTTGCCGTTTGCTTGTCTCCGTCTCGCGGTGCAGGATGTCGCGTGTTGCATGTCCCAGATTGCCCATGTAGTGCAACCTTTGCTACGTGCCGCAGCTGAGACAGTGGCTTTCTCAGACAAATGAGAGAAAACGCAATTGGAGTGAAATCTCTTTTCCTGTCTGCTGTGATACTTGATGGGGTAATGGCAATTTCCAGAGCGTGGAGTGTCCCAGAGTGCCATCAGGAAGGTCTGCCAAGGCAGGAGAGGAGTCACAGGGCTTCTTTAATAAGCCACAGCAGAGCAACAGAACACTTTGCAAAATGTCCTAAAGACTGAGCAAGTGTCTCTGTTCGTGCCCTACCTAGGAGCAACAGCAGCAGCAGGATTTCAAGGCTCAGCCTCTTTCCACAACTCTGCCCTTAATAAATGGTTAAACTCTGCACTTAATAGCAAGTGCCGGTGGAATTTAAATGGGTTGCAGTGCCCGAGCTTGACTTCTCTTCTTCTCCCTTTGGAAGTCGGGCTTAAGATGGGTTTATAAAAGCTGAAGAAAGGCAGCTGTGACTAAGTCTTGGCTGCAGTTGGGGGCAAGAGAGTGGGGAGGCATAAAGGGCAAAAAGGGTTTTCCTGAGTGCTCACGTTGGCCCAGCCTCTGTCTGCTTAGCCAGTTGAGCCTAGCCAAAGTAACTGCGTGGCCTATTCCAGCTAGGTCTATAGAGAACCCTGGGTACATGGCCTGACAGTTACATGAACTAATAATATAAATCATAAAATTAAATAGTATGATTTCATTCTGCAAATGATTTGGGGATATAGTTTACAGGAAAGACACAATACAAAGGAAAATTGTATTGCATGGTATATTTCTTTATGATTTTTTGTACTTTAATATGACATAAAATTCATATTAATAGGTGCCATTTTTATGAAGAAATTTATAGCCAAAATATGGCAACTTCTTTGCTGCAAGAGCTACGTAGAGAAAATTAAATTTGACCATTGCTCTCTTTTTTATTTGTATGGATATTTTGGTGTGAAGTGGTGAATTGTTTAAACTTGAGAGCTTTTATATTATATGCTTTTTTATTAGCCACTTTGTTCATGATCAGCTTTTCCGTGGCATCAGTAAAAAAATATGGGATCTGTCCACGGGCCAAAATGACATCTGTACTTTTTCACTTGCATCAGCTGAAGAATGTGTAGCCTAGAGACACAATTAATGCTAGGCTGGCCTCTTCCCCAAATTAGTGGTCTCCTATGCACAGGTTTATATGCCATATGTGAAGGGCCAAATTAGTCCCACTTGGGTCACACTTTCCTTGATCACTTCAAGAACTACACTCTACAACAGTGGATGTTTGTATAGATGTAATTTTCTGTGGCTGAAGTGGTATTTACCGGTAAAGGGATTTTTCCATGAAACATTCTGCGTGAGATGTTGGGACATAAAACACACCGAAATATATTTATTAATGAAGATCTATCAAGATTAAATGCCTCTTCTGAGACAAAAATTATAAGTGTAAAGGCTGCTGCTATTTTCCTTTTTTGGCTGGTGCTTTGAAACTACTCTGAACTGTATCTGCATACAGATGTGGGAAGTCACCTGCTTTCTTCGCTGTGGCTTCAGCATGGCTCCTGAAGGACAAAAGCACAGGTCCATTACCTGACCTAAAGGGCCTGTGCCAGGGCATGATAACCAGATGCAATTAGGAACACAGAGGTTGCTGGGGATGTGGCGAATACTGATGTCTGGCCGGGCAAGGGATTATTTCCACTTGGCAACCCTGCTATGGGACTGAGAATTGGAAAGTAAGGGAATGTATTGGGTTATTAAATAAGGCTACAAACACAAGATGATGCTGCTTTATATCAGCAAAACAGGAAAAAAGATGATAGGATATAGAGGAAAGTGGGAGTTAGGAGTTTCCTAACTTGTGCCATAGAACTTAATTTGTGCAGTCCTTCTCCTCCACTTTGCCTCTGAGTCAGAATTCTTGGCCACCTGTGATGTGCTTTGGTTACAAGGCACTTGGGACATAGTAGTAGAAAGAACTGATACTTACATCTGGGTTGTGTGCTTTTGCATATGTGGTAGGATGCACAGGCTTCCCTGCTGTTCACATAAGAATGCCAGTACAATGCTTTGATGAAATCCTTAGGTGACCAAAATTTTGATCACATAGTTTGGAAGGCAATTTAGAAAACATTCAGCAAAAATACAAAGGAGGCCAGAAGTGCTTCCATTTTTATCTTCTGCATTTAAAACCACGTAACCTAGATTATTTATTATACATGGCATTAAGTTATTACAGTTGTACTGAAGAAGAAAAATATTTTTAAAAAATTGAATCTATCTATCTTTGAAGTGTTCTGGAAAGCGACCATAAATTTTAAAAATCCTATATCATAATTATTTCTTTGTCTATTACAGGGTGCAGCTGGATAGCAGAGGTATTCTTTAGTGCCTTTACTACACAACTTCATGCCTGGATTGTTTTCCAGGGGAACTTTGCTTCTGACTTGGTAATTTTTTGACTTCTCAACTGTGGGATATTTGCCACATAGGAGGAACAATTTTACCCTAAGTGACTGATATGTATGCAGTCTTAAGATAGCTTTTTGCTTGATAATATGTGTGTGTGTTTCTAAACTCACATTTCTTCAGATTGTTATTAAAATGTTGTTGTAAAGGAACTATAATTTGAAGACCATTGTCATGTGTCAAAATCCCATAATTTTCTTAAGCTCTTCAAAGCACTGCACAGTAGTGGAGCATGGTACTAGCTCTGGGACACTAACTGATATCCTTATAAGATGCAGCTAGAGATCTCTTTGGAAGGAAACCCAAGCAGGTAGGTAAAAAATGGGAAATAGTGAGAGGAAGAGCAAAAACGTGGAAAAGAAGGTTATTCATTTTAGGTCCATTGTGTAGAACAATTCTTGTAATGTTAGAGAGAAAACAACAAAATTCATAGGAAGACACATGAACATTTTTGTCATTGTGCAACATCCATGTCTTTAGCCATGAAAATTAAATAGCTTTGTCTCTAGGGTGAGAAAGGCACTTACATGATCAAATCACTGCCTTATGCTCTTGGTTTTTTCCATGATCGGTTCAATCATGTATTTATTCACCAAACTCATTAGAATTGCACTGGTAATCAGAAAGAGGAAATGGTCTCCATCTATCATCCTGTTTCTAACAAGAAGAGGTAACAGACCATTTTAGTTACAGTGCATTAATGCTCATTACCGCCCTAATGAAGATTTGTGTTGCTTTTCCAAGAACCTTCAAGCTAATCTTTAATTTCCTCCAAGCTTTCAAAGAAACACCAGTTGTCACATGACTTCAGCCCATTGGAGCAAAGAGGTATTAGTCTGACCATTATAAAACATAGTTTCATACGGGAAATGAAGATGAAATACACGAGGTAACATCTAGTTATTTCATTACTGTGTCTAAATTCTGTGAGTTTGGCAGCCACTGACTGACTCAACCTCTGTGCCCAGACTTTTCTCCTAGCAGCTGTATCTATACTGCTTAACACATGGCTAGTATTAAACTATTACCTATTAAACTGTTATCACATATTCAAGTATATGTGATTGTGATATAGTAGCCGAATGACCACAGCTTGCCTAATCTAGGTTTCTACATAACTGGGATCAGTATCATTTCAAGTACATTCATTCTTATAGTGAAATGCTCAGGCTGCAATGTGAAATCCCAAAGGCTCTTGGCTGATGGCTTTTCTTGACATGTCACATGACATTACAAAGACCCCAACCAGATGCAACTCAGAGTGAATATTGCTTGCGTCTCTCTCCTTTGGGTGGTGTTTGCTGTGTTTATCCTGTCCAGGTGAGATTAAACTCCAAAGGAGAGCCCTATGCAGGGCCTATTGCACCTCCAGAAGGAAAGGCATGCCACAAAACCTGCTTTTCTGGTGCTCAATGTCACTGCTGGCTTGGGGCCGGACACAGTTAACAGGCAGACAAGTGACTGAACCTTCGCTTACTAATGTGAGCATTAGCACACGTGTCCTCTGTAAACCAGGGGTTCAGTCTTTGAGCTCTGGTTTCGCACCCAGCAGAACCGGGTGTTTGCTCAAGCTGAACACCTGTTTAAATACCTTGCTGTATCAGCCAGCCTGAAATGTCTGGGGCTCCCAACACAAGGAGGAGTTACTTTCCTGAGCTTTGTATTAAGCGGCTGTTGGAACACGTTTATCCTTAGTAATTACTTGACATTTGGACACAAAGAATTCTAAAGAAAGGAAGTGCCTTAGTGGACTTAGGAACATTTAAATGCATCCTAAGGAAAGACCAACTTGAGTGTTGTTTGAAGAGTTTTAATTTTGTTGGCAGGGCTACTGGGAACTAGGCAAGCCCTTTACACTTGGAAACAAGCTTGCCAAACCATTTCCTTTGCGTATCTTGTTCTGCAGAAGTAACAGAATATTCCATTCCTGCATTTTTTAATAATGCCAAGGGAAAAGGTGTATGTAGAGTCAAGGAAAGCAGCTTTCTGACCAGGCTGCTGCTGCCTGTTCCCATGGTTTATGCGTAACAGTGGTGACACACAATTCCTCCTTCCTGTGGAAAGGATATCTGTCACAGACAGAAGTTCTGCTGCTTTCTGAAAGACTGACCTTTTTTACTGGTAGCAGCTTGGCAGGTGTTTGTTTTAGTTTTTAGATATGTAGCTTGCAAAAATTAAAATGGGCTCTAGGGATTTGACTATCGTTCTACTTTGCATCTGCTTCCATCAGCACAGCTCCAGTGCCTTGATTCATGTTGGTGAGAACGAGAGAATTGGGCTCTGAGTTTCCGTTTTTTACTATGCAGGAAAACTAACATTATTATAAAGAGAAGCAGTTTAAGGGTACTGTGGAGTATGTCTATATGGAGATATAGATCACTGACTTGGATTACATATGGCAGTCAATTCTGTGCCCAGTAGTAGGTATTTGAAGAATAAAGAACTTAATTGTGAACAGCTGTTTCCACATACTTAATAAAGTGTGCATGGCCAGTTCAAGCTCTATAAAGTGTTAAACATAGTTTTATAAAACACATGCTGGGACCATGCACATTTTTCAAAGAGTGCATCAGCTATTCTGACTGTTAAGTCCTGTCTATCTTCAGATTTCAGAGACAGATCTCTGAAAATATTTTTCTCGTTTTTCATGGTGTAACTGAGGCTTGGATGACTCCCTAATATTTGTAAAAACCATGGCAATTCTTAGCAAAACCAGCAGTAAGTTATTATTACAGGTGTCTTTCCATCTCAACTATTCTGTTTTGTGATGTTAAAAGGAGGGAGGGATAGTGGCTTTCGGGCTGGATTTATTCTAGCTTGGCTGATGCCTTCAGAAGTATCAGGAATGTCAGCATCCCAGGGGAGCTGGTAGGGATCAGAAATTAATAGTATCTAGTTAATCTGCAATGTTTGAGTGGGAGCTTAGAGCCCTGGGTTCTAGAAGTGACCCACAGCTGTGATTCATCCAGCCCTCTATCCCATGCTTTTCTTTTCACAAATGATGAACAAATACTAAGGTGTGTGGCCAGCCATGGAGGTTTGAAAGGTCCTTTGGGTCCTGAGCAACTAACGCATTTTCATTCCTGTTTTGAATGCAGGAGTCACAGGGTCGAACAAAGGTCCATTTCCACCAGTTTATCTGCACTGGACTTGTGTCTCTGCCATCAGGGGATATCAGCTCTAGTCCTGCAGAGTGGCCACATAGACTTCTTGGTTTCCAGAGGAGTCCTTCCGATGTAGGAGATCAAAACTGCAAGCTGATACGCATTTTTGAATCACTTCTTGGTTGCAAAGAGCAGGAATTATTCTTCAACTTCCTTCAGAGGTCTGAATTTAGGCTGGCAAGAAAGAGTTGAGAAACACTTCCATGGGTTAAGCAATCAAGGTAAGACAGCTGGGTGAGAGGAGGCAGCTTTAAGGAACAGGTTGTGCAACAAGTTTTAAAGGCATTTTGAGAATCACTGCAATTTAGCAGAGGTTTGACTGAATTAGACTAAACCAAATCTCAGCAACAGGTTTAATACCAGGAATTTGCACCTGTTGAAATAAACTCCATGCAGACAGGACCTTCCTTAAAGTTTCCACATCACTAACTGAAATGCATAAACATTAGTTACGAAAGTACATATTTCTCCATTTTACATGAATGCGGAGTATTCTGCCAGTTAGCACCAAGTTTGTACAAATAAAGCTAGATCCAAATAAAAAAATCAACAAAACAGCATAGCCAAAATGAAGATCAAAGGAGCTTTAAACAGTCTATAAATCTCTTCCCTCCACTGCCCAGTTTCCATGTTCCTGTTTCTTCAGTTGGCCTTTAAGCCTGGAAGGAGAATAAACTTGCACATCCAGTATAAATAAATAAATGAATAAACAAAGTGGGAAAGGTTTTTTATTATTTGACCCCCCTCTCTCACATGCATCTTGTTCAATGTCCATGCATATAAGGCTAAATGAATGTGAATATTACCAAGTACAATGTCAAGCAAGGTCAAAACCACTGAATGACAATTACCTGTTGACATTTTCTTAAGTGGTCATGTGCATGCCTCTTTGATCTCAATTGTATTTTATTTTAGTGTTTTTGATGTAATTTACTATGTTTATTTTTTATAATGGGGGAAAAAAAGGTGTCCCCGTTTCCTTCTCTTGATCCCTTTATGTAGGTTATCAAGAAGCTCGGTCTCTTCAGACCTGCTTCCTAGTGTGGCCAAAGGGCTCACAGTTGTTGCGCCTCTCCTAAGTGGACCTGGCACTAGAGGGCGATGGAGACATACACTTGTGCCAGTGTGTCTCAACAATTTGTTAGAAAGCAAAAGCAGAGGAGTAAGACATTAATTAGCAAGTTCTTGAAAGAAGAGCGTGCTACTGCTCTACCATCTCAATTACCTTCTGTTCTCATACCTTCTCTCTGGTTTCTGCTTATTAAATTGTGGGCCCCTAACTCCTGTGGTAGTTCTCCACATTCCTTCCTTCCTGTTATTACCACCTTCTGCCTTTGAGAATTGATGCTCTGCCCTTTTGCATGTGCTCTGGAACCTGTCTCCAGCTCCTGATCAACTGTATTCTCCTCAGGAGTCTTCCTTCTCTTTTCCCAGCCTTGCTTTTGTCTCTGGCCTTTCCCTGATCTTATTCATTCTCCACCCATCTTTCTGTCCACCCTACCCCTTCTTCGAGGGATCATTCCCATCCTGCATCCTGTTCCCAGCCTGCACTCAAAAAATGCAAAAGCTATGAGGATAGGAAAAGACGAGGTAAGAAGGTGCTTCATCATCTGTGGTAGTGCTTAAGGCATTGAAAAAAAGAGGTCTGGGTCCTGATCTTCATGCCTAAAGTGTCCATCCATGGGCATTTACACAAATAATTCATGAATAGGTACCACTGACTAGGCTTTCCCATAACCTAGTTAAGTGTTGTAAACACTGGACTTCAGTGTTATGCAGCATGGCCTCTTCAGGAGGAGTGGAGGGTGCCCTTAACTGGTTCAGTGGTAGTCTAAGGAGTGGGTAAAAGCTGCTTGAGCTGTGGCTGAGGAAGACTGAAGCCTACACCTTTCACGGCACAACTGAGTGCTCAGGTTGCCGTGTGAAATTGGATGGGGTCTCAGAAGACCGTGGATGAGACTGTCACCTCCTGGCCTGGCAGTGAGCTGAGGGTCCTGAACTCCCGAAAATACATCAGGATACCTCATGTGGCACCTTGCCCATCCATTAGCTCAAGGCTACTCTGCATTCACACAGATGGTTGTCTTCACTGTCATGTGTCAGAGGCAGACGGAGGAAACTGCCTTTGCTGTGTGCAGGCAGCTGCAAGAAGTGCGCTTGCGGGTCGGCAGCAGGAGCGGTTTGTGCCTGTGACCGAGGGGGGGGGGAAACTGCACCCCTGCTCTGCCGGGCATGCTCTGCTGCTAACAGGTTTCTCACTTTGGGGTTGCCAGCTCTTCTCCTTTTGTAAGCACCACATCCCATCAGAAATGTTTTATGAACCGTGCTGGCGATCTGATTAGGCTGTGTGGGACTACTCACAGGTTTAGCTGCTCTTAAGGAAAATTTCTTGAGATGCATATAGGGAGAAAGACAGCTGTCACTCAGAGTCATTGGCTTGAGTCCATACAGTTTTTATTGTCCTCTTATGGCTTCTCAAACCTAGGAATTCACAGACTTGGAAATACACCCTGGATTTGTTACTAGATCACCTTTTTCTCTTTACAGCAGACTCAGGATTATTCCAGGGAACGGGCAGTCTGTCCACAGACCTGTCATCCCACCTGCAATATTCTTTTTTGAGTAGCAAATATGCCATACATCCCCCATGGGTGACTCCAGGCCAGACATTTTCTTTATGCTCATAACCTCATAAAACCACTTGAAAAAATGTGTGAGGAAAAAACTAGAATAAGAAGAGCATGCTGAAAATTGCAGCAGTGGACAAGACTGGGTCCTGCAAATGGATGATTCATCTTGTATTTGCTTTTCATGGCTGCATACCATACTGTGTCACTTCACTCACTCGTGTCACGTCCCCCTCTGTGAGCCTGATGGGCACGTTCTCAGTTGCCATGAAGATGAAACTCACCAGGCAAATGGCACAATGCTCCCGAGCTCAATGAAACTGTGATGCAGACAGTTCTCGAAAGCATCAATTTTTAAGTTATTAAGGTGACAAATATTTCCTCCTCCTCCAGAAAAAGCAATCTCTCGCCTCATCACTGTGAGATGTGATTTGAACTGTATTTCCCTGGAAATGACATGACAGGAGGGTACATGATTGAGCATGAGAAAGTATTATATAGACTTGCATTCAAATTCATTATCAGGCAGTGAGACTGATGACTCAGAGTTAGAAAAAAATGAAACAACCAAAGATCGTGTCTCAGTCAGTGCTCATAACAAACTTGAATTCCCGTTTGCACAGTTCATATACATGGGAATTGCATTGCATGCTTAGAATCAATTTGCATATGCTGTTTCTACTCAGTCACACAACAAATAATGTATTAGGAGTGCGTGTTAATGCACTATATTATCATACAGCTTGAAATGCTGTCTTCTGTTAATGTGTTTTTCAAAGAGTGTGTGCATGCATGTGTGTATGTTCTCACTTACTCATTCTCTGACTCTTTCTGTTAGAGTAAGGAGACCGTCTACCTGAAGGACCAGATCAAAAAGAGGTCAATGCGGGAATCTGGTAGTTTGGTAAAAGTAGCAGATAGATAGGCACACTTTAAACTGAAGGTTTTAATTCCTTCTTTGGCACTGAAAAATGATCTAATATGCAAGCAGATTTCAGAATCTGGGCCAGAGTCCCTGCCAAGGCAGGCTCACGTGGTCTCCATCTGGCCTCATCATCCAAAGAGATCAGGCCCTTCATTAACTGCAGAACTATGATCTCAGAGTCAATCAGCCCGAGTGGAACCGCTTTGACAATGTAGCGCTTTTGCTGTGATGATTCACTAGTTCTGCAGCTTGCTAAGTACCAAAGAATCCCAGAATGTGCTGCATCATTAGCTGATTTTTTGGATCACTGGTAGTAAAAACAAAAACTGACAAAAATATCTTCACTATGTTTTCGATGATCAGAAAAGCAAAAAACAACCCCCCATAACCCAATAACTAAGCATCAATTCAACACATTATGCCAAACAAAAAGCTACATTTTGAGTTTCAGCCTGTCTCTTGCCATATTGTTTGGTGGAAAACCTGGATGTCATGGAGGGGGAGAAGATCAACACATTTACCTTCTTTGCTATTCATCTATTTTCAGTAGCCATTTTTTCTTTCTTTCCTGCAGAGTGGTTGGAACAAATATTGGCTGATATGCCTGAAGAGAGGCTGTGAGGGCCGCATGGGCCTTTTGAGCTGTGAGAAGCCGAATAAGTGATGGAGGTTTCTCTCATTGTCTTTCTCTGCAAGTGCTCCTGATGCTGTCTCCTCAGAGATGGTCTCCCCAGGACTGTGCTGCTTTCTTATTCCCTTCACCTTCCTCCCCTTCTTGGGGATGGCAGATGAATTTATACATCATGTCTTACACTGTATTCTCTTCTTACTGATGTGTATCAGTGTTTCCAGGTGGCTCAGAGGTAAATTAAAGTAAACTGAAATTCAGAACTGCAAAATAAACAATGCCAGGACCTGTTTTCTAGCCTGAAGGCCAACAGGTTTGTTCTGGCCACATCCATGCTATTTAAATGTGTTCATGTATGAAACAAGATGCGCCATACGAAGATATCCATTGGGAACGATGCCTGGACCATGCTAACTCCTGAACTCTACCTGACTGACCTGATCCAAAAATCATGCCAGGGGACATGCTTGTGGGCAGTTAAACGCTCACTGATGCTCTTCAAATTTCCTAGACATAGACCAATGATCAATTTTTGATTCATTCACTGCTACTTTTAATTTGGTTTTCGTTAATGCCATTAGGTTATGCAGAGGAAAATGATGCCCAGAAGTGGTCTGCTGATTTTGCTCTCCAGACATGTCTAAGTAGTCTGCAGGCTTCAACTAGACCTGTGTCTGAGTCTCCTTTTTCTTGGTCAGACTGGCAGTTAGTTTGACCAGTTTGGAGCTTGAATATATGTTCTTCATCACTGGCTGTTAAATAGCACTGGACTGAGTGTGGATCCTGCATTTTTTTCCATCATCCATGAGTTAGTAATGATCAAAAGTGATGTGCTAAAAGAAGCAGTGGTTTCCATTAAGATTGTATTATACTAGAGTTTACAAGACACAAACCTGAGATAATTGTCTCTCTTATTGGCTTTGTTTGAACGGTTTTGAAGTTTAACTGTCTTTAGACATTTGAGGAATGCTTGAAAAGAAGCATAGGGCCACATCAAGGAAGAAGAGAAAAACTTGGTTGTTTGGAAGACCACAATAGACACTGGTATCTTTGAATAGCTAGCAGGCACTTTAAAAAACCACCTGACTGTGGTAATTTAAATAATAATATTTTATTGTACCTTCTACGAGCTGTAAATCAAGAACAGGCATGCAAAGCAAACACCATGTGGTTTTACTGAGAACATGGATGTCACAGTTTAAATGCTCAAATGTTCTTTTGCATATTATTTAAATAATTTATATTATCCTGGGTACTCCTAAGGCATACAGGGAATACTAGCTATCCCAGATACACTAGAATTACAGCCTCATTGTAAAATCTGTCTGCAGTTGAGGTCTCACCCTGAAAGACAACTAAGAGTCCTGAACTTCTGCTACTTAAGGGCATCATTTCTTAAAATGATAATTCATCATCAAGTGACGTGAACAGAGCAGAGTCTACTTACTGTGTATGTCAACCAGTTCCCTACTGTAATGTCACCTCATTGCTTGTATTGTTTGCATAGGAAGGGTGTTAGGTTACCTCTACATTACATAATGCTTGATTCTGGAACAATGAGGAATTAGCCTTAAACATTATTCCAGAGGTAAAGAACTCCGCAATTGAGTTACATCATCTGCTACTTGATTGTACTAAATTCCACAGTATACAATAGCAGAATAACCTTCCGAAGGAGGGCATGCATAGATAACACTAAAATATCAGATGGCATACGCTAACTGTAGAGTCCATGTTCTCCTCATTTCCTCTTGTGTACTGGTTTCTGTTTATGTGGAATTTCCATACTATAGTGGCACATACTGCCCCTGACTTTTAGCAAATAAATAAATAAATAAATAAGTTTCAAACATGGCTGCAGGATTTCCTTGAATAAGTCAAGAATGATGAATATTAAATCTCACAGGAAAATCCATTTTAATGTATTGAAGGAAAACTTACATGAGAAATAGCCTGTTCATTGCGTATATAATATTTTCTTTCCCACAGACTGGAGCATATGGGGTTTAACAGCTACACTAGGAACAACACATCCATACTGCACATATGGCATAATGATGTGAGCAACACAGAGCTAGGACACCATCAA
>NW_009259798.1:2962832-2963528 GCF_000687185.1 Egretta garzetta
AACACATACAGACGTGAACAGCAGTGCTGAAATATAAGATGTTTGGATAGAAACTTCTGTGGGAAGGCAACATCTTTGCTGGACCTCACTGCTTTAAGGAAAAGATGAGCAGCAAGAGCACTAGTGGGCTTTGTGTTGATGCTGACCAGGACAGGTCCTGCTCCTGACAGATTGGAGAAAAAGCACAAAAGAGGATGCAAAGCAAGACCCACTCTGACAATTCTGCAACAGTGCTATGGGCAATTTGTTCCCCTCCAGTAACATCTGCAAGGAAGAGGCCTTGATGGCCTTTAATTGATAGAAGACCATCTTTGGGTGAATGAATGTTTCTGAATGTGAAATAGGGAAGAAAATTCTTCTAGCTTCAGAAATTAGTCAGAAAATTAAAATAGACCTTTCTGCAGAAACAGAAAAGTACTTTGTAGAAAGAGAGCACCTAATCTTCAGACCTGCTGCTAATCTCTTGGACAAGCTTGGAGAAGTCATTTAGGGTGGAATTGCATCTACCTCTGCTCTCTTGTCCTGTGCAAGAACAGGCTGTTGTGGTTTAACCCCAGCCGGCAGCTAAGCACCACACAGCCGCTTGCTCACCCTCCCCCCATGGTGGGATGGGAGAGAGAATCGGAAAGGCAAAAGTAAGAAAAATCATGGGTTAAGTTAAGAACAGTTTAATAATTGAAATAAAATATAATAATA
>NW_009259798.1:2963607-2975666 GCF_000687185.1 Egretta garzetta
GCCCCGCCAGTCCCCGAGCAACGATCGTTGCCCCCCGGCCAACTCCCCCCCAGTTTATATAGTGAGCATGGCATCATACGGTCTGGAATAGCCCTTTGGCCAGCTGGGGTCAGCTGTCCTGGTTGTGCCCCCTCCCAGCTTCTTGTGCCCCTGGCAGAGCAGGGGAAGCTGAAAAGTCCTTGACTGGTGTAAGCACTGCTCAGCAACAACTAAACCATCAGTGTGTTATCAGCATTCTTCTAGTACTAAGTCCAAAACACAGCACTATGCCGGCTACTAGGAAGCTGAAAACAGGATACAGTGCTGTGTGGTGAATAGAGTGATTTATAGACTGCTTAAGGAATCACTGTCAAAGGTATTAGCAAAAGGGGTTTTAATATGATGTTGAAAAAGTGCTACTTAACAAAGTTTGATGGCAAGGTTCACCCTATTAATTACTGCATGGAAGAACCATCCAAAGGAAAATTGAGTTATATTTGAGTTAGAATGATTCACAGAGAGACCAGGGATGCAAAGAGTAAGGAAGATCCTCCTGATGAGTCATGAGATTCAGAGTAGACCCCCTTGCTTTCTAAACTCTAAACCTCGTGACTCAATGTGAAGGTCTTCCTTGCTTTTTGTATTTCTTCCATTACACATAATCCATTGTCCAAATCTGAGACTAAGATTGGATTTAGCCACACCTAAGCTCCACCAGAGTCCCCTTTGAGTGGGACTCTGATTCTGCCTCCCTTTCTTAGGCTATAATTCTATAAACTTAATTTCACATCCACTGTTTTTAAGAAATGAATGCACTAAGACAGCTGGATGTTGTGTTTTTGAGCCTATATATTTGATTACAAGAAGACAAATTCGGAGACCAAATGGTAGATTTTTCAAAAATGCAGTTTCATATGAACTGAAACTATTAATGAATTTGAGCTAAGTAAAAACTGTGGCTGGTCGGTCTCTTTTTTTTTTTTTTTTTTTTTTTTAATGCAAAAAAGTGAAATATCCAGCTGTTTTATTTTAAAACTTAAAAAAAAGCAACCAAAAAACCCAACTCGACCAAAACCCTTTTGACTCTTCCTTTAAAAAATGAAATAAAGTAACACATCTTTTTCCTGAAGAATTCATTCTGCCAATATCTCCTTTGCACCCACGCAGCTGATGGAATGTAATGTGCTGAATATCCTTAAATAGCGTTGACTTGAGTATCAAAGTGACATGAAATGTACCTGCAATTTAAATTTTTTTTTTCTCCCCCAGACATGCATGTGCAAAGGAAAAGAATTTAATTTATTTAATCTGGCCCAGAAAATTTCTTGGAAGACTGATAACTTTTAACGGAAAGCTCAAGATCTCTCAGATTTCACCTCACATAACTGTGGATTGTCAGTATAAAGGTAGTTAAGGTCAATGCTTAATTACCGTACTGATTCATCACCAAATGCTTGTTTACCTGTCCCCAGAAGAAGGAGATTATGTCTGCTGGTTTTGGCAAGTGTCACAGGTTTTAATTTCCTCCTAGAATTCTACCCCACCCCGTAATGAGCTATTAATCAAAAATCCGTGGACTAATATAAGTCTGTGGGAGATGAGATGAAGATCTGTGGAGACACCTTTCATCCCATTTTACTCCTTTTATGGGGCCTCAGCTTCTTTTACAACAGTTCACTATTTAATAGCCACTGTCACTTTAGCCTGGAAGTTCAAAAGACCTATAAATTGCCTGACACAGTTTATCTGTCATGGAGCAGGAGTACTACAATAAAATATGACAATAAATTAATAATCAATAATAGCTGACAAGGTTCCTTCTCGCTCTCCCCTGTGAGACAGGCTGAGCAGTGGGGCCACGGGCGGGTTTGTGTCTAACACCAGAGGACTGTGAAGCAGAGCTGGAGTTTTTGGGTTCTCTTCTGAACTGTTACTGGAAAGACGTTTTTCATAGCTCAAACCATTATTTCATAGCCTTAACTTCTCTGTAGTTAGATTCAAATGAGAAGACCTAGAAAGGTGAGAACTTCTCTCTTTTTTACAATGGGCTGTTAACTTTGGAACCTGGTTATAACTGTCCGAACACCAAAGCTATTATTACTTTAATTGACATGACTTTTAGCCAACCTGCAGACAATTAATAACTTTTTTATGTGTGATGGGATATTTTTCCTAAGGAGGAAATAAAAAGACATCTCAGCACATTCTCTTTTAATCTCCCCCAGATGTGGAATAGGTTAGAGGTTTCTGACTACCACACTGCTTACAACTACCTTCCATTTTGTGTCTGTATGTGGAAAGTATCCACTCCTGATTGTGGTCTCAGGATTGAATGATGCTGCTGAAGTGAATCAGGGGCTTTCACTATGTGCAAAAGCAAAAGCAGCTTGAATTACTTTGTGCCTAGCCCTTCCTATCCCAGGGCTGTCTCAAGGTCAGCCTGGGAGGCTGGGAAAGGTTGTCAGTCTAATACCCAGGAACAGAATGGATGCCCAACACTTCTTTGGATATGTGAGTTAGAATTAATCTGTCTTTACCACTGAAGCATCTAGCACTGTATTAAGTAGTGTGACAGATATCTGTCACATAGACTTCATTTCCTCTCTGTTTTATTTGGTTTGCACTCATCAGTGCCTAAAATTTGCTATCAAAACAGCCTCCGAAGATTTCTTATTCTACTCTCTTTTCTCAAAGAGCTACAGACATGCTAGATACTGCATGCCTGCCTGCCAGGGCTGCCATCATCTCTCTGAATGATAAATACTGCTGTTTTCCAGCAGGTATAGGGGCACCACTTTGAGTCTCAAGGGGTGGGACAGATTGTTATGAACCATCAACTAGCTAACAGAGATCTCCAGCACTGCCTCTGCCTCTTTCAAGCTCCCATAGCTGCCTTATGCCAAAGTGGCATAAGACTTTTCCTTAAGTGTTGAGTTTCACAAGGTCTGAGTGATTCCCATGGCTGAATTCAAGCATGTCACAGGAAGAACTGGATCGCAGAATGGCTCTGTGAAAAATATTCAAGATTTGAAATATCTTGTTTACTACCTTACAAACAGGATTAACAACATCTCCTGTAATGAAAATTTGTCTGAATGACAAAGCGGGTACTGAACAATGTCATCTGGATATTTCCTTCAGGGTGCTCAGATTCCACTAAACCCACTGAAAGCCTCCTGTATAGGTGGATGCTACATGGTGGATGCTACATGGTTTGCATATGGGGAGTAACACTTCCCAATCTATTGGTCTGACCAAGAGGACTGCTGCTGCTAGGAGAGGTGTCCTAAGCCAGACAATTTCAGTTGTTGCTGCTGATAAATGGGGGCTGAAAAGCTGTCAAAAGCGATGCTCATGGCTATAAGCAGGATTAACGCTGAGACAAGCTCAGAGGTGTGTTTGGTGCCAAGAGAAGTTTATGGTGGGTGGTAGAACATACAAATGATTTTTAAAAAAAGAACTGTTGTTTGTATTCGTGCCTCCTATATTAAAACCAGAAATTCTTCAGTCTTTTGAGAATCTTTTGAAAAGTCAGAAGCAAAGTACAGAATATGTTAGAAGTGAGTTTGACTCTGAAGGTTTAAGAAATGATAACGCCATGGCTCCCTAAATGTAAGCAATGCTGTTTTTCGCTGCCTTGAATTACTCATTCAATTAAAATGTTAGTCTGCATGCTACAGTTTGTTCAAGTAATTTGCTCTGAGTTAAGAAAATCTTCAGCTTTATTATAATAATTAATTCAAAGAAAAGATTATATTGTTGAACATGTTCTTCTATGCTGGGAATACTTAATAAGTCATTAATTAATATCACTGCTATTAAGAACACATTGATGTTATCAGACCACCATACACTGGTTTCTGCTGGAAATACTACATGCTGGTAGAGAGGTGGAAGGAATTGCAGACACCCTGTGGTGCTCCTGAGCTCTAGAAAATCAAGGTGTGGACCTCGCTATCTTATCTGAATAGGTGCCCAGTGAAATACTGAACTCCAGAATACTGCAAATTCCCCACATGCGGAGAGCTGGATGCTTTAAACGCCTCTAGACAGAGTGAGAACCTCTGTGCTAGTTTGGGTGTCTAAGACAAGACCCAGGCTAATAAACTGAGCAGAGCAAGGGCCTGTTCTCCAGCCCTGAGGCCACGTAGCACAAAATAGCCTTGCCCACATTGTTAGAGTCCCTCACTCCTTTTCCTCTCTCCACTGAAATAACACCTCGCCTACTGGAGGGGTCCCTGGTGCGTGCCAGGGCCCAAATCATGCCCAGAAGACCACTAATTGCGTGAAAATGTGCCAGAGTGATGCCAACAAACAGGGAGTGTGGATGTCTGGATTCCATCGTTCATGCCCATGCCCTAGCACTGTTTGGTTTAGATCCCTAGCTTAAATTAGGAAGACTGCATCCCACCTGTGATTAACAAAATGCATCTCACCTCTCCAAAGCCAATGTGCAATAGGTTATGAGCCACAGTGTGCTACATTTGCTTGTAACTTCAGAAAGTTAGAACAGTGGTTGTACATGCTGCAGCTGCACTGGTAGCTGAGCACAATAACCCCAAGGAAGTGACAGTTTTAGGGTGCTGCTGCTCCTACAGGGCAGGGAGAGCACCCTCTTATGCTTTCTTTGGCTCTCTATTTTTCCCACAAGTGACTCTGAGACTTATCACATGTTGCTTCTCTGCTTGGTTTAAACTTTACTATGAATTATGAGGCATTATGAAGCCTCATTCTGCTCTTTTTAATTTCACCTGATGCATTTTTTCTTCCAGCTGCCCTTCTAATAAAACCCCCAAATAGCCCTCCTGACATTTTTAAAAAAAGAAACAAATGAAATGTTCTGGCTTGTATATGACTCTTTGTGCTGGTCCATTGCCATTCCTTGCTGGGTTGCCTGTGAATTAAACTGTACAATCCTCAAGACCAGTATATTTAGACGGCTACTCACCCTGTGCAGAACTTACAGCTGCAGTGTTAAGAGTCTGGGTTGAAGCCACACAGAGAATTTGGCCCTTAACACTGTTTTAGAGTGAAAGATGATGTTTGGAGAGCAACACTGAGATGTTAGACTGCCTTCTATGTATTCAAACCCCAGTTTTACAAACTACAGAAACTTTTATTATTTGAAATTACTCCAGCCAAGAGCTACATTATTGATGACATAACTTCAACACAGACAGTGGCTTGAACATTCCCAGCTGGAATTCTTACTCCCAGCAGTCAGAGGTGAGGCTTATGTAAAGATGATAATCACCTCCTGACTGCCTACTTTCCCTGCCCACTTAGTAAAGTATGTCCCTGCAGGACCTGAGCTAAAACCCATGTGAAGTTTGTGGGACACTTTGTACCAATGTCTGCTAACGTTGCATCACTTCAGAACTTTTTTTTATCCCAGGCGATCTTAAAGTGTATTTTATAACTAATCATCAAGAGCTTTTACCTACAGCTCTAGCTGGGATGAGAGAAGTAGCCAAATAACCACAATGACATGCTTTGTACCACTGACTACAAGTACTGCTTTGGCCATAGGTCATGACTCATTTGAGTCATGTGAAACCTGCCACAGTGTGTAAAGTTTACCACAAGTAAGAGGACCTCAGGTTTTTAATTTTTTGGCTAGCAGGCTGCGGCCGCTCCCACAGTGAGTTCCACAGCATCCAGTGGAACCTTGGAAATCTCAGTGTCCAAGTCAGCTCTTCCAGGAATCAAACAAATTGTTCCAGGGAGTCTAAGTATTTGACCATGAAACAAGTCCCACTCTTCACTTAACTGAGGCTAGACGCTCAGATTGTTTGTACCTTTTGACTACGTTCCACATAATAGGCCATAATAAGCAGCCAGCTTACTGCTTTGAAAAAATTTCCTTCTGAAGTCTGCCTGTGTTCTGGGATGCTCTTTATGCAGTCCCTTTACAGCAAAGCAGGAACACAGGAGAATACAACCCTGCAAAATATAGGTCAAATGAATTACATCCAGATTGCCTAATGCCTTTGAGAAGTCACTACGGAGGAAATAATGTATTTATGGCTAGTGTGAGAGACTGTAAAGGAAAACACATTCCTCGTGTTGTTTTTACATGCTGCCTATCACATTGCATGACAATCTTTAATATAAGAACAAATAAGAAAATTTTCCTTTAGTCACAGCAACCTTCATTCATCCTGCCTAACTTCCAGCAGCCAGCTGAAGTACTCAGGAAAATGTCTTAATCATGGCATGCCTGTTTATGCATCGTGGTAGTGTGTCTGGTATGTAGCATGGCATAGCTATTTTAGGGTGAAATTGTATATCAGTACTGGACAACCCTGAAAGGATGAATTGACAAATATTTCAAAATGTAATCCCCAGTACAAGGAAGACATGGACCTGTTAGAGTGGGTGCAGAGGAGGGCCATGAAAATGGTCAGAGAGCTGGAACATTTCTGTGAAGAAAGGATGGGAGAGTGGAAGTTGTTCAACCTAGAGAAAAGAAAGCTCCTGGAAGATCTTGTTGCAGCCTTTCAGTACTTAAAGGGGGCTTACAAGAATGATGGAGCCTTTTTACCAGGGCCTGTAGTGACAGAACAAAGGGCAATGGCTTTAAACTGAAAGAGGATAGATTTAGATTAGGTATAAGGAAGAAATTTTTTACAGTGAGGGTGGTGAGACACTGGAACGGGTTGCCCAGAGAAGCTGTGGATGCCCCATCCCTGGAGGTGTTCAAGGTCAGGTTGGTTGGGGCTTTGAGCAACCTGGTCTAGTGGAAGGTGTCCCTGCCCATGGCAGGGGGGTGGGAACTAGATGATATTAAAGGTCCCTTCCAATGGAAACCATTCTGTGATTCTATAACACGTATACTGCTTAACTCAAATGACCATGCTGTTGCTGATACATACTATATCAAATTATATCCTATCCTTCCCCTCAACTTTTCATATTCTTAACTTCATTCAGTGTATTTTAGATGTTTGCTGTTAGATCTTGTTTGTATAGCAGTTAGTGCAAAGGGCCAATTCGAAGTAAGACTGAAAAATGCTATCACAGCCATTTTAGGGTCAGACGAGATTTGAAGTAGTAACTGTTGACTCTATCTGGGACTGCGGGACCAAAGTTCTTGTCCTTGGTAGAACGTCTGCAGTCACTGGCCAGCTATGAACATTTCAGTCATACTGGATGGAATTCATCTCACCTAGTCTAGGGCCATGCTGTAATTATAAATACATCATCTAAGCTAGTTATGTAAGCTACATCTATTCCAGTAAATAAAATGAGACAGGCCCATTATTTTGTCAGTATTGGGAAGAGTCCCTGGCTAGCTCCTGAAATATGTCCAGACTTTGTTTTGGAGAGTGCTAGTTGACCCAGGTCAAAACTACACCAGGGACCATGCTAACAGTTAAGCAGTATGGACAATTGCATGCCAGAGGTTGACTGTGTACACTAGCCTTAATGACTTTATTAATTTAAATGTAACCATAGACACTGGAGAGAGATGGACACTTCCAGATGTTAACTCATTGCACCCATTGATAACCATCTAAAATAGCTGTGATTAATCTGTCATTGGAGGTACCAATGTTGAGTGGAGTGAGGCCCTGTAGGTACATTGAAAGAGCTTAAATGTCCGGTTTAGCATAGAAACCTAGATTGTCCATTGTTTCCCGTGCATAGATGGAGTATTTAGTGCCATCTGCTGAAGTTTGACAAATACGGCACATGAACAGTGGAGATCCACACCCTTCTGCAGCATCTGCCAGACAAGCAAGCAATCTCAAATGGCTTTTGATGTCTGTTTTGGACAAGTGACTAGTGCTCCTCATATAAACAGGAGTTATGGCATGAGATGAGGTCTGCACTCAGTAGCAGCCGTATAGTAAACAGACACAACACAGAGACATGGAGAGTGGTGGAAAGGGAGTAATATCAAGAAAACAAGAGGCATAAGTTAGATTCAGGCTTCCAATGTAATATTGTAATATGTTAACTGAAAAACTGCAGAATTGCTTTGAAGTGATGGAGGCTGGGACTGCATGATTGCACAGAAGGGGGTGTGCATGCAAAAGTTTACTTTTTTAGTGTAAATGTGCTTTATTTCACTTTTGTTGAGTTGCATGTGGTTATCTGCATTGTATAATTTACTCATGTGTTTTGCATTCCTCAGTGATATCAAGTAAATTCTTTGGTCAACTCCTATAAACAGTGCTTAAATCATAAATGAATCAGACATCTCAGATGGCCATTAAGCTTGTGCCTGTGGAAATATGAACGTTTTATATTTGCTGGCATGTGGAAAAGGTCATTATTTATTCTTCCTAGCCAGCTAGATGTATGAAATTTTACTTGCTGGAATGATTCCTTGGCATTTCCTAACATCATGGAACATGCTAAGTATTTCTTTTTTTAACAGAAGACAAAAAGGGAATATGACTGTGTTGTAAATGTTGGAAACAATTTGAAATAGAGAACTAAATATCCATGTTTATCCAGGAAAGGTAGATGGAAACTTGGAACCACAAAGGTATTTTCAACTGAGGAGGTCTGCATGATCCATTAAGCACTACTGCATCATTTTCTCAAAAGTTTGGGGCCTCATCCTCTTCCTCTGGAAATTAATGGCAAAACTCCCATTAACTTCAATGGGAATAGAGTCAGGTCATAAGTCCAAAACTCTTCTCCTCCCCAGGTATCTAAAAAGATCTAAATGATTGAAGAACTGCTTCTAATCCCTTTGAAACTGATTTTAATGTAAGTAGGAGGTTAGAAATCTGTTTTCCATGAGGCTGACTTCAGTGGGCAGATTTGCTGATACACTTTTAAAGACTGAGATGCGTTTTGTCCATGGCTATCCGGGGAATAAAGGGTTCTTTGAGAATCATATTTTAAATGAAACTTTTGGTGCTTTCTGTTTGTGAGTAGGTGAACACAATGGCAAACAGCCAGAAAAATGCTGGAAGCCTTGAGAGCCACAACATCCGTTACTGAATCCTTCACTGGGTATTGTTAGGAGTGGTCTCACTGAAGCAGAAGGCTTCCTGTTCCAGAAGAAGGGGCTCTGTGGTAATAGATCTTAATATAGTGGCAGGATCTGGGGAATTGATTTGGATTTTAGCTGGGTTGAACTGCTCTCTGTAGAAGCCTTTACTTTCGACTGAGGAGGTAGGGATCCTGGAGGGATGATAGTCTTAATTTAGCTCTTGTTAAGAGCTCAAAGTTCAATGGAATAAATGACTGTATTAGTGTCATCTGAGAAATGAAAAAAAAAAAAAGTAAGGAATTATATTTACTGGGGTAAATATATTATGATTTCTTCATCCACCTCGAGCAATGGCCTTCAGACTCCTCTCTTTCCCAGCCTCCTGTTGCTTTTTCCTGTGTGCTTGGGACTCAGGCGGCATGGAGCAACCCAAGTATAAGTGTGATAGCCTGTTTGCTGGGGCATGAGCTATACCAGGCCAAGTGCATGCCTAGCACAGGAGAGATAACAGTGCTGTACTGCCTCTGAGGTGTATGCCAACTCTTGTGGCTTTTTTGAAAGTGGTGGCTTGAGCATTCCACTGACTGGCAGCAGCTGGTGCATTGGGGAGGCAGTTTTGGTGGGAAAAAGGCCACAGTGGTACACCACAGCCTGGCAGGAGTTAATTTCTAAAAGATACAGCTGATGAAGAAGAAAAAAAGAAAGTGCTTTTCAAAATTCTATACTTTTCTAAGCACAGAGGGTGTCGGGCTGTGATTTTAAGTTAGGAGTTTCAGGTCAGAAAGAATGCCTAGGAACTTCTCACTTGGCTTCCTTAATTCCTCCTTCCTTGGCTTCCAGCCTGAAGGACCACACAGAAATTTCTTCATCTGTCTCATACCTTAAAGAAGAGGTATCTATTCTTAATTAAATACAGAAATTCTGAATTATTTCGATAGGGCAATTCTATTCACTGAGTGCATACCTTACAAAGTGTCCTAAGAGGTAAAACCAAAGGCATGGGAATGTGATTTTTGATCTTGTTTTTGAATTGGCATAATTTTTACCTTTCTACTTAGAAATCTTTCTTACGGTGCACTTCCTTAGATATTTCTACGACAAAATCTTGGTGTTAGTTGTAATATTCTTCTGCAGCCAAGTTATTAACAGCCCATGTAAATAGGAACTTTGATGTTCCCATAATGAGGACAGTAAAATTAATTAACCTGTTCGTAAACTCAATTTAAACTTGCAAAGATTTGAGAGTATTATTAAAGTACTTATGAGAATGCTATTATAAAAGTTAAATAGTGGAAAAATATGCATTTCATTTTGAAATGGTGAGAGAATTAATTATATGTGAAAATACATTGCTCTTTGTGTGTGTTTAGTCAAAGGATAACCTTAAGTACTCCTCTGAGACATTTTTGTTATGTTCCCGTGTCTGATATACCTATTATTTTTCAACATCTGATATCAACATTAAGTTATATAACTTTTACATGCTTTTACTGTATATAACCCAAGTTACATAAATTCCAGGCCTTCTGACTGTTTGCAATCTTTAAAATGTAATGAGCTGAAAGATTAGCTTTGAGCCCCGGGGCCGGATTGATGTTTTGCTTAACCATTCAGCTGAGAACAGCTTTTAGAGGGATAACTTGTGCTGCATCACATCAATAATAAAACTAAAGACCTAGATCCAAGCAGCTATGAATGGGAATTAAGTCTCTCAGAATGTTATAAACTTAAATGAAACAAGTCTTAAACAGAAGGCAGCTGCAGGCGCTGGATCTGAACTGCATGAAGATGACATAATATTCTTTTGGAAACAATAAGGCTTCCATTGACGTGTTCTATAAGACAATCCCTCAATGGAAACGAATAACTAAATTAACAAACTGTGATGAAATATGACTCATTCTGAAATACAATTCTCAGTGGGGTTTCAGCATCTGAGAAACATATTCATAAGTAAGACTGTCAAACTGAATGCTCGGTCTCAGGGATATTCTCTGATTAGCTACCATTCAGAGAAATACAGAGGAAAGAGTAAGATTTTCCACTGATGGTAGGGGAAGTAGGACAAGGAGAACAGGAGAAGGCTTTTATTAAACATGTGTGTTTTTATTGGAGATACTGCTTTTATTGAAGATGTTCCTGTATTTGTACTTACTGTATTTGTTTGTCCAAAACTGATAATACCGGTCCTCTGTTCTTACCAGTACAGACTCTTAAGATGCTTTTAAGCCTCTTGGTGTGATAATCCCTTTCAGTATTGCTGCATGAGGTGTCACTAACATGTGTTAACTGCCATTCCTTCTGTCTCCCAGTTCTGCCTTTATTACGCACCTCTTTGTGTCAGTGTGGTGATATTGTTGCATGGGAAGGAGGAGCTGACTTGAGCAAACAGAACTGAAGACAGAGATCTGTTTTATGTGGGACCCACTCTGTCTGGTTGCATTCAGAGCATGCCTGTGAAATACTTAAAGATGACAGAGAGGAGATTGTCTCATTTCTAGAATCCGTTTTGGGCTTGGGAGCACATGACAATAGAGGCATTGTGGTGCAGAGGTCTGCCAAGACAAAGGCACTTCCAGGCCTGAGCTGAAGAGGAACATTAAGTGCCTGGGAAGCTTCAGTATTAAAAGCTGTGGTGAGTAGGATTCACACCTTCCTAGCTAGGCAACAGAAGAGAAGGTGAGGGTGTGGGTTTTTTTGTTTCTGCTTTTGTTTTTGTTTTTAAGCAGATCTGGATGGAGATAGCACAGGATACTTCATGCTGTATCATGCCCAACACCAGTGTTTACAACTACTGAATTTAGAAAGGATATAAATTCCTTATCTGCCAGGCTTTTGGTTGTTGGGGACATTGTATGGACATAATGATAGTATTCACAAGCTAAATACATGAAATCCATGGGTCCTGATGGAATGCACCCGCGAGTGCTGAGGGAGATGGCAGACATCATTGCTGAGCCACTCTCCATCATCTATGAAAGGTCCTGGAGAACAGGAGAGGTGCCTGAGGACTTGAGGATAGCCAATGTCACTCCAGTTTTCAAAAAGGGCAAGAAGGAGGACACAGGGAATTACAGGCCAGTTAGTCTCACCTCCGTCCCTGGAAAGGTGATGGAACAACTCATTC
>NW_009259798.1:2976001-3002182 GCF_000687185.1 Egretta garzetta
AGGACCTGGACAGGCTGAAGAGTTGGGCGGAGAGGAACCTGATGAAGTTCAACAAGGGCAGGTATCAGGTGGTGCACCTGGGGAGGTTGAACCCCATGCACCAGTACAGGCTGGGGGCTGACCTGCTAGAAAGTAGCTTTGCCAAGAGGGACCTTAGTACTCAATGCTTATAGCTTTATGCCTTCCAGGCCCCTGAGTGTAGCAGCAAAGCGTGGGGTTATGAAGCACTGTCCACAGTAGAGAAAGGTTGAATAAGGAGCTTTAAACAAATTGGACATATTGGCCCAGTAAACAAGACGGAATATATCCAAGAGTGCCTGATGTCATTACAAGGTTGCTCCCTGTCATCATGGGGAGACTGTGATGATTAAAGGAGGCTGCTCATGACTGTCACGTCTAAACAAGGATAATCTTGGGAAGTATAGGCTGGTCAATCTAACATCTGTCAGTGACTTCACAGATGATACTCGACTGGGGAGAGCAGTCAATATGCTGTAGGGTGGAACAGCTTTTCAGAGTGACCTTGACAGGCTGTTAACCACAATGTATGCTGTTCGTACAGGGAGAAAACAAAAAAAAAATCAACCAAATCAAGACAATGACAATGCATCCTTTAATCCTTTCTTGGTTCTGTCTGTATATGGATGCTGCACATAACCTCTATAGAGGTCATAAATTAGGAGTCTAGTCTGTACTGTGGAAATAAACAGTTTAAACTGTTTTCAAATATACTAATGTTTGCACATGATCATTCACGAAAGTAGTCACCAAACTAATACCCTAATCCCTACATTAACTTTCCTTCTGAATTACTACTGGCCTTGATGGCCTAATCCACATGTCATTTCACTGCATATGCACTATTTCACTGAAATGACAAATTTTGCTTTAGATTCTTGTGGAAAAATATGTCTCCCAATACTATCTATGCATTGCATTCAAGGCATAAAAGAAGGTATTTCTGCATGCATATCAACAGTGTACAGGGAGCATAGCCAACATCCATAAGGAGAACTGTTTGTGGTCTGGTTTGTTAGAGCAAATGGAATCGCCAATGCTAAAATGTGAAATGAGACAGCAACAAGAGTTTCATTTTATATTCACAGAATACACTGCTGCAGAGGGCTAAAACTTGGTTTCTGCTATTCTGTGTGATTTCTTTTTTTTTTTTTCTTTTTAATTCTTACTGGAAATAGTGTGAAAAATGCAGCTGGCATAAAAAGTCTCTTGAACAAACACCACAAGAATATTTTCAGTAGGAGAACAATGAGGTGTCAAGTACAGCTGTGCTTTATATTCAGGTCTGCATAAAACTGAACCAAATTTACTTTCTCTCAAAACCCTTGGAAGTGAATATAAGGGAAAATTCATATGTTACCTTGAATGCAAATCAGATTTGAATGCATACTATAAATGAAGTAGTTCTTTCTTTGCAGATCTATTGCCTTTTGATGTGGATAATATCATACAGGAGGCCCAGGAATCCTCCTTCTGAACTATGGAAGGTACTATAATGATTTCCTAAGAAGTTTATTAATGCAATCACATCACCTTCCACTTCAGTTTACAATGGATAACATCTAGAAAGCCACTATTAACAACAATTATGATCATTTGGTTAACAGCATTCGCTGCCATTTATCAAATATTTCAGTCTGTGAAAGAATCAGCCAAAGAAAAACGAAACCCATGAAATCCTGATTTGGGAATACTTCAAAACACACAAAGCAGACTTGATTATACCAAGAATGCTGCAACTGTAACAACATTTCTTGTAATTCTTTCACAGATTTTTCTTCCGTCTCTGTATCTTAACATCAACAAACTTTGAGAAGATGAAATGAAGCATTTGGTATGCCGACAAAACTCTGCAGCTGTTGAAAAAACCCCACAAAATCACTGTTGATCTTTGTATGCAAATGCCTGCATTCCCAGTTCCTCATAACTATATTTGGTTGGTTAGTGCTTTGTAAGTAGTGAACTAGCAAAGGTTTTACTCTGACTGGAGTTAAAGCTTCAACAGATAACTGCTTGTTATAACACTGAAGTATGCTAAATTGCATCTTTCAACTATATTTCAGCATATGGCTGTTTGCAGTATGGTAGAAAGCAATTTAAGCTGTCATTACTCTTCAACTCTAGGTCACTGGCTCAAATATGACCTAATCAGTAAAGACTGTGAGTCATTTCCATCTGATGGGTGTTTAGTAGCCTGTGTAAAATGTGCTGGTAGACACAGTGAAGTTTATTGGGAAAAGGTGCCCGCATCAAAAAATCCAATAGTACAAGTCAGCAGATCTGCTTCTACTTTTAGAAGGAAGAAAGAACTGAATAAGGCTGGAGGCAATTGTGTGTTTATCAGATAAAACCTCACAAGATTAACACTATATAAGACGGAAGCACAACTTCTTGAGACTGGGTGATTGATACAGACTTGCAAAATTTTATTACTGTTCCCATCACTGACCTGCTGTATGATGAAGAACGAGTAATTTCAATGCTGTTTTCCATCTAACCCTAAATATTTGACTGATCTAGAGAACAAGTTCTCCAAGACAGATAGACAATTTGATTTCTACATGTTCTTGGGCTCAGATGCCCTTTAAGATTTTAATGTAAAACATCTATGTAACATTAATGATGGGAGATAACCTAATATTGACATTTTACTTGGCACGAAAAATAGCTATATACTTCAACTCCTTGCTCAGAATCTTGTAATTTTCACACTTTCCTTACTGATCAACTTTAATTGCAAATAAGCTAATATTAGATATTCTACCACCAGACACCATTAAAATCTTGGCATTTATCATGTATTGCAGTTGAATTTGCAATGGTACTTTTGTGATTCTGAAGGTACTCTAGTACCTTGGAGGTACGTTTAAAACTATTTTAGATGTAGCAGGGAGATATTCAGCCTTTAGCTTTGCTTTCTTTAACTTCCTTGATAGAGAAATTGGCTTTCTCCTGTGTTTTACGTGAATGCGGGTTTTTTTCATGATGTGTCTTTGTTAGCTCAAAATACCTTGACTCTTCTCAGATTCCAAATTGAGTAATATTGTGGTCAGATCTTGAATAACCCCGTTGCTCCCACTGCAATCATACTGAAGTATGATATTCATCTCTTCCTCACTACAAAAACATCAAAATAAGAACAGTTTTCAATTTCTCCTTCCGAAATATATTAATTTAAAATCACTTCCTCTATAAGATAGACTTGAATCACCAAATACCTTGGTACCGCATGGGAGATACAGTAATTGAACATTATATTGAACCAATCTTAGGCTTCTATGGAGTGTAGACAAAATTGCATTTTGTCATCTTGATGGATAATGCATCTGTATTGGGTTGGCCTTGGCTCAGAGCCAAGCACCCACATGGTCATTTGCTCACTCCCCCACTCAGTGAGATGGAGGGGGAGAAAATAGGAAGGATGAGAGAACAAGACTTGTGGGTCAAAATAAGGACAGGTAAGTCACTTAGCAGGCAGTTACTAATGCAGGCAAAACAGACTCACCTTTGGGGAATTTAACTTGATTTATTGCCAGTTAATATAAAATCTGAGTACTGATTAGAGTATTGGGAAAGAAATAAAAAAGACACAATCATTTACACACTTAAGGAAACATCCTTCCTCTCCCATTCCCAGGCTCAACTTTACTCCTTCACTCCTGACTCCTCTCCTCCTTGATTGTTATCACCGCAGTTAACACTCAGTCCCTTCAGGAGGGCATTGAGTGCCCTGGGGGCTTATGGTCATGACAGCAGTTTCTTTCTGCTGCTCCTTCTTTTTCACTCTTCCCCTCTGCTCTGGCATGGGTCCTCCATGAGCCACAGTCCTTTTGGGATTATCTGCTCTGCCGAGGAGCATCTTCTCCTCCTTTGGCCTTGGTGTTCCCTCTGCTCTTTCTCACTCTTCTCTCTCTCTCTCTCTCTCCAGTGTTTTCTGCCCTTTCATAAACATGTTTTCACAGAGGCACTACAAGCTTTGCTGATGGGCTTGGGTTTGGCCTGCAAAGGGGCTGTTGTTTTCGGCAGAGGACAGCCCCAACCTCTTCCCACAGAGGCCACCCCTGCTGTGAGGGTTATGTTCCACCCTCCAGCCCCACTAAGCCTTGCTGTGTAGACACAATTCAGCACCTTCCTTTGGTGTTGCAGTGGCAAATTTAGTTTTATAGCAATCTAAGAGTGGTGTGTGAAGTGAAAAGATGAAGAAGGGCTTGGAAATGTTAGTGTGGTTTTAGAGAAAGACACAAAAGGTCTGTGATTTGGAGTACCTCTTCCTCAGAGACTTTACCCTACCATTGTAAACCAGCCTGTGCTGACCCCAAACCTGGAAAGGACCAGGAACTCCAGGTGAAAAAAATCATACTTCATCAGATGAGATAGGGCTATAGGACCTCCAATGCTAATACACCTCTGAGAGTCACACCAATTTCCTGACTCACTCATGACTCTGTTGGTGAGGCCATGGTCTCCTCCACTGCCCCTGGGATAGCATATGCTCACTTATCCACCTCTCATGATTGTCTCTTCTGTCTCCTTCCCACCTGCAGTATGGGACCAGAGTTTCTCTGCTCCTCTTCCAAAACTTGCAGGTTGGTTTATTTCGAGTCTGGCAGAGTGGAGCCATGCAATGGTGCTCTGGCCATTTCAAACCACTGGCTTTCAAAGGAAGCATCTAATTTGTCGAAACCCAGAGCCACCTCACGATTATGTCTGTTAGTCCAAGCAATTTCAGAATTTAGCTTATGACAGTTAAACTGTTCTTTGATATTAAGTTAAACAGAAACTTATCTGTGTTGTACTGCTTATCTGTTCTCTCTCTAAATACATTTTAGGAAGTAATCAGTATAAGGCATAGCACTAAACATCCTTTCTCTGGGCAAAAGAAAGTTTTGCCTATTCATCCTTCAATGTTGTTTGCTGTGGTCTTGTTAAAATCTTATGAACTATTGGACTCCATTCTGACTTAATCATATTCCATCATCCAACTGTCTTTTTATGAAGTCTGTCCAAACTGTTGCCAGATTAGATTCATTCTTTAATCCTGATGGGACTTTCCCTCCATCTGTTTTCTTCCTCTTTCATTTCTATTTAATTCTGGAAATTTTACCATTCATGACTATTCAGTTTTGGTCTTCTGCTTAATTTTCTGGGACTTTTGCTCTAGACCTATTGTAATCAGGACTAAAGTTCTTCCTCACCAGTAGGGCAGAGTGGTTACTTCTTTTCTGTTTCCTGATAGTCTCATTCTATTTGCTTCAAGAAAAGAGAGAGATTTCTCATGTTCATAGCTCCATTGATTCATTGTATGTTGACTGGGACATTTCACTGGGAACAGGAACAGCTGAACAGTACCCTAGAGCCTCGATTCACCAAAACAATAGAGCACATGCTGAACTCACATTATTCTGTTACCTTTTTTGAAATCACTTTATTAAAAAGGGATTCCTTTGTGACTCCCTAACCACGGTCTTTTTGGTGTCACTGAAGCTTATCTCTATTCAGCAAAACTGGGCCTGGCTCCATTCTAAGCAAGCACTTAAGGTTGGCTGGAGACATGGGTCTAACTGTTTTAGTGAAATGCGAGCAATGTAAAGCTGGTATGTATATTGTGAGGCAAGAAGAATATTTTGATAGGTACTTCATTTGAAAGTAGCCCAATTTATGTCTTGTGTAATCATTCTTCCTTCTACCAGGTGAACTAGCAAAATTTCTTGCATAGTGACAGATAAGGATTAAAATATAACCAGTTAGAACTTCAGGAAAATAAATCTTTGAAGGAAATGTGGCAGAAAATGTGAGAGAGTGAAAAGCAAATGTTCATCTGCCTTGCATGCGGAATGGATGCCACAGGGAGAAAGGCTTTAGGCAACGTTATTCTGCCCTGTGGCAGTCAGTTACTATGACACATTGAAATCAACAGGAAATCTTCTGTCAAAATATTTTTAATGGCAAATTAAGCTTTTTTGCAGACTGAATTTCTCTACAGAATGACATTGGTTTTATTGATTAAAGCAATGTATAGCAGTAATGAATGAGCTTTGTTTTAGCCACATGGTGTGTTTTGGGTACCTCGTGCATGTGTGTTTGTCAAGGCTTTGCACTTGCCATGCTGGATGGCACTTCCCATGGGTCATCACAGCTGCCCCTCTCGCGGCTTTGCTACAGGACAGTACGGGAGATGAAATCCAGCTGGGAAGCCTGGTTTAGAGGCAAGAATGATGCAGTTGCCCGTGTGACATTTGTGATCAGACTGACTGTGATTTCTGCCCCGCACCTATTTTGAATTATCTTTGTAATGGCCACCCAGGTTACAGCTGTTTTAAGACATTAAACTGTGTCAGGGTCTAAACAGAAGCACTGAAATTTAATAATATCTAAAATTATTGGCAGGGTACTTGATATACTTTCAGCAGGGGACAACTAATAGTCTCCCAAACAATTCCCAGTCACAGTCTGGGAGGTAGCATGGGCCAAGCGCAATTCCCAGCAGGCAATTTGGATATGATCCCTTGGTTTGGATTTTGAGGACACAGACATGGCCAGACTGTGCTGGTTGTTGTCTGGGTCAGAGAGTTCATTCTAATACCATTTAATTTTGTTGGTATAGATATAGCCTTGGTCTGCTATACCTCAGCCTTGACAATCCAAGAGTATGTATTTTTGCAATAATTTGTCTTGAGTTCACATTCTTATGTAAAGGAGAGAGGAAGGAATGACCGAGGGAGATTGAGGGGGATTTACTTCTTTTAATAACAGCTCTGGGCCCTTGCATGTCAGCAGCATGTGCTTTTTTTCTTGCTATCTACTTCATAACAGGATGCCTTTCAGGGATGGTACAGAAGCTCAGACAGGCTGAAAATATGCTCCTGAAGGGATTCTGGGACATAAAAATGATGATGTCTGTACTCCGGGGGCCAGCTAAAATTCTTCTCTTACTGCAGTTTGGTCCATAACTAAATGCTGAATAAAAGTGTCCTTGAGTTATATGGGATCTTTTGAAAATGTTGCATATTGAATCTCTTCAAATTTGGGGCTGAAGAGACAAAGCTTCAAGCTAAACTATCTCCCGTAGAACATCAAAATTGACATGCTATCCTTGGATGAGAGACTTTGCCCCTGACCTCATTTAGATTCCCAACAGATCTTGTCCAACCTTACAGCGGTATAAAAGTGAGGAAAATAACAGCAGTACAGAGAAAGCCAGGAAAGAAAGCCATTTCCTGACTCTTCAGAGCAAAGGCTCTGGAAGTGACTGAAACCTCCTCTAGTTCCTCCAAAACCTTGTTCACCTAGAAACCAGGCATCTAAGTAGTATCCCCAAAAATGCATAGATATCTCCCACATCAGAGGGAGAGTTCATCTGGGAATTGGATTCACTTGAGCTCTGAAGATTTGATCAGGTATCTGTGTATGGGCAGAGTAGGCAGTTCTTTAGAAGATTGTCAAGAGCAACAAAACAAGCTCCGTCTTTCTGCTCTGTCTTCCTGCATTGCCTGTACCCAAACCCGGAGAAGCCAGGTTTGCTGCTGCTGCTGTTGCTGAAGGCATACAATGTGTGGCTGGAGGCCTGGCTCTACAAGAAGCAGCAGTCTTTTTGTTCCTCTTTCTTTATGCAAACCATCTCCTTCATAGCAGCAGGGACCAGAATACCTCCTCTCAAGGTTGCTTCACTTGCTCTTTGTACCACCCTCATCCCTTCCCATTCTGTTATTCCATCCTATGTGTGATCAGTCCTGTTCTAGCCAGCCCTTTTCCTTCCTTCTTAGGCTGACACAACCAATTTCTTTTTACAGAGCTTAAAATCCTTGGTATGGGTCTGCTGAAACAGTCCTCTCCTTTAAGCCTTAGCAACACTTCCCTGATTCTGGAAAGAGCAGTATTTTTCCTTGCTATATGCTGCTATTTTTCCCCATCCTTAACTCATGTTGTCTGTGATCCTAAAAGAATCAACAATTGCTAGTCTGATACAGATGTGCTTTAATCTGTTCACTTATTCAAAGGCCGTCCCGGTCAAAAATTTCAAGGGAGCTTAATTTCAAGGATGTAATGATCCCCCTCAGTAGTAGCACAGCTGGCATGAACATTAGGGAAATCCACACATTTGGGAACGAGGGAGCTGAGCTGCTTTACCTATAGCATTTAATTAAAAGGGTATACCTTCTCTGGGTAGGCAGACCCTTAGATTAGACTGTGTTGTGCTTAACCTCTGATATTCAGTCTGATTTTCCTTTCTGAGGTTTTAAAAAATCTTACCTGCTCTCTTTTCCTACTCTATGGGCACAAAAATAGTTTACAAGTTCCATGTCTAAAAATCAGTCCCTTTGATTGCTTTGTACTATATAGAAAGGCAGAAAAAGAACTGAAAAGGATCCTAGAATCTGGAGCGTAACTCCTAAGAAGAAAGGATGATGTAAGAAAGGCAGTATTTTTTGGGAACAGCAAAGCAAGGCAAAGCTATTGATCCATATGACTGACTAAAACCAGACTTCCAAATCATATGAATTTGGGGAGCCATTAGTTGGTTAAAAAAACAGAGTAGCACTTGGAATTATATCAAAGCCATTTGTGCCAAGGACTTAGAGCTGGATTGTACAGCAGACAGTTGTAAAATAAGTGACCAGGAATGAAGGATTGAGGAAATGGAGAATAATATCTGTTTACAGTTAGTATACCGAAAGAGTTCCAAACATAACAGGGATTCTCAAATATTCCTATCCAGTAAAATCTACCAGCATGAGCATGGCTTTAAAAACAGTAGGTGGAATATTAACATTATCTATCAGGGCCACTTCTCTGAGACAATTTCTACTGTATTCATCCTTGTCCCCCATGAATATCAACTGCATGTATTAGGAGGACATGGTCTGAAGAATGTGGTTTAGGCTGCAGACAAATGTCCTGTTTCAGATCCCTCCATGTTAACAGACATAGCTTTTGGGGCCTTGGTCTTGACTTTCTTTTGGAGGCTACTGCTTTTACATGCCCACAGTGACACCTGTCCCATGCAAGCTCCCTAATCTGTCTCAGTCAAAATGAGGTTAACCTGCCTTGGATTTTGATAATTTGTCTTATCTTGACTGTAGCAGGTACAGCAGTGTCCCCTTCAGTGGCTTTGCTGTAAGATTGGAGATCAGTGACAAGTGGTGTCCCTCAGGAGTCCATACTGGGACCAGCGTTGTTTAATACCTCCATCAGTGATCTAGACAGCAAGATTGAGTGCACCCTCAGCGAGTCTGCAGATGACACCAAGCCGAGTGGTGCGGTTGACAGCCCTGAGGGACAGGATGCCACCCAGAGGAACCTGGACAAGCTCAAGGAGTGGGCCCATGTGAACATCATGAGGTTCAACAAGGCCAAGTGCAAGGTCCTGCACCTGGGTCGGGCAATCCCCAGTATCAATACAGGCTGGGGAATGAAGGCATTGAGAGCAGTCCTGAAGAGAAGGACTTGGGGATACTGATGGATGAAAAGCTGGACAGGATCCAGCAATGTGCACTCACAGCCCAGAAGTCCAACTGTGTCCTGGGCTGCATCCCCAGCAGCGTGGCCAGCAGGTTGAGGGAGAGGATTCTGTCCCTCTGCTCTGCTCTGGTGAGACCTCACCTGGAGTCCTGCATCCAGCTGTGGGGTCCTCAGCACAGGAAAGACATGGACCTGTTGGAGCGGGTCTAGAGGAGGGCTACAAAAATGATCTGAGGGCTGGAGCACCTCTCCTATGAGAACACGCTGAGAGAGTTGGGCTTGTTCAGCCCGGAGAAGAGAAGACTCTGGGGAGACCTTATTGTGGCCTTTTGGTACTTAAAAGGGGCTTATAGGAAAGATGGGACAGACTTTTTAGCAGGACCTGTTGCAATAGGACAAGGGGTAATGGTTTTAAACTAAAAAAGGGTAGATTTAGACTGGATATAAGGAAGAAATTCTTTACAATGAGGGTAGCGAAACACTGGAACAGGTTGCCCAGAGAGGTGGTGGAGGCCCCACCCCGGTAACATTCAAGGTCAGGTTGGACGGGGCTCTGAGCAACCTGATCTAGTGGAAGATGTCCCTGCTCACTGCAGGGGGGTTGGACTAGATGACCTTAAAAGGTCCCTTCCAGCCCAAACTATTCTATGATTTTAGGATTCTATGATTGGATAACCTTTGAGATGAGGGCACGATAAGCAGTTGGTGGCAGGCTGAGGATGGTAACTTATTCCACCGACACAGGGCTGCTTCTGCATAATCCCCATCTGCTTATATCTCTATTTGTTTCCTACAGTTACCATTTACAGCCAGCACTTATGGTATGAGTTCTGTTCAGTATTCTGGGAAAAAATATGCAAGTATGTGGCAAATACAAAGCATGACAATGAGTGATTGCATAAAACAGGCTGGAATTCATCAAAATAATTTAGTTTGTATTTTTCTTTTTTATTTTATTTTTTTTGGTAATGGAATGTTTCAATTTCTTATGAGTACCTACATCGTATCTTCTTCAATAATTTAAGGGGACACTTGGATCAGTGTTGATATAAGTCCAGGAGATATGTTGTCATACACAGGAGGAGGTTTTCAGTGCTGTTTTAGGGAGCTGAGCTACTTGTTTCTTCAATATACTATTGTTTTCCTCTGTGGCAAGGGAGATCTGTCTAAAAGCCTTAGGTGCCTCTGGGTATCTTGTTGGCTGAAATCTTTTAAACATGGTTCATCTATCTAAACAGACCTAGTAAGCAAGGTTGTTTGGAAATTATTTCCATGGAACAAGACTTGCATTCTTCTGTTCAAAAGCTCAAAAGAAAATATTTCTGTTGCATTCAGCATGAATCTTCTCAGAAAACCTCCTAAAGATAACAGAAGAAAAGCAGAAATTTGCAACATTAGGAAATACAGTCATATAAAACTTCAGGAAAGTACTCAAAGCATTTCCCTATAATTTCAGTATCCAATGTGCTTTTTCCTTTCCATGTTTTTAATGGTGCCAGCAAAATTTTACAGTGACACATCGCTATATTGTAAATGTGCTTTGTTTCCCCTGTTTTCATCTGCCTTTTGAATTTCCATGCTTACAGTCCATTTATTTATGGAAACACAGGGTTGGGTGAACCACAGAAGGTTCAGGTTTTGGCTCTGAATTTAGGAATGATCCCATATGTATTTATAGCCAAACGTTCTGTATTCACAAAGAAAAAAAAAAAAAAAATCTCCTATCTCCTGAAAATCAGCTTTAGTTTGGTTTGGAGTGTTTGACTTGCCTGTGAGAAGAATGTAGATTTTCCAGTATTATTCATCAAAATCTGTAAGTCTCCTCTGTTCAATACCTGTTATTTAGCCTGAACTGTAGCTTTCTTAGAACAGTATACAGAGATAGGCAAAACAAAAAAAAAGTTGTTTTGACAGAGAAATATTAAGAAAATAGAATCAAATTGCAGTTAATTTTAGTTTACAACTTTAAAATAATCTGTAATTTAGCTGCCCATCTTAAGCTCATTTACAGGGGCCTGAGTAGGTAGCACAGTGTTTCTAACAGAAAGCCAGCAATTTTTCTGGTGTGTAAAGCTGAGCATTCAGAAAGAAAAATGCAGACAAAATATCAGGGCCACTGAGAGCAGCTTAGTGCTTGTAGGAGCTTGGCCTGTTTTTGCTCAGCACTTGTTAATATTTTTCCTAAAAACCCTTTCATGAGCCAGTCCTGCTTTTTCCATAGTGGTCTTCAAAAATTGCTCCTTTCTAATAAATTCAATAGACTTTTTGAACTACCTTTTGATTTCTTTTTATCTTAAGTCAAGACTGAAACCCCCACACTATTCTCTACCTGACTGTATCCTTTCCAGTTAGAGTAATTATCTCTTTTGGTTGTGTAGGGGAGAGTGAAAATGCCTTAGTCTGGGGCTGTTCCTCACGGATGAGTTTCTAAGCTTCCAAAGGAAATATATTTCATTGCATTTAAAATGTCGTGCTCCAGATGTGGACCTCTCAAATTCCTGCACTCCAGGCATGTGACATTCACGCAAATCTGAAGGGAGTCAGTGATACCTGATCTGTTAGTGCATGGGATGCAGGTGGAGTGGAGGGAGGCAGGACTGTGAGATGGGGCTCTCCAGAGTCACTCACCTACTAGCAACCTTGTGGACTTGCTAGGTCTCTAGCTGACATATAGTGAGGTGCTTTAATTAGAGCTGAGTTAATTGGGACCCGAATGGAAGTAAAGGAACGCTTTGTTCCAGGGGTAACAGATGACCGACAGCTGTAAGTAGGTTAGGCTGCTGGTTTGCAAAGGGAAAATATAAGGAAACAAAACTGAATGGTAATATTTTTCTTCTGTAGATGGCAGAAGTTGAGAAACCAAAGCTTGGTATTCTGTAATTTATGCAGTTTTTATGCCTTACAGGCACTTTGCACAGATGTTTATGGTTTGGGAATAAGAGATGTTAGCAACCAGAGATCTATCTCCAAAGAATGTGTCTGAACC
This sequence comes from Egretta garzetta, assembly GCF_000687185.1. NCBI lineage: Eukaryota > Metazoa > Chordata > Aves > Pelecaniformes > Ardeidae > Egretta > Egretta garzetta. Next base: position 2,988,465 of record NW_009259798.1, read on the forward strand.
AGCCACTCAGTTGCCAAAATCCACTTTTCAGTGGTACAGCAAAAAAATCTGGGCAAGTATAAAACCACTATCAATGACCATGAATGGCATAGCTAAATTTTACATTGATTTTCCATTTCCTTTCTGAAAAGAAAAAAAAAAAAGGCAAAAAAAAGCAAGTGGCATAAAATACCCGTGCTGTTTAGTTGCACAGGGCATGAAGAGAGTCTAAGGATTTTCTCCTGTGTAGGGCTTTTGATCTTACTACTGAATCTTGCCTTGTATTAGATATCTCTGACCTTGGATTAGGCAGACAGCCTTGGGTACCACCTCTCAGAAACATTTGCTGACCCAGGTAAGAAACTCTTTCTAGTTTTGAACTTATGAGAGCAAATCTTATAAAACGTCTTGTGTTCAGCAATTTCCCGACACAAGAATGATCAAAGAAGTTCAGGACTGGAGACCGGGAAGTAAATAAAGACACAAACATGTAAAAGGTGCTTACAGAGCCTTTGAGATTTCTTGTATAGGTCTAGGCTCAAATTCCTAATCTTGAGTGGCCAAAATTAATTGCCTAAATCGGAATTCATATAAAAGTTTGTAAAACACCAAAGCTGTTTACATAGAAAGAGCGTTGTTCTCAGAAAGCTGATGGTAAGCACATTTGCCCTCAGGTTTCCATTATCATCCACTTTATCTGCAACCTTTGTGCAAAACTCTCTGATCTCTTAATCAAATCTCATGTTTTTGAGCTACCACCACCTGGAGAAAGAAATACATTTACTCAGGTGCTAATTTGTCTGGAGTTCCCTGACTTTAGAAAAGGAAGATATTCATAAACATGCTATGTTAACCAGACTGCTAGGAAAGTGAAAAGAAAATGGGGAAATAGGAAGAAGGAACAAGAAATCTGTTTCCCACATCTTCTCCAGCTCCTCTCTGAGCCAAGCAGAAATGTGCTCAGGTGAGACCAAGGAACAAAGTGCTTGCAGTGGGTGGCTTTTCTCTGTCTTAAGCAGGAAAGCTAAGTGGACAACTTTTAAGCAGATGATAAGTTATAGTTCATTCAACAGGGAGGAACACTGAACCTGTGCATCATGGTGCCTTGGGAGGTTGTCCACTACCCTATTTTGGGTATCAGGGACAGGCATCATCCACTATTCATCACTATGCCTACGAGTAGGTAACAGATCTTTCAGAAGATTTGACCTGGAGGCCGCAAGGGAGAACTTGGTGTTACTTAAAACATTTGAAAACCTAAATCCTTTGGTAAAATAAATAGCATCTTAATGTACACCAATCCCAAAGTGTACAGGGAGCTCCTTGGACTGACTAATGCGAGAAGATTCACTTTGTTGATGTCTTTTGCAACAGATTTTCTTCAGAACTGGTCTTTCCCAAATTTATTTAGGACCAAAAGGACTATTCATTCATGTATCCAGATGCAAATATAGGGTTCTTGAGCTGGCCTTTACAAAAATATCCAAAGAGCTAACGTTTTGCAACTTCACTCTTCCTGTGCAGTAATTAACCCCTTGAGTCATCCCACTAAAACCAAAGGAACAACTTCCAAATTAAGCATGAGTAAAATTCTGACCCCAAATGACTTGCCAAGATCACACAGGGAGTCTGCGGCAACCAGCCCAGGTTTCTCAGAGGATAACAGGGTAAACTGGCTGAGCAGTGAACCTCTTGCAAGATGACAAGACGCGGGTAAAGACTACAAGGGGATGCATTATTACAGCATATCAAGCTTGCAAATCTGCAAACACACATCATTTTTAGAAAAGCTGGCTGTTTCAATTAGACTAGCCCTTGGGCAGGTCTATGTTTCAAGGCCAGCACTTGTGTACTTGGTAACATGAGCCGACACTGACTTTGGTAGCACTGCAGGGATAACATTTGGGTAAGAATGTATGATTCATGAATGGTTCCTCTAATCTAACATGCACATGCACGCTTCTCTCCAACACCAGCCAGAACTAGCTCCTCTCTCTTTTTAAAATAAACATATTTATTCTGATCAGTACAAGGAAATTTCCATTCCCTTTCTGTGTTTCAAGAGCTCTTTCATCTCATTGAAAAGGCAAATGGTGAGCAGCAAACCCAAGAGTTTTCCCAGCTCAGGACATTTTCAGGGAGAGGAATGAATGGTGCTAATCTTTGGACTTTATTTGTACAATGAATAGAAGTGGAAGTTGAGCAATCTCCCATATTTTTATGGGGTTGGTAGTTGCAGTCTGTGAAAATACCTTGAATTGCTCCCCTTGCTGCTGCTGTGTCTACTTCTAGGTATAAAACACGATCAAGCTGGAATGGGAAATTGCTCTGCAGGCTCTCTGTGAGGTGACAAATAACACTGAAAGGCTCAAGGCTCTGAGGAGTGAGTCCCCATAGTCTAAACTTCCCTGTGGATACATGATGACCTGAACTGTATATTCACACAAAATGTGAAAGACTTCTGAGCTGTCCAGGCTGTGAATTGGGATGTGTGAAAGTGATCAGGCACAACAGGAAAAAAAAAAAAGTTATAATTCACTGTTCATAAAAGCCTGATGCACAATGGCAGTCCCAGTTAGAGTTATGTGAGAAAAACCAGTTCTGGTTTGTGAAGGAATTAATGACAGGAATGATGATATTTCTAACTAAAGTAAACCTAGGTTTGATAAGGGTCATCTTTCTAACAGTCTGACCCAGAGCCACCAGGCATGGGGCTGGTGGCTTCTTGCTACAATGAGCTGGAGCCATAAATGCTGGTAGCCTGGGACTCCAGGCTGCTGAGGAGCAATGAGTTTGAAAGCCAGACTCTTATCCTATCCCTGTGTTAATAACAACACAGAAGCTGTAGGAGCCTACAAAGTTACCCAAAACATGGGCTGTGGAGCACTTGAGACCTGAGGAGGTGAAATCTAGGATTGCCACTATCTCACTTGTCTACCAGCCCCTCGTGTGTGTTGCTGAGGGAGTAGGTGAGGTGGCCAGAAGCTGCCTGGAAGGCTGGCTTCTGAGGGAACCTGGGTTTCATGATGTATTTAAAGACCTCCACAGCCCATTTTGATTTCTGTGAAACAATATTGCCTGGCATAAAAATATTCTGCTGGAGAATTTCTGACCAGTTCTGGTGATATTTATTTTTTCAAATGCTTTTGAGCTGATATAATTTACATGTCTCTCATTTTTCAAGGCTAGTTCTAGAAGTCACAATCTAATTATGACTCTTTTGTAAATCAGGAGTAATTCCAATGAAGTCAATAGAATTGCACTAAAGGGAACCTGTTATGGTAAGACTCAAACTCTGTCATTTCAAAACTGCTGCAGATCTCAGAGTGAATTTTGCCAGGACTATGCCATTATGTAGAAGACAAAGAGGGCTATCAGGATATGAGAGTGCCATTGAATGGTCCAGTCCCCACCGAAAACTAAAGGCTGCAACATATTTCCAAGCAATACATAGCGACATACGCAAGTACTGATGAAAACCTATTGTTTGAATAGAGGAGAATATACTACTAAGAAACTTTAGAAGGCTTATTTCTGACACTGTATCCAAGCTAAATGGCATCAGGAATACGAGACGTAAAGGACATGGTGATAATTAGAAATTAAGAAATGACTTATTACTGCAAACTGAAAATATGTTAACTGCAGTTTGTAGTAATTAGCCAAATTACTGGGTTTGATAGTAATAAATGCAAATAATTATAATTATTTATAGATGGACAGAAGTCTAATTGTTAAACATGCCATGGATATTGGACACTGAAGAGTAATTTAACTGGGTCTATCCTACTTTATACTTGCTCTTTGTTATATTTATTAGTCATTAGAACAGTGTTTAAAATTATTTATGAAAACATTTTAGTCCTATAATTAGGTTTCGTATTGAAAGTCACAATAATTGCTCAAGGGAAGTTAAAATAAGAGTCCTATGTTACTGTCTGTGCAGGACTCAACTAATCAGCAACTTTAGCTTTTGCTCTGCCAAGTTAAAACATCACAATTAGAGCTTTAGGCATAACTGATTTTTTTGTTGTTGTTGTTTGTTTCTTCGGCTGCCAAAGTGAAGGTGAGGACAGGCAATTCAGGCTAGAGGATCCAAATGTAAATTTGTTTGGGATTCTCACCTAAGCCCCCTCAACATATTGCATTTGCTTTGCCACAAAACACCATATCCAAGTTGAAACTAAATGTTTTGTTTGCTTGCAAGAAATGCAGAAGAAATGAAAGATACATTTGCAAAGCTGCTAGAAGCTGCTGCTTTCCCCTGTTCCTGCATATTTAATGCTTGGGCAGCTGGGGTGGAAGAGATCCAGCGGAAAATTTGTAGGTATGGAGTCAAGGGCTGGGTTGAATTTTGCTGGTAGCTGCTCATTGCTCCATAGGAGCAAAGACCTGCTGAAGCAGGATGGAGGGAGTTGTTCCTCAAAGTACTGCCGGGCTGCTGGCTGTATAAATTTTCTGAGAGTATGCTCACAAGTAAATTGTCTACCTGATTTTGGGTAGGGAACTGAACTGAAGTGTGTGGCCTAATGATCAGGCAACAGCATCTTCTACTTGAATGTGGCATACTCCAGCTCTGAGAAAGACAAAAATATCTCTAGCCTAATGATGAGGACACTTGTCAGGCAGGTGGATAATCTGAGAACCTGTTCCCATGCTCATGAAGGTTTAGCAATGACGTAATGTAAAGCAACCTCAACCAAAGGTATTGAGAGTACCCCCACTTTGCTAACCCCCTGGGGTCAGGGGACATTTAGGTGATTTTCATACAGGAGCAGGGAAAGCCACGTTCCCATCAACCTCCATTAGACTTTGGCTGTATGGCAGCGGGGACACTGACTTGACTGTTGGCAGTACAGTGACTAAAGCCTTGTGAGAAAACTGCAGTTGCAACTGTTGATACTTATTCAACACAAATCTAAAATAGGTTTGAGATAACCTGATCTATATTTATGGTGAAGGTACAATAGTATCTCAAAGATAAATACAGTGTCCAGATGCAGCTGGAACATTTTAACATCTGTGTGCTTATATATGTAGCAATCATTAATTTAACATCACAAAATAAAACCATTTCTGCAGACACAGCATTATGAGGAAATGCCTTCCTGTTATTTTAAAGAGCTTCTATCCATCTTTTTTATTTTTAATTTTTATTTGTATTTTATTTAATATGTGAATTACACATACCAATCTTTGCACATTCTTGGATTTTTTGCCTTGTCTACACTGATTAATTTTCGTACCTGCTTGTAAAATCTTGTTGAAGTTAACAGCAGTCCACCTGCGTGGTCTGGTTTGCAAAATCAGCATCTTTAGTTCAGATTGCATTGTGTTTGACTTGACTGTAAACAGCTTCAGGGGTTTTTTTGTTTTTTTTTTGAATCATGCAGGGTTTTTTTATAGATTATGTGTTTTCTAATGTGGCTGGACTGCTCTTTATCTAGTTTCTTTAGTCTTTTTTCCCATGTGAAATATGTTTAATTTTAAACTGAAATTTTAGCTACCACAGTGAATTTGAAGATGAAGTAAGATGATAAAACATTATCACAAGGGAAATTGAACCACATTCTTTCCCTTTAACAGTTAATTCCTCTTTTCATTGCACTCTTACATGTTTAAGTAGTTTAGGCAGTAAAGGCAGTGTGACAGAGATGGCTGAGTCCATCCTCAGAAAGAAAAACAGGCAAAATGATCATCTTTGATTCTTGAGCAGGTTGTCGCTGTTACTTTGACTTGCAGAGCCAGGGAGGCCTCTCTGTGTGCATCATTCCCGTTGAAGCTGGTTAAATATGTTAGCTGTGCTCTGATCACTAGCTTGTGCAAGCGTATCTTTTTCTGTAGACACATCCTGCCACTGGCTATATCTCCTGATGATAACTTTTTGACTTTATCATGTGGGGGGTATGATTTCCAGCATTCATGGTTTTAGACACACAACTTTGGCTTCAGCTGAGGTGAGCCAGCTACCAGGGACTTACAACCTCTCCATCAGGAAGGCATCTAACACAAGGCCTGGTGCCTTCTTTGTGAAGTTATAACAGGCAGCAGCTGGCGGTCTGGATCTCAGCATCTGGACCTTGCCTCAATGGAACGAGTAAATATGATTGATAATGTCCAGCTGCAAAAAGCAGGTCCTTGCAGCCTAGCTCTGCTGGGCCATTTGCTTGATTGCAGAGGAAAAGAGGCAGTGGGACAAGGTTTCTGCAGGTAGCCCTCGTCCTCCCAGGCCATCTGTTCTTCGCCAGCAGATAGCTCCTCTGCTTTGCATCGCTGGCGTGTTAAATAGCCACATCTTTAGTACAGCTGCATTTAAGGTCTAATCTGGTGCTGTTCCCCATTTTCCTGGGGAAAAAGCTCCCCAAAAAGAGGCACAAATTCTGATTCTGGTAGCATTTTGCACTTCAGTTGTCTCAGACTTCTTTTTCCCCCTCTTCCCTATTTAACTTGGGTGTCATTCATGAATGTTTACACTGAGACTTATGTTGTTGGTGTGGTTTACATTCAACCATTAATACTTCAAAGAAACTCGAATCTATTTTCACTTCCCATTTTCATCGTGGAAATATCAACGTACCTCATGGGGGATTTTCTGCTCCTCACCATGTGTAAATTTTTTTTTTTCTTTTTGGAAAAACCACCACACAACAGAGGATGTGGAAATGGTTCTGTAAAAAGAAACCAACAAAATAAGCAGTTCCTTCTACTTTATTGCCATAATTATAGACTGTGCATGCAGGCCTTCCTACATTTACAGAGTATTTTTCAACATAGATCTTGAATCATGTTTTAAATTGGAAATAGAAGTTAGTATAAAATGTAAAGCTAGGTTTTTGCAAGTCCAATGTTATTTTTCAATCAGTATTTTTAGCAGTAATGCATCTGAAGAGGCTGATCTCAACCTCTGGCTTCAAAAAATTCCAAGTGAAATGCCTTGAATCAGAGTCTTTTATGTATTCCACATGTTATGTTGGATATTAATGCTTAAAAATGCCCTGGGCTGGAGATTCTGAGTACATCTGATATCCACAGATAACATCAGATTCAGGGTGGTTATATCAGGTCTATGCACTAACCTAAAGTACATTTATCTGCAGGACACCTTTCCACCAAAGCATGTTAACCCCTGATATAAACTTAAATGTTAATAACACATCACCTAAATATACTGCAGTGCCAGATATTTAGCTAAAGAGAATATTTCTTTAAGGCTGGGCTTAAGAGCAGGGAAGAAAAAGCAAAATGTCTCAGATCAGAGGCCAGAGCATTCCAGAGAGAAGCAAAAATAAAGGCAGCACCTGTTGTGTGGAACCCCCTCCAGCACGGCCTCCGCCCCGGCTGCGGGGTTGGACTCCCAGGGAGATACGAGGGCCCTAATCCATGAAGTTCCGAGATGTAGCACAAGAAGTTGGCAATAAAATAGCTGGTCAACCATTTTGATGACAATAACTTTCCTAAAACTTTTTCTGGCTTCCTTAGGCTTATTTTTATTTCCTTAGTAGATATATTCTACAGTGCTAACCCAAGTAAAGTAAATATTGATTCCAATTACTGAAATATTAATCAGAACTTCCTATTGTAGACTGCTCCCTCCTCACATTATTCTTTTTAATTATTCCAACCTAATATTGACATTTCTTAGTTATACCTAAATGAAAGCCTTTGAAAATTAACATTTCTCCTATGCCCATAAGGCACTATAATTTCTTTTTTTTTTTTTTGTGGTCTGGTACTATAAGCTTGAAATGCATTCTTTCTGGCATAAAATCGAAAAAATCCAAACAGGATATCACATCTCATAAAGAAACTATGCATATTACACAAGGTTTCAAATGTAGAAACAGACACTTACAAAACTTGTGTCTCAAAATGTAACAGAAGCATTACAAAACAGTAGCAGCTGCACGCACCCAGTTTGTGTTTCCTCAACATCATCCAGAGGCAGGTTTTTACAGAACTGGCTATAGTGTTTGCAAAAAATGTGTGCACTTGCTCCTAGTTAGGACACATTACTGTTAGATACTGAAAAGCTACGTAATTGATTCCTACTCAAAAGATGAGACCTTCACACAACTTTCAGGTGCTATAGTGATAATTTTTTACATGCCCAGTTCATTCAAGCAAAATCTGTTACAGTGCTGGAAATCACCAGATGGTGCTGTTAAAGATAGCCATGCAAGTTCTGCTCAGAGGAATAGATAGTCAGTCACGCCTTGGAAGAAATACTACATGGGGAGCGGTGAGGGTTTTTAAACACTTTTGCTTGTCTCACTCCTGATTTCTGTTTTCCAGGTATTCAACAGCAGCAGTGATGTGCTATTTCTGTGCTATGAAAATGCACTGCAGAGCAGGTTTGCAGAAATGCTTAGAGAGTGAGAATACTTAGTGGCCCATGCATCTGCCAGGGCAGCCCAGCGAGGGTGTTGGTTAGTCACTCCTGATGCAGATGGACCGCTTCAGGAAGGGAGCTGACTTAATGTTTGCTCTCTCGTGTTTGATCTCACCGTTAGCACTGCAAACAAAGGGGTTCGGTTAGTTCCAGTAACCGAAGCAGTATTTTTTTTGTGATGTGAAACTGCCTAATTCCACAAGACCATTTTGAATAGACCACTGTACTGCCTCTAATGGTAAAGACTTTCAGACCATATGACTGGGTCATATTTAAACCATTGTCCTACAGTAGAAATGCTTTACAGTTCATCATTGGCTTTGAGCTATCCTTCCCTTAAACCACTTAAAAGAAGTTGTAAACGGCAGTTCACAGTTTATTCCTGCTGGGGAACGCTTATATGAACCTCTGATCTTCCGTATTTCTGGACTGAGAAAAATGGGTGCACTGTTTCTTCTCATAAACAAGTTGTTCCCATATTCTGTGGGAATGTTTATATCTAAGAACGCTCCATGTGCAGGTGGTGACCTGCAGGAGTAAAGTACTTCCCACTGCACCAAAACTGACCCTCCACATGTTAGCTACATGCAGCTTCAAAGTGGGAGCTGTGTGTCTTCAGTTGGATGATATTTCTAGTCGTCCAAAGAGTGAATCCTCAGCATTTGAAACAAGGTTAGCTTTTCATTGATCTGCTCCAACACTGGCAATCTTAAATACTCAGAGGTTACATTTACAGACCCACTTCTGCTCTGACTTGATTTATTTTTAGCGGATATGTCTAGAAGTCCCGGGGTTCTACAGCAAAAATACTATGCACTTTATGTAGTGCTCTTATTTAAGAAATTCGAAGTGTTTAATAAAAATAACAGCAAAGTGAAGAATTATCGTATGTTATGAAATAAAGTTTCGTTGCAATCTTCAATTTAGCAGTGTGTAAACTGAGGACATGCCACGTTAAGGATTATGAAGACACATAAGAAATCCCAGTAACCTGGAGGGTCTTGATTTTCAAGCCTTTTCTATAACTAATACCTATTTACTGGAATCAGACTCCATGTAGAATTCTGATTGCTGCAGGAAAGCAATTTATTTTTAGCAGAAAACAAGCTATTAAGTTTTTTCTTTATCCTGTTCATTGTAAGAAGTGGTGAATAGACTTTATATCTTTGTTAATGGATTTTCCTAAGTGTTTTGCAAGTGATTGGTCACAAAGGGGGATGTGGAACACACAAACCCAAGAATAACTCTTGTGTTCCCAGAAGTGAGACATTGAAAAGATTAAGGCTTGTGCCCCATATGTCTCAGGGAAAAATGAGCCAATTCCAGTTTAACATACCAAAAAGTCTAGATGGACTTTCAATATCTGGTGCTTTTCCTGGAAAGAAGATTGATACATTGCTATAAAATTGAGTTTGATAGTCTGTGTCAGAGGGAAGGAAATTGAGCATCAATTGTCAGTGGTGGGAGGATAGCTGGTTAGACATGCTTACTCCAGAATGCAAGTACTGTGTTTTAAATGAACTTTATCCATAGTGGATAAAGTTCATTTGAGAAAAAAGGTAGCATTTATCTGTGAAAAAGAACAGGCATATAGGAAATTAACTATAAATAGTTCAAGAGCTATTCTGTGCAAACTGTCTCTGTAGATATCATCTAATAGTCAGCTTTCTTTGGAGAACTGACAAGTTTTTTTTCTGGATATTTAGTTTTTCCTCAGATAGAAAGAGATAGAGGTACGTAGAGTATCCATTTAAAAATACTTAATGTTGCACTGATTCATGGCTCGATGAATACTAAAGGGAGCAGTGATTCACCCACGATAATTTTGTTATTTTTTAACCCTTTATTTGTACAACTATAGTTTAAAATTGCTCTTTATCCAAATTATGGTAACAGCTAGGCATTGCTTTGAGGATCTGACCACTGTTAGGCTACCTGTGGTATCAGATGTAGTTAAAAATTAGATTAATTGTACCAAAGATTCACAATTAAAGCATAAAATTACCTATATATAGTATGTGAGTTAAACAAACAAGCGGGGAGAAGATAAGGGAGCACTGAAACAAAGATGATCAGTATAATAAGTTGCATCCTTTACAACCCAGCTGCCCATGTTTTGTGCAGTACATAGTAAGCCTCACAGCAGAGGTGAGTAGGCAATTAGAAGAGGGTGATTTAGTGGATCACTACTATAGAAAGGAAGAAAAAGTAGAAAGACACCTGGACACAGTGGAGATATGGACTGGACACTTGACAGAGCCAGAAGGAACACTGGTAGATTGATAGAAAACAATGTACTGCTTGTTTAACTGTTGTCCTTTGATGAAAAAAAGATGCTCATGGAAAGAAGCTGGATTTTCAAGGACAAGTTACCAAAGAGAATCACTTCACCTCATCTTTGCTATTTAAAAGTTAGGTTAGTTTGAGCTGGACAACGATCTCCAGGATGCAATTTATTTTCTCCAAAACAGGGTTCTAAGATGGATGGAATGAATCACTGTTTGCAGGCACCTGTCTCTTTCCACTGACTATTTGAAGCACTAGATTTACAACTTCTACATATGATGAGTATGTGTGATAAATCCCACTCTAGATGAAGTTCCAGTATTAGTCTGTTGGTCATTGCATTCATAAATCTCCTGTTAGGACACATCTTTATCTGTCCTATGTAATACTTGGATTTAGTATATACAACGGAGGAATTAAAATCCTATAATTCTGAGATCACTGAATTTGTGTGTGATACAAAGTTGAAATAAAGAATTGCCACAAATGGCCATGGATCTGGGAGGCAGCCCAGGGTCTATGCGTCCATCCGTTGCTGCTAGAGGCAGGAGTGTCACAAACCCATTAACAAAGTTGTTCCTTTATTCGGAGTTACTGTTCCTCACTCATGTGAATTTCTTCTTTCAAAACCTTTGTTTGCTTAGATAAGAAACAGTAGGAGATTCATCTTGATTTCACAATATGACCTTTTATGTCTAAAATAAACTAATTTCACACCAATTGAGTGATTCTTAAGGAAACCCAACTATATTTCAGAGCCAGAGCCACAGCACAAGAAAAGAGAAGTAATACTATGAATGTTTTCTGTTTAGGTGAAAGGAATAACTTATTCTAAACAAAGTGCTGTTTGGGATTGGGGCCGAAAGTAGAAATAGCTATCGGGGGACCAATAGGACTAATGGCTAGCAGGGTCTGCTATAACTGCTTTGGTCTAGGCTAGGGCAAGACAGTCTGAATCATGAGCCCGCTAGTATAATAATGCCTTGGGGATCATCTTCTGGAGTGGAGGACAAGTGGCATGGTAAGACTTTCATTCATTTGAGCCCTCTTTCCAATAAAAATCAGAATCATCTGTACTGGGGATGGTCTCTGGCTCATGCTGAACCCTGACCCCAGCCTGGGTATTGTGTGTGGGAATGCTGGTTGGCCTTGGGTAAAGACTACACATAGAATCGTTTAGGTTGGAAAAGACCTTTAAGATCATCAAGTCCAACTGTTAATGTCACCAAATGAAAATATCTTTCCCAGGAGTTGCTTTTGCACAGTGTCTTCCCTTTCTTCTCAGGCTGTGAGGAAATCTTTAGTCTTGATCACCTGGAGGCTGTTGATTTGTTTGGCTGTGAGCTTGGCAATGAGATCTCTGTTTTGAGATCTCTGAAGAGAGATCAGTCCACTTGATTTTTGCCCTTTTCTGTGCCATAAATGGTGTGAGTAAAACCAGTTGCATTCAGGGTGTACCCTGAATCTGTACTAAAGTTTTCTCTTCCACTACAAAACAGAACTGTAAGAGCTGCAACACCAAGTATCACTTGAGAGGTGGGTAGTGCTGTTAATGGAGGAAACAGTGGTATCGGAAGGCAGGAGAACAATTCATTGTCGTTGTCTGCTTTAAACGTAGTGATATCATTTTATAACATTCGTGGGGACTTAACACACAGGATAATGTGAGAATATGCCCCCTGGAGCTGTGCAGAGAGAAGAGAGAACATGTATCTCCTGCATGCTGACAGAGATATTTTGTCTGGCTGCTTAACATTCGAAAAGCTAAAGAGGTTTTTCAGAGTCAAGTCTTAAGACTAAAGATGTCCTGAAGCAAAAATAAGAATGCAATGGTGAATTAGCCACTACATTGACCATTACTAAAATTACTGCAAGACATTTAACAAACTGGAGGGCAAATTCACATTTACACTAAGAGACTTGGAACATCTCTGACAACATAGTGTCAAGCTCATTTCTGAGTGCCTGAAAAGGGATCACTCTAATCAGTTCCAGGAACCTGATTGTTGCTGTAAATTCTCAGCTTACAAACTCACATAGAAATAGCAGTGTCAATGGGTGTTTTCACCAAGCCCCAAACTAAGGATCCAGGTTATCTAGCAGATCTATTATAGCCTCTGCAAGCTGGAGGTAAGGTACCTGGCACGCAGATGAATGTCTTTCTGCTCTCATGTTTCTCTGATGTCATGCTGAGGAAAGATGCCTTCCATGGGGCTGTATGAACATGTAACAAGCAATGTTCAATAGAAAGTTTGAGTTTATTCATGTGTAGTAACAGAGGAGGGACAGCCATGACATTGTACAGATGCTCTGCTGTGCGTGGTGTTCTACAAACATTAAACATACCTTTCAAAAAGCACATCCACCCAGCTGCGTGCTCTTGAGCTGCACACAAAGGATGTCCAGATCAAAAATTGTTCATTTTCAAACATTTCTGCACAAGTGTAATTCTTGCACATGCAGTGGATTCATGTATGCAAAGTCAGGCATGTGCATGTTTCTTGAAATTACTAACATAGGTTCTTTTACCTTTCTATATCAACTTGGCCATTTATATTATTGACTTACAGGGGCAGGGACTGTATATCACTACATGACTCTAATAATAAGGAGAAAGAAGCTCAGTCTCAGTTAGACATTTTGTATACAACCAGAATACATGTTAAAAAATTAAGATATCATCACAAGTTCATCATTTCAGACAATGCTATATTGCAATGTGACCAGAGTCACAGCCATAGAGAAGGACCTGTGGTACTGGGTGCTGTATAACACAATGTAAAATTGGGTGCTGCCGCAGGAAGGTCAAACCTTATAAGGGGCAACAACCTCTCTGACAGTTTCTTCTTAGGTTTCCCTTATGGAAGGAAATTGCATCTTTGATACAAAGACTGATCATTGACTGGTCTGTCATGAGTGTAGAGTGCCAATCTTGTGTGAGCAGGAGAGCGTGCAATGATCCAACTTTATTTTCTGTCTTGTGTAACAGAAAGCTCAGCCCTAACTAGGTCAAGCACAGTCAGCCCTGCATATTGGTTCACAATCTTGGCTTAAAGGGACAACA
>NW_009259798.1:3002236-3007814 GCF_000687185.1 Egretta garzetta
ATAAATCACTGGAAGATATTTGAAGTTCAGAGCCCTCAAAAAACATGTTAAAAGTCCGGAAGGATGAAAACAGGGCTAGCTAAATGAAGATAAGCTCACTCCCACATTTTTTTCCTACCTGTGAACTATTTTTGACCTAGAGGATTTGTAACATAAGACTAAAATCTCCTTTAGGCAATGATTTACACCTTGCATACCAATAACTTGCTTACAGTTTACAGTGTTGACACGCAATATGTTCCATCCTTATCCCTGGCATCAGATGATGTGCTGAAATGTGACACGCAGGCTCTGAAAGTTAGCTGGAAGCTATGATTCCCATCAAGCAGAAAGGCTATAGGAGGAAACCAGATGGAAGTTCTGCAGGTTAACCACAGGCATAACTGGACTAAAACCCTCAGCAGCAGTGAAGGATCATTTTGGTTCTGTGCTTTTTAGAAAATAGGCATGACAAGAGCAAGACTGCTGCTTGTGTTCATGTCACTGCACTTTAATACCACTTCTATAGGGATTTATATGGCACTAACAATGGGTCAGCCATTTTTTCAATGATGTGGCACAGATAGAAACCTGCCTGAAAGATCTCAGTGTCTGAGAACAAGTTAGTACAGTTTTTCAATGCAGGAGGGAAAGCTAAGAGCCTTGTGTTGCCAGTCTTTTCAGGCCAGGGCAGTTTTCCTTCCTATTGCAGAGTGAACTTCAAAATCATCTCCCTGAGTTCTCATGGTCAAGAATTTAATGGATTTAATGGTTGTGGGCTATACTTATTACCCTTGAGTATTACTAGACAAACTCCACATGGTTTCAAGTTTTCCTGAAATTACTGTAGAGTTTGATGATGACTTTCTGTGTATGCATTTGTAGGTATGACTCTGTGTGCACCAACCAGCATCCTCAGTACCATAATGCCAGAGACGTAAGTTTAAAATTAAAATAGAAAAGTTATCCTGCCTGAAGCTGTAGTCATTGAGGTACAAGGATGTAATGTGACCAATGCTCTAAATGTAAATGGGACTTGAATGGATTAAACACACAGAAAACTGAGGACCTGTTTTGTAAGTACATACTCAAAGGTAGTGACAATATTTCTACAGAAGCTAACTCCAAAAGAATGGAAGAAAAAAGCTCCTGTGGCATTTTGGATAATGCTGTGAATTTGATTCTGATGGACATTTGGGGTACATGCAGAGCAGGCCTTTGCAATGCATCTGAAAGAGCCCTAGGCTACCGCAAAACAGGACATTCTCATTCTTTTGGCAACTACTTTTATACCTCCTTCCCCTCAGGAATAGCTTTGGATTCAGAAGGTATGAAAAGAAAATGAGAAAAAGACTCTAAGGTAGTGATATCATTAGGGAAAGTTAGAGCAGAGGTCAGAGTATCATTTAGGTGAGCTTTCCCAGACTTGGATGTTTGGCTGAATCATTACAGTCACATCTACAACTGGGGAAGGCAATAGATTCAGAGAGTTTCTGAGTCCTTTTTTTTTTTTCTGGATTACTGGAGTTTACAAAGGTATTTGGTACTACTGGTAAGGGTATATATTTTAGAGAATTTCAGCAGTGATTAGCTTATGGTGACTCATTTGGCGTAATTTCCAGGTGCCTGAATTGCATGAATTGAATGGATTACGGAGGTCTCTTCACTCCTTACTGTGGTAAATGGTGGAGATGAGACTGTAAACTCTTCTGAAAACTACAGAGCTCTTCCTGAGCTCTCTTCAATGTTAATACACAGCTTCCATAGACAGCCAGAGCTATCCTTTAAGTTTCTTAAATGGGTTCTTTCTGCAATATTTCCTTCATAATATGCTCCATTAAGAGGCTGCCTGCCCTAAAAGAAAACTACTTACTATTCTTTTACTTTGCTAATAGAGTTTGATGTTTTCTCTAGGAAGAAGAGCATATTAGCTATCAGCAAGTATTGAATTTCTTACAGATTTTTGTTGCTGTTCTACAGTGAGAGTCTGATTTAATTGATTTCTTTATGATGTTCCAGTGGGTCTCCATTTAGTTTATCTGTCACACAAGATGGAGTAACAATTAGATTTGCAGTTAAGAGCTTCTAAGCAGTTTCTTTTTTAGCTGTGTTTTCTTGCCTAAAATTAACTTTGAAGTCTTTTAAGCAGTAGTCTATTCTTGAAGGTCTTGGTAGAACAATATTCTGAACTTGATTCTCTGCAAACTCTTTGGGCATTTCACTTACTGCACATGAAGAGTCCTGTTGATTTAAACTACCCAATTGTATGCAGCCCCTGAAGAATTAAATCCCAAATACCTGGACTCTAGGAGACTGTGTAGGTTATGGTCATGAGTGAAGGGCTGGATTTTAAACAACAGAAGTGTTGTAAAACACAGGTGTTTTTTAAGTCACAAAACATCAAAGATGTGTGATGCTGCAGCCTTCCTGAATGCTGCAGCCTTGCTGAACAGCTCCATCAGTAACTGTAATAGTTGAATCAAGAGATATTGCCACTTAAACCCAACATATTTTCATTTGAGAATGTTGTTAGTTTTTATTTTAAAGGAAAATTTTAAAATTGCAATGTATCTTTAGATTCTTAAATAACTTTCCCCAGTCATTTTGGCTTTTGGAATGACAAGAGCAAATTTCAGCTGGAAAAGAGAAAAAAAAAAAAAAGATAAATACTGATTTAATTTCAAAATTTTCAAATGGAAGTCCAAAGCACTTTGACCAGTCACAGTCCTGGGTGTGGTAAAGAAGGGGGTCTCCAGATTCCTACAAGTCTATTTTCTGTGCTTTTTGGGACTGCAGAGCCAGATGAAGACAGGGGAACTTTGATCAGGTGGAGCCTTAGAGCTGAAGAGTCCAGGACCAGAGGCAGTGCTGAAGTATGAGGTTTGAAACAGGGTCCCAAGATCCTGCAGGGCACAGAAGCAGAACTGATGTGAGAAGTGTCTTATGCACCCTTCATGAATCCATCACTCAGTGATGGTCAGAAAAGACTGTTCTGAATGGAAAATTTCTAACAACTCTCACACTACACTCACCTTTTCTCACAGATAGGGATTCACAGCGAGGCTGTAACAAAGAAACAGCATTTTCATCAGGAGGTAGCTATTCAGATTTAATTTTGTTTGCAACAGACTTATGGCCTATTTTACAAATTCTTATATTGTCAGACCTACCCTTCTGCTTACGCCTGAGTGGTTTTAGGTGATTGCACAGTGACACTGCAAATGTTTTTATCATGTAGTGTTGCAAAAGTAGGTACAAAAACAATGGGAATGCACAACCTCAAAAGATTAGAAGAGGACTGTCATTGCATGTCCATCTTTCTGATTTTAGTAAATGTCTCGATGCAGAAGTGAAAGAGAATCATCTTTCAAAGACAGAAAGAGAATCTGACAGAAATATAACTGCCCTGACCACAAAGCAGTTGCTCTGTAGCAGTTGTTCAACCAGATACAAGGCTCACACTAGTGAAGTCCATACAAGAGGTTGGCAAGTTGTCTGGGAGAAACAGGATTAAGGATCTAGGACTAAGAGCAGAAATTGAGTTCTTCCAACACATATAACTTAGACCAAAATCCAGGCAAAAACCACCCCAAAATAATGGAATTGGTTTTGCTTGGTGGCACAGTGTACTATTTTGCAGTTCAGAAATGACATATGCTCTTACTCAACTGCTGTTCCCTAGACATACTGTACTGGGTAATGAAGCTATGCACTGATTTATAAAAAAAATATGTGTCTTTGCTGTTTCAGGGCCTGAATTTGGTGACCTGAAAGAAAAGAGCAAAACCAATTTGCTTTCCAGCACAGCAGACAGGGAGCCTGCTGTCAGGGGTGGGATAAATTCTATTGTTTTAATATTTTTAAAGCATCCTGTTAAGCACTTTGTAAATATACATTAAAAAATTAAAGTACGGGTAGGGCCTGGATCACATGTTGAACAGTGTAGTATTCAATATACATTGAGAGAATCTTCCTGGAGAAGAATTGGGGTACTGCTTGCTCCTCCAAAAAGCAACCAGTCCAGGACCAAAGAGAAAGTAAGGCTTTCTGAAATTGCAACCTGGAACTGCTATTTTCAGCATCAAAACAGGTCTTTATTTGCACTACCAGTACTGGTATTATTTGTACTTTATCTGGGCTTTTGTGACATCTTCACCCAAAATCTCAGAGATGGAAGTAATTTAGGTCTTGAAACCAGAACATCTAGTAAAAGAATTCTTTATGTATTTTATCCTTTCTTATTTAATCTTTTTAGCAAAATTCCACATATCAGAGATTTTCCCCAGGGACTCCATTGCGTAGCAGGATTAATGCATTGAATGTTCAAGGCCAATTTCTATAAAACTCTTGCATAGGAGAGAAATAATGCTTCCTAGAATTGTCCATCTCCTTTCAAGTGTGAACCTAATCTAAGCAAATTTTCAGTGACTTTGCTCTCTTCACATATCCAAATCTGTTGAGTCTGTTGGACTGTGAGTGAGACTTACTCGATTGCTTCAGTCTCATTATAAAGGATTTTCATGTATCTTTATCTGAGACACTGCAGGGAGAATCTTTCTTGGTCCCACATGCCAGATGATAGTACTAGTTTTGATTTGTGGCATCACAGGAGCAGGAGAGAAGCCACACACTCCCCGGAGTCCTAACTCATTGGAAGCACTGTTGAGACACATGTTCCCAGCTGTGACTTACTTTTGTGGCATCTTCCTGGTAATGATGCCATCCTGAGTCCCAGAATTCATCGTCCCATCAAAAGCCCCTACATGGCAGTCTTTCATGTGTTGGAAATGGAGGTGCAAGGAAGGTCTGTGATAATCCTTTCTTAATGCTGCAGTCTCCCCTTTGATGGATAGATGACAGTAGGGCTGTGTGTAGAAGTGGCTGGGTTTGAAGAGCATGGCGAGCGTATAAGACATGTGAAAGGTATCTAATGGGTTTGGCCTGGGTAAACATCAGGCCACTTCATTAAACCACTGCACAATCCAATATGAAGACACTTCCAGTGTGACAGAGGTGGCAAATCAGAAAAACAGGAGGGCTGGAGGTATGAGGTGACATGGAAAACTGAATCAAAAAACTGAAGAACAGTTTGAGCCATCAGTAATTTTATCTTCTGCTGTCAGTTTCTCACTTTCACGAGAACTCAGAGTTACCCTAGACTTAAAAAGAAAACGGAATCTTTACTCAGTGAGACAGCCCTCTTTTCTGCTTTTCCTGATCACCACCTATGTGGGTTAGACCACACAGCTCATGAACAACTCTGAATAGAAACAGTAGATGTGCTCCCACCCATCAGTGAGGCAATGAATAACTGTAAATCCAGGAACAGCACACATAAACAGTTGGTGTTTCATCTCATTTAGTTTATACATTGCTAGATAAAGTGTATTTTTCACAACTTTTTAAAAATACTCTTTAATGAGGTGTACATATGACTGTGTGTGTGCATATCTGTGCATTGCCACACACAACATGGTAATACAAACACACACATACAGGCAGAAATATATAGCCCCATAGAGTTCTTTTTGACTGAAAAACAAATGAAAATTTCAGAACTTGAGAACTTTTTTTTTTTGCGTTTGACTGGACACTCTCC
>NW_009259798.1:3008153-3011564 GCF_000687185.1 Egretta garzetta
CGTGGGGGCTGATCGCGGCTCGGGACGGGCTGGGCATTGGTCGGCGGGTGGTGAGCAACTGCATTGTGCATCATTCGTTTTGTATATTCTGTATATTCTTTTACCATTATTATTATCACTATTGTTATTCTTCTCTCTTATTAAACTGTCTCTATCTCAACCCATGGGTCTTTTTTTTCTTTTCTACGATTCTCTCCCCCATCCCACTGAGGGCAGGGGGGGAGTGAGCGAGCGGCTGCGTGGTGCCTAGTTGCCAGCCGGGTTAAACCACGACAAGAAGACAGAAGTGAGAGCCTGAAGAACCACTGATTTACTATCCAACAGAAGCTAACACTGTGACCATCTGTGAGTCTGGTATAGCATAACTTAATGCAGTGCACATAGTACCCCATCAGATGATGTGACTCCATCCTTGACCTTTTGCTGGTCTCAGTAGCCTCACAGAGAAGTATAATTTTCATTACATAGCCAACATCTAAGAAAAACCTCTCGTATCCCTTAAAAAAGTAATCTGACCATTTTAAACATGCAGACTCTGTCATGAACATGCCTCAACCAATATGCAAAGCAATAGCATTTGATAAAAGGTCATTCAAGGTTCAAGACTACCAAAGATGACTGCCAGTGCCAGTTATGATGCTGAATAATATAAGCAATGATACAATTACCTACATCTCTCAAGACTGTTTGTGATGGTTGATCAAAGAATATGGATGCTAACACTTGCCACAAACCTGAGCTCACTGTGGTTTGTACTTGCCTAAACTCTATTTCTGATGTGCTATTCTTGCAAGTGACTGCTGCTGAGTCTTGGTTGCAGTACTGTTCTTGCTAATTGTGTATTGCACTGCATTTCCTAACAATTGCCTGTTTTAAGTGGCACCTCCTAATTCAAACTCCTAAACTTTGCACAACTAAGCACTGCAGATTGCTGAATGAGTGAAAGGTTGCAGATTTGCCTATGTCTGTGAGATAATGAAACCTCAAAATAGTGCTTGTAAAATAACAGCTCGCTAGCTGTTTATGAGATACATAAATTACCACTCATGGTTCATTCTGCAGATTAGCACATTCTGCATGTTATTCATTTTATACTTTGCTAGGAGGCCTGTAAAAATTTGGTCCTTTAGAAGTACAAGTAATATATTTACTGCATCACTAATCTGGTGGTTCTGTTTTCAAACCCTCCCTACCCTGCAAAGATCAAATTTTGAGGAAGCCCTGCATGTACTGAAACTGAAACAGTGTGGGCTTGACTTTCAGTATTCCTGTGTGTGATGAACCATAACTGTACAAACCCCACAAACAGATTTTGGTGCCAATCATTAAACATTTAACATGAGGTTTTCTGAATAAGCCTTATGAATAGGTCACCTAGGTAGGAAATCAGCTAGAGCCCTAGATTTTCTAGAGTGGGTTATACCACATGGCTGCTAAGGATGATCTCTCTGGGAGCACCACGACAAGCAGGCAGCTGCTAACAGTAGACATGAGCCTGTTGTCTCTTACCAAATGGCCTCAAGTTGTGTCAGGGCAGGTTTTGATTGGATATTAGGAAAAATTTCTTTACTGAAAGATTGGTCAAACATTAGAACGGGCTGTCCAGAGAGGTGGTGGAGTGACCATCCCTGGAGGTGCTCAAAAACACATGTAAACATGGCATTTTGGGACATGGTTCAGTAGGCATGGGCATGGTGGTGTTTGGTTGATGTTTGGACTTTATGATCTTAGAGGTCTGATCCAACCTTAATGATTCTATGATTCTATGATTCTATGATTTTATTTACTTACAAGAAAGTGAAATGTGCTCTATAAGGGCAGATCTTGTTTCCACTATTAATGTCCAGACTGAGAACCATTTAAAGCAGGTCTAACATCCTGCTAGTTCCTTTCATACATTTTTTTTTTAAAGGAAATTAGCAATTAAGCTATTTGCAAATGGCTTGTTCTTTGTCTTACAGCCAGGAGAGTTTCAGGGAATGATAAAGGTTTTGCTCATGATGGTGAAGCCTCAATTTAGTTCCTTAAAAAGATGTTTTGAGAGTATCTTAGTGTCATGGTTTAACCCGGCTGGCAACTAAGCACCACGCAGACACTTGCTCACTCCCCTCCTCCCTCAGTGGGATGGGGGAGAGAATCAGGGGGGGAAAAAAAGTAAGACCCATGGGTGGAGATAGAGACAGTTTAATAAGAGAGAGAAAATAATAACAACAATAATAATGATAATGGTAAGGGAATATACTGAATATACAAAACAAGTGATGCACAATGCAATTGCTCACCACCTGCCAACCTGTGCTCAGCCTGTCCCCGAGCAGCAATCACTCTCCTCCCCACTGACCGACTAACTCCCCCCAAGCATGACGTTCTATGATATGGAATAGCTCTTTGGTCAGTTTGGGTTAGCTGTCCTAGCTGTGCTCCCTCCCAGCTTGTTATGCACCTGGCCGAGCAGGAGAAGCTCAAAAAGTCCTTGAGTAGTCTGAGCACTACTTGGCAACAACTAAAAACATCAGTGTGTTATCAACATTCTTCTGGTACTAAATCCAAAACACAGCACTATGCTAGCTACTATGAAGAAAATGAACTCTATCCCAGCCGAAACCAGGACACTTAGACAACCACATGGCATTTACAGGTAGGACAGAGAATCTACAGAAAGCCTGTGTCATCCTGAAACAGTGGCTGGAGGCTGGGTGGGATAACACAGGGCATCTCAAAAGGCCGTACAGGACAATGTTTAGGCAAACTGGCTGCCTAATGTTGGCCCTGGACCTTTTACTACCTGAGCTCTAGGGTTTCTCTAGCTGTCTAAAGTCAGTACTATGTAAGGTAAGAGCGTGCAAACTGGTTGCAATGACTCAAGGCCTGTGTTTAACTCTGAGAAGCCACTGCTCTGATTGCAGGATACTGAGCAGCCCTGAAAAATAAACAATTGAGGATGGACCGAGTTAATGACTTCTCTAAGTGCCTGGTTTTAGAACACCTTGACAATTAAGGGAAATTCAGACACTACTGTATTCTGAAAATCATTCCCTAATAGCTAAATGTCAATTGGCTGAATGTTAATCCTAAAATCTTTGGCTTCCATTTTTCTATTCAGAGTTATGGGCTGTAGTTATATACCTTTAGCATTTCTACTGAACATGTCTAATCTTGAAACATTCCTAAAGCAAATACAGAAACAGGAATTGTTGTACTCAGTGGTAATATATTTTTTCCTATTACTATATGGTCTATGATTTCCTTTCCTAAGTTTCCAACCACTTTGTTCTCTGAGATCTAACTGATGGATAATAGCTATTTTCCTCTCCACAGACATGATAGCTTGTAAGTGGTTTTGATGTTGAGAAACACTCTTACCTCTTTCAGCCCTAGAAATTTGCAAGCCTACAAATCCCAACTGTTTTT